>NC_092708.1:38276845-38617099 GCF_047496885.1 Scyliorhinus torazame | reverse complement strand
TTCATTTAATCACTTACCCAATGTGTGGCATGAATGGAGTTCTGAGGACACGCCTTAACATTCGAGGCCAAGTGTTGGCAAATGAGATTAGGATCGGCCGATCAGGTGCCTTTCATGCGGCAGTGCTGACTTGATGGGCAGAAGGGCCAGTTCTTGCACTGTATTTTTCTGTGATTCTGTGATAGCATCGACCAATAACCCAATGAGGATTTGGTGAGCCCTGGGATACAAATACAGATCACCAGGCATAATGCAAACTAGAAGTTCTGTTTGCCCCGTCTACAAAATCAGTTTTGAAATGACTTATTTAAAACAATTCCCCAGTGGAAACATTTGTCCTTGGCTATGGAAATGTAAGAAAATTGCGTGCACGATTTT
The DNA here is from genome assembly GCF_047496885.1 of Scyliorhinus torazame. NCBI lineage: Eukaryota > Metazoa > Chordata > Chondrichthyes > Carcharhiniformes > Scyliorhinidae > Scyliorhinus > Scyliorhinus torazame. The sequence goes on along the minus strand of NC_092708.1, from coordinate 38,616,721 downwards.
CTTACATTCACTCAGAGTCGTACAGCACAGAAAAGGCCCTTCGGCCCATCGCATCTGTGTTGGTCAAAAACAACCAGCTAACTATTCTAATCCCATTTTCCATCACTTGGTCCATAGCCTTGAGTACCTTGGCATCGCAAGTGCACATCTAAATACTTCTTAAATGTTATGAGGGTCTCTGTCTCCACTACCCTTTCAGGCAGCGAGTTCCAAAGGTTTTCCCTCACATCCCCTCCTGCTCCGCCCCCTGGTCATTGATTTCTCGGCCAAGGGGAAAGGTTCCTTCCTGTCTACTCGACTATGCCCCTCTTAATTTAATACATCCCAATCATGTCCCTCCTCAGTCTCCTCTGCTCCAAGGAAAACAACCCCTGTCTATCCAATCTCTCCTCATTCTGAACATTCTCCAGCCTGGGCAACATCCTGGTAAATCTCCGCTGCCAGTGCTATCTCATCTCTCCTATAACGTGGATTCCAGAACTGCACACAATACTCTAGCTGTGGCCTAACCAACGTTTTATACAGTTCCACCATAATCTTCCTGCTAACAAAGGCAAGTATACCAAATGCCTTCTTAACCACTGTATCCATATATCCTACGCCCTTAAGGGACCAGTGTACATGTACACCCAGGTCCCTCTAATCCTCGGTGCTCCCCAGGGTCCTGCGTTTATCGTGTATTTCTTGTCTTGTTTGCCCTGCCCAAGTGCATCACCTCACATTTATTTGGATTGAAGTCCATTTGCCACTGATCAGCCCATCTGACCAGTCCGCCTACATCCTCCTGTTATCGTCTTACTATTTACTACCCCACCAATTTTTGTATCATCCGAGAACTTATTGAACAACCCTCCTACATTCATATCTAAATCATTTGTTTAAACCACACAGAAAGGGTCCCAACACTGATACCTGCGTGACCTCACTGGACACAGGCTTCCAGTCAGAAAAAAATACCCCTTGACCATCACCCTCTGCTTCCTGCCACTCAGTCAATTTTGGTTCTAATTTGCAAAATTTCCTTGGATCCCATGGTTTCATAGCTTCGCTATCAGTCTCCCATGTAGGACCTTGTAAAAAGTCTTGCTGAAGTCCAAGTATTTGTTTTAGTTTAAAAAAGATAAATTTCCAATTAAGGGACAATTTAGCGTGGCCAATTCACCTACCCTGCACATAATTTAAATTGTGGGGGTGAAACCCACGTAGACATGGGAAGAATGTGCAAACTCCACACGGACAGTGACCCAGGGCCTGGTTTGAACCCGCGTCCTCAGCGCTGAGGCAGCAGTGCTAACCACTGCGCCACCCTACCGAAGTCCAAATAGACTACGTCAATTGCATTTTCCTCATCTCCACACCTGGTCACCTTTTCGAAAAATTCAATCAAGTTGGTCAGACATAACATCTCCTTAACAAAGTTATGCTGACTGTTCTTGATTAATCCCTGCCTCCCCAAATGCAGATTAATTCTGTCTCTCAGAATTGCTTCCAATAAGGGCAGCACAGTGGCGCAGTGGGTTAGCCCTGCTGCCTCACAGCACCGAGGTCCCAGGTTCGATCCCGGCTCTGGGTCACTGTCCATGTGGAGTTTGCACATTCTCCCTGTGTTTGTGTGGGTTTCGCCCCCAAAACCCAAAGATGTGCAGGATTGGCCAGGCTAAATTGCCCCATAATTGGAAAAAATGAATTGGGTAGTCTAAATTTATATTTAAAAAAAAAAAGAATTGCTTCCAATAGTTTCCTCACCCCTGAGGTTAGACTGACTGGCCTGTATTTTCCTGACACCAAGGTTAGTCCTGGACAATTTTACCAAACATGTTCGTGACATTTTATGTAACAATGCAAGTTTCTGTCTTCTATTAAAAGAAAAGTATTTGAAATTAAAAAAGAGGGCAATACTCAAATGGGACTGGTGCTGGTGTTGTCCCTTGCTTCTCCCGGAGGGATTTTGCTGCCGTTGGCGTCTCGTGCTCACTACCGCTTCTGCCGGCCCTCCTGTCTTCCGCCTGGATTCTCCTGTTTCTCTGTTCCTGTGGATGCCAAGTTTGTTAACGTTTCCCTGCCTCCGCCACCCCCCCCCAACTCCCTGGCTCTCCTCTATTGTTCCCTGTCTCTTCCCTCTTCCCCCCCCCCCCCACCCTGTGGTTCGCCTTTCCTTCCTCTTAGATTTAGCTGTCCTCTCCCCCGCCCCCCCCCCCCCCCAATCTCCCGGTCTATCACTCCCTCTCATGGTTTGGCTACTTTCCCCTCGTTCGTGGCTACCTGGCTAATCTTCTGTTTGTTTGTTGGCCACAAACAAATCCCGGAACAATTGGGTGAATGGCTCCCTTGTTTTGTGGAAGCCGTCGTCGGACCCTCGGATGGCGAATTTGATTTTCTCCATTTGGAGAGATTCCGAGGGGTCGGACAGCCAGTCCGCAGCTTTGGGTGGTGCTGCTGACCGCCAGCCGAACAGGATTCTACGGCGGGCGATCAGGGAGGCAATGGCAAGGGCGTCCACCCTCCTCCCCAGGATTAGATCTGGCTGGTCTGAAACCCCGAAGACCGCCACTTTCGGGCATGGCTCCATCCTCACCCCCACCACTTTGGACATTGCCTCGAAAAAGGATGTCCAGTACTCCATAAGTCTGGGGCAAGACCAGAACATGTGGGCGTGGTTGGCCGGGCCTCCTTGGCACCGTTCACATCTTCAAATCATTATTAAGTTAATCTCTCAGCCTAGCTTATGGTTTGGAACTTGGGGGAGCACGGTGTTGCAGTGGTTAGCACTGCTAGCTCATGGCGCCGAGGTCCCAGGTTCGATCCCAGCTCTGGGTCACTGTCCATGTGGAGTTGGCACATTCTCCCCGTGTTTGCGTGGGTTTCAACCCACAACCCAAAGATGTGCAGGGTTGGTGAATTTGCCACGCTAAATTGCCCCTTAATTGGAAAAAATGAATTGGGCACTCTTTAAAAAAAAAAAAAAAATTTTTTTTTTAATGGTTTGGAAGTTGAAGAAGATCTAAGGGGGGGATTGATCTCAACTGAGCTAGCTGACTCCAGATGGTATTCATGTACAGCAACAAGATCTTGTGGCCTTAAAATCGTATTATCGGTTTATACAGATTTCTGCCTTGGTAGCAGAATAATCATTGTGCAGCATTAATGGTATAATGCTCCTGTCTTCATGAAAATACTATAGTCACCAAATTATCCTGAGAAACATCACAGCAAACCTGCTAATTATTAAATAAAATGAAAGGCAACTAATTCTTCCAACTTAAACTACAATATAATTAAAAATATAGAAGTTTAATAGTATGCTTGGTAGAGATGTGCCAGAGATCACATTATTTTAACATGTCTATTTGTGATGTAGTGCCACCTTTTTAAAGTTATTGAATGTATTTAGAGACACTTCATTCATACGCAGCAATTCATGCAAAAGTGTACATTGAAACATGCAGCAAAAATGCTTGTTGTTACAGCAAAATACTCGAAAGATTGTGCTGATCTATATGACCGAGGCTTCATTGATGACGGCATCTACGTGATCAAGCCTGAACCAGTAAGCAAACTACCCCCAATTGTGATCAACTGTAACATGAGCTATGACTGCGGTAACGGATGGACTGTGCTGCATCGGAACACCAGACAGAGCGAAATGACGTGGAATGAGACATGGACTGCGTACAAGTACGGATTTGGGAACATTCAGGGTGACCACTACATTGGCAATGAATACATGCACTTCCTAACCACACAGAAGTGGTATAAAGCAAAAATAGTTATGGATGAAGAGGAAAATGGTGTCATTACTCAACGCCATGCAGAGTATGACATCTTCCGGTTAGGTAATGAGATGACACACTATAGGCTGCAACTTGGTGCATTCAAGGGTGGTGCTGGTGATGCATTGGCAACTGGTGCAAACATGGTTGACAATTCACCATTTAGTTCAAGAGATAATGACACTGATGGTGATGCAGCTAACTGTGCTGCCAAGTATGGTGGTGGGTGGTGGTTTGGCTCTTGCTCTACTGGAAACCCTTATGCCATGTTGACCCAAAAAGAGAATATTCACTGGGAACCTTTCTGCAAGAACTGTAGGCATGTTGTTCTCATGGTCAAACCTGTCGATATGTTTTGCCGCAGTGAGGGTATCAATAAGTCAAAATAGTTTTACTGCCTGATGCAATTGCTTTTTTGTGAAATCAGTTACTAAAGCAATAGAGTCCAGATTCTCAATGTAGGAGCTTTTGGTGTAATCCAGAAATAAAATTCATTGAAGCACCCATGTTTTTTTGGTTACTGAAAATTACTTTGGTGAGCAAACCAATAAGGTGTCTGCATCCTGCTCTTCTATAAATACAATGTAACAGGGCCAATTCTAATTTTCTTTATTGGCAAATAATGACGGTAATCGCTTGATCACCTGTCCCTCACCCATGAAAAGATATAAAATCAAGAGTGCCGCGCTACTAACAGAATGAACCACTACCGCCAGTCTTGAACCCATGTTCAAATTATCCAACTGATGCCCCTTAAAATGTTGTCTCGAGACGGTGAAGGATGCCAGACAAATGCACGTTCTTTTTTGCCCTTTGGGGAGAGCAAGGGAGCACCTTCTGGTTCTACAAAAAAAAAACCTGCAACCTATGCTCATACCCCGAACATTCACTACCCCTCACCTCAACAGGGCCTATGAGTGCCTCTATCGGCGTTGCAGCTGGCCAAAATTGGTACAGTGGGAACCAGCAATGTTTCTCAGGACCACCAATAGGCACAAGGAGCTCATGGTAATTATTCAGATGATGCCCAATGCTCCCTGGGCCTATAAGACCATAAGACCTAGGAGCAGAATTAGGCCACTTGGCCCATCGAGTCTGCTCCGCCATTCAATCATGGCTGATATTTTTCTCATCCCCATTCTCTTGCCTTTTCCCCATAACCCTTGATCACCATATTAAGTAAGAACCTATCTATCTCTGCCTTAAAGACACTCAGTGATTTGGCCGCCACAGCCTTCTGCAGCAGAGTTCCACAGATTCACCATCCTCTGGCTGAAGAAATTCCTCCTCATCTCAGTTTTAAAGGATCATCCCTTTAGTCTGAGATTGTGCCCTCTGCTTCTAGTTTTTCCTACTAGTGGAAATATCCTCTCCATGTCCAGGCCTCGCAATATCCTGTAAGTTTCAATAAGATCCCCACTCATCCTTCTAAACTCCAATGAGTACAGACTCCGAGTCCGCAACCGTTCCTCATACGCCAGGGATCATTCTTGTGAACCTCCTCTGGACCCTTTCCAAAGCCAGCATATCCTTCCTTAGTTACGGGGTCTAAAACTGCTCACAATATTCCAAATAGGGTCTTATACAGCCTCAGAAGTACATTCCTGGTCTTGTATTCTAGCCCTCTCTACATGAATGCTGACATTGCATTTGCCTTCCTAACTGCCGACTAACCTGCACGTTAACTTGAAGAGAATTATCATAGAATTTACAGTGCAGAAGGAGGCCATTCGGCCCATCGAGTCTGCACCGGCTCTTGGAAAGAGCACCCTGTCCCCATAACCCAGTAACCCCACCCACCACTAAGGGCAATTTTGGACACTAAGGGCAATTTATCATGGCCAATCCACCTAACCTGCACATCTTTGGACTGTGGGAGGAAACCGGAGCACCCGGAGGAAACCCACGCACACACGGGGAGGATGTGCAGACTCCGCACAGACAGTGACCCAAGCCGGAATCGAACCTGGGACCCTGGAGCTGTGAAGCAATTGTGCTATCCACAATGCTACCGTGCTGCCCTTGAACAAGGACTCCCGAGTCGCTTTGTGCTTCAGATTTTGTAGGCATTTCCCATTTAGAAAACAGTCTATGCCTCCATTCCTCCTTCCAAAGTGCACAACCTCACACTTTTCCACATTGTATTTCATTTGCCACTTCATTGCCCACTCTCCTAGCCTGTCCAAGTGCTTCTGCAGCAATACTACCTGTCCCTCTACATATCTTTGTATCATCTGCAAACTTAGCAACAGTGCCTTCAGTTCCTTCTTCCAAATTGTTAATGTATATTGTGAAAAATTGTGGTCCTAGCACTGATCCCTGAGGCACATCACTAGGCATTGGCTGTCATCCTGAAAAAGACCACTTTATCCTCACTCTCTGTCTTCTGCTAGTCAGCCAATCCTCTATCCGTGCCAGGATCTTACCCTTAAGACCGTGGGCTCTTAACTTATTTAACAGTCTCCTATGCGGCAGCTTGTCAAAAGCCTTCTGGGAATCTAAATAAATCACGTTTACTGGTTCTTCTTTGGCTAAGTAACTTGTTACCTCCTCAAAGAACTCTTAAAAGACATGACCTCCCCTTGACGAAGCCGTCCTATTTTATCATGCACTTCCAAGTACTCCATGATCTCATCTTAAATAATGTACTCCAAAATCTCGCCAACGACCAAAGTCAGGCTAACTGGCCTATAATTTCCCGTCTTCTGCCTCTCTCTATTCTCAACAGGGATGTTACATCAGGTACTTTCCAGTCCTCTGGGACCCTCCCGACCTCCAGTGATTCCTTAACGACCACCACCAATGCCTCCACAATCTCCTCAGCTATCTCCTTCAGAACCCTGGGGTGTAGTCCATTCGCTCCAGGTGATTTATCCACCTTCAGATCTTTTAGTTTGCCCAGAACCTTCTCCTTAGTGATGGCCACTACACTCACCTCTGTCCCCTGATTCTCCTGGATCTCTGGCAACCCACTGGTGTTTTCCAACTTCTCCAGCCTCATTTTGCAGTGGTCCAATGTCTATTTTTGCCTCTCTCTTACCTTTAAATATTGAAAAAAACTCTTCCTGTCTTCTTTTATATTACTAGCTAGCTTGCACTCATATTTCATCTTCTCCCCCTTATTGGTTTTTTAGTTGTCCTCTGCTCGCTTTTAAAGGCTTCCCATTAATGCTTCCCACTTTGTATGCTTTTTCTTTTATGCAGCCCTTGACTTCCCTCGTTAGCCATGGATGCCTCATCCTTGCCTTAGCATGATTCCTCCTCCTTGGGATGAATTTCTGTTGTGCCTCCCGAATAACCCCCCAAAACTCCTGCCATTGCTGTTCCATTGCCTTCCCTGCTCGGCTCCCTTTCCAATCAACTCTGGCCAGCTCCTCCCTCATGTCTTTGTAGTTACCCTTATTTAATTGTAACACTGTAACATCTGATTGCAGCTTCTGCCTCTCGAATTGCAGGGTAAATTCTTTTTTTTTTAAAAGAAAATATTTTATTGAAGCATTTGGAATTTTCACAGTTTTAACACTTTAACATTTCTTAAACAACCGAGGCAGCCGGCACATGCAAAAAAAATTTAAAAATAACATCCCCTACTACCCCGCCCTATTTCTTAATTACCCGTACAGGAAGTTCCCTGTCCTTGTCTTACACTTCCATGTCTCCCATTTTCTACCCCCCTCCCCTCCCTCCCCCTCCTTGCTGCCTATGTTCAATTTTCCTTGAAGAAGTTGATGAACGGCTGCCACCTCTCAAGGCGAACTTAATCTTTTCCAGCCTGAGACACCCTGCCATGTCGCTGACCCACTCCGAGTCCCTCCATCCCACCAAAATCCGTCTCCGGGCCACCAGGGAGGAGAAGGCCAGAACATCAGTTTCCTGCCCCGCCGAGCCCCCGGATCTTCCGATACCCCAAATATTGCCAATACTGGACTCGGAGGAGTCACCGTCCCTTCCAGGACCTCCGACATGACGCCTGCAAACCCCTGCCAGAATCCCGTCAACTTCGGACACGCCCAAAACATATGTACATGATTCGCCGGGCTTCCCCCACAGTGTCCGCACGTATCCTCCACTTCCTCAAAAAACCTATTCATCTGGACCACAGTCATATGAGCCCTGTGGACCACCTTGAACTGGATCAGACAGCCTGGCACACATGAGGATGAATGACTCTCTTCAAGGCCTTTCCCATAGTCCGTCTTCCAACTCTCCTCCCAGATCTTCCTCCCACTTCCTCTTTACCTCCCCGATTGGGACCCCTTCCCACTCCATCAATTCCTTGTATTTCTCCGAGACCCTCCCCACCCCAAACCCCGCTTTTGACATTACCTTATCCTGTAGTCCCCTCAGGGGGAGGCGGGGAAAGCTTGGAACCTGCCTCCGGACAAAATCCCGTACCTGTAAGTACCGAAACCCATTCTCACCCGGCAACTCAAATTCCTCCTCTAAAGCCTCCAGGCTGGGGAAGCCTGCTGAATGAAGAGATCTTCAAATCTCTCAATCCCTACCTGCTGCCACCTCCTAAAGCCCCCATCCAGCCCCCCCGGGGTAAAACGGTGATTGTCACAGATTGGTGACCACACTGACGCCCCATGTGCTGTCTCTATTGCCACCACACCCTCAGGGCTGCCACCACCACTGGGCTTGTGGAGTACCGAGCCGGCGAGAATGGCCCAGCCTCCTAGCTCATACCCTTAGAGGATGCCGCCTCTACTCGCTCCCAAACCTACCTCTCCCCACTACCCACTTCCTGTCATCGATATGTTGGCCGCCCAGTAATAATTAATAAAACTCGGGAGGGCCAAGCCCCCACCCCGCGACCCCGTTCCAGCCAACACAAAACCTGAGATTACCGCATTCATTTTCCTAAAAAAGGCCTTCGGGACAAAAATCGGGAGACGTTGAAAAAAGAAAAGCAACCTCAGGAGGACTGTCACCATCACCGTTTGTACCCTCCCCGCGGGAGCATGTCCCACCTGCAGAAATCCCTTTTCATCCGATCGACCGCTTTACCCAAATTTAACTTGTGGAACTACCACCAATCCTTAGCCACCTGAATCCCCAGGTACCTGAAGCTCTTCCCCACCACTTTAAAAGGGAACTCCCCCAAAGAACAAAGAACAAAGAAAAGTACAACACAGGAACAGGCCCTTTGGCCCTCCAAGCCTTCGCTGACCATGCTGCCCGTCTGTGGTATTATAGGTATTACGGTACCTGATAGGCTGGAGCACCATTGGTGGAAACTGTATGCTTTCTATTGGTTAGGATGTATGGTAGCTCCGCCCTGCTAGGCGGGGTATAAGAGCCCGTGCTGCCCCAGCAGCCTTCATTCTGTACCTGAGCTGCTGGGGGAAATATCTAGCTTATTAAAGCCTTCAGTTGGACTACAACCTCACTTGAGTGGTCATTGATCGTGCATCAATTTAATAAGTTTTATTAAATTTAGTTTAAAAAAAAAAAGGATGGAGCTCCGAATCAAGCCGGAGTGTCTGCAACTGAGCCCCCACGCGGCGAACTCAGCGGCAATCTTCAAGCACTGGCTGGCGTGCTTTAAAGGGTATCTCGGGATGGCCAAAAACACACCCACCGGAGAGCAGAAAATGCAAGTCCTGCACTCAACGGTGAGCCCGGAGATTTACACCCTCATCGAGGAAGCGGAAGACTTTGATGCAGCAATAGAGCTGCTAAAAGGACATTATATTCGCCCGGTAAACCAGGTCTACGCCTGGCACCTGCTTGCAACAAGGCGACAAACCCCTGGGGAAATCGCTGGAAGAATTCTACCGTGCACTCCTGGTGTTGGGGAGAAACTGCAGTTGCCCGCAAGTTTCGGCGAGCGAACACACTGAACTCTTGTGGTCCGGGACGCTTTCGTGACAGGTATGCTATCCTCACAAATTCGCCAGCGACTGCTAGAGAAAGACACTCTGGGTCTCAGGAAGGCACAGGCCCTTGCCGGCTCCCTGGACGTGGCCTCCAGGAACGCCCATGCTTACGTTCCCGACTGCGCGGCAGCCCCCGGGGCAGCGTGGAACCCCTCCGCGGCCGACCCCGAGACATCCCCTATCCCCCCACAAGCCTGCACTGCAAGGCGGCCTGGCAACCCCGGGAGGCCCCGCTGCTACTTTTGCGGGCAGGCCAAGCACCCGCACCAGCGCTGCCCGGCCCGCGCATCCACCTGCAAGGGATGCGGCAAAAAGGGCCATTTCGTGGGGGTATGTCAGGCCCGTGCGGTTGCCGTGGTCTCCGGCGGCGAATGCGGACCCCCACCACAAACCTCTCCATGGTCCCCGTGTGGCCAGCGGTCGCCACCATCTTCCTATTCCAGGGCCACGTGCGGACCCTGGGCGCCGCCATCTTGTCCCGCGGATGCCACGTTAGAGGGATGGGCGCCGCCATTTTGTGCGACCAATGGGAGCCGCCATCTAGGATGAACCCCCAGGACCCCAACTCGGCTGACCACGCACTGCCTGAAGAGAACTCTCAACTGCTGCGATTAGCCTCGGTGACCCTGGATCAGTCCCGGCCTCGAACACTCTCAACTGCTACAACGACTGTATTCATCAACGGGCACGAGACGTCATGCCTAATCGAGTCTGGGAGCACGGAGAGCTTCATACACCCCGACACGGTAAGGCGCTGTTCTCTCCTCATCCACCCCGTTAATCAAAAAATCTCCCTGGCCTCCGGTTCACACTCAGTGGAGATAAAGGGGTTTTGTGTAGCAAACCTCACAGTCCTGGGAAGGGAGTTCAAAAATTTCCGTCTCTACGTCCTTCCCCACCTCTGCGCGGCTACACTCCTGGGTTTAGACTTCCAGTGTAACCTCCAAAGTCTAACCTTCAAATTCGGCGGCCCCATACCCCCACTTACGGTCTGCGGCCTCGTGACCCTGAAGGTCGACCCGCCTTCCGTGTTTGCGAACCTCACCCCGGATTGCCATCCCGTCGCCACCAGGAGCAGAAGGTACAGTGCCCAGGACCGGATCTTTATTAGGTCAGAGGTCCAAAGGTTACTGAGGGAAGGGGTCATTGAAGCCAGTAACAGCCCCTGGAGAGCTCAAGTAGTGGTGGTAAAGACCGGGGAGAAACATAGGATGGTCATCGACTACAGTCAGACCATCAACAGGTTTACGCAGCTGGACGCGTACCCTCTCCCCCGCATATCCGACCTGGTAAACAGGATCGCGCATTATAAGGTCTTCTCCACGATGGATCTCAAGTCCGCCTACCACCAGCTCCCCATCCGCACTAGTGACCGCAAATACACTGCCTTCGAGACAGATGGGCAGCTCTACCACTTCTTAAGGGTTCCCTTCGGTGTCACCAACATGGTCTCGGTCTGCCAGCGTGGGTTGGACTGAATGGTTGACCGGGACAGTTTACGGGCAACATTCCCGTATCTCGATAATGTCACCACCTGTGGCCACGACCAGCAAGACCACGACACCAACCTCCGAAAATTCCTCCAGACGGCAAAAATCCTTAACCTTAAATACAACAAGGATAAATGCGTGTTTAGCATCGACCGCCTAGCCATCCTCGGCTACGGAGTGCGAAATGGAGTCATAGGCCCCGACCCTGAACGCATGCGCGCCCCCTTATGGAGTTCCCCCTCCCTCACTGCTCCAAGGCCCTGAAGCGTTGCCTAGGGTTTTTCAGCTACTACGCCCGGTGGGTCCCCAACTATGCGGACAAGGCACGTCCCCTGATCCAATCCACAGCTTTTCCCCTGTCAATAGAGGCCTGCCAGGCCTTCAGCCGCATCAAAGCAGACATTGCAAAGGCCACGATGCACGCCATCGACAAGTCCCTCCCCTTCCAGGTCGAGAGTGATGCGTCTGACGTAGCTCTGGCGGCCACCCTCAACCAAGCGGGCAGACCGGTGGCCTTCCTCTCATGTACCCTCCATGCTTCCGAAATCCGCCACTTCTCAGTCGAAAAGGAGGCCCAGGCCATAGTAGAAGCTGTGCGACATTGGAGGCATTACCTGGTCGGCAGGAGATTCACTCTCCTCACTGACCAACGGTCGGTTGCTTTCATGTTTGATAATGCACAGCGGGGCAAGATAAAAAATGACAAGATCCTGCAGTGGAGGATCGAACTCTCCACCTACAACTACGAGATCTTGTATCGTCACGGGAAGCTAAATGAGCCTCCTGACGCCCTGTCCCGCGGCACATGTGCCACCGCACAAGTGGACCGCCTCCGAGCCCTCCACGAGGACCTCTGCCACCCGGGGGTCACTCGCTTTTTTGTCAAGACCCGCAATCTGCCCGACCCCATCGAGGAGGTCAGGAAAGTCAACAGGGACTGCCAACTCTGCGCGGAGTGCAAACCACACTTCTACCGATCAGAGAAAGCGCAGCTGATAAAGGCTTCCCGTCCCTTTGAACGCCTCAGCATGGTCTTCAAATGCCCCCTCCCCTCCACCGAGCACAACACGTACTTCCAGAACGTGATTGATGAGTACTCCCGGTTCCCATTCGCCATACCCTGCCCCGACATGACCGCAACCACCGTCATCAAGGCCCTCCATAGCATCTTTGCACTGTTTGGGTTTCCCCGCTTACATACACAGTGATAGGGGGTCCTGTTTTATGAGTGACGAACTGCGTCAATTCCTGCTCAGCAAGGACATTGCCTCGAGCAGGACGACCAGTTACAACCCCCGGGGTAACGGACAGGTAGAGGGGGAGAATGGAACGGTCTGGAAGACCGTCCTACTGGCCCTATGGTCCAGGAACCTCCCAGTCTCCCGCTGGCAGGAAGTTCTCCCGGATGCCCTCCATTCCATCCGGTCACTGCTTTGTACGACCACCAACCAGACACCTCACGAACGACTCCCTGTCATCCCCAGGAAGTCCTCCTTTGGGACCTCGCTCTCGACCTGGCTGGCAGCACCAGGACTCATCCTGCTCCGAAAACACGTGCGGGCGCACAAGTCGGACCCGTTGGTCGAGAGGGTCCATCTGCCCCATGATAACCCCCAGTATGCCTACGTGGCGTACCCCGACGGCTGACAAGATACGGTCTCCCTATGGGACCTGCCGCCCGCCGGAGCCCCACGCACACCCCAGCTACCAGTCCCACCCTCCCCTCCATCAGGGCACCTTACAGGAGGATCGGTCCTTCCGCCGGCCCCGTCTAGGCCCCCCCACCCACCGATGCTCCCCGCAGGCGCTCCCTTCCCAGGTCAACCGTTTTCCCCACCAGCGCCGTCTAGGGGTGCTGAAGCTGCTATGGAGATCGAAGCCACGCTCCCGGAGTCACAGATTCCCGAGCCTCCACCTGAGTCACCACCGAAGCTCCGATGATCACAGAGGGCGACCAGGGCCCCCGATCGACTGATTGCTTCATTTTAAACTGTAAACTGTAAACTGATTGCTCCATTTTTAATTGTAAACTGTAAACTGTAAATGTAAATTGTAGGCACCTGGGTTGGCCAACTCCCGACCTAAAATGGAGAACAGCAAAGGCTGAAGGGAAATTCAGCCAACACAGGCAGAAACTAGCAGGTGCAAGTTTACTGTGTATTAAACTCTGCAAAAGCCCAAACAGCATCGATATAAGCAGCCATCTGCATAATAATGTAGCAGCCATCTACATACTAATGAGCGATCCCCGGGAACAATCGAAACATTTGAGATAAACAAGGCCAAGCCAGACTCCTCGGCGCCAGCAGGAGCCAACACAAAAAAGGTTAACGGACACCTCAAGACCACCCATCGATCAGGGAACCGCTCCAGTATTGGAGAAACTGGTACGAAGTCCAATCACTTGAAACCAGGTACGGGGTCCGCCCCGAAAGACGGGAAGCCCCTGGGGACTATAAAGTAAAGCCCCCAAGTTCAAATCGTCCTTCTTGACAGGGTCACTCAGCAACGCGAACCAACCCTTGACAGTGACCTGTTCAGCTGCCGCCAAAAGACCGTAAGTCTCAAGTCAACGCTTGCTACGAGATAGGTGCTCCTAGCTACCAGTCCATACCAGCTTTTGAAAGAAGTAGCTTAGACGTAGAATTTGTGCATGAGTAGCGATTACTGTGTATAATAAATGTGCTTTGATTTGAATCTTACTAATTGGTGTATTGAGTTATTGATCATTACTTGAACTTGAACCTCGTGGCGGTATCATTAAGCTACTTGGCGACTCGAGAGCAAAGGTTATAAAACAGAGCCAATTGAACCAAGCAAAAGTTAGCAACAAAATCATCAAATGTACATAGCTATCAAAATTGTAAATAGTTACAAAACACGGTACCTCCATAACTAATTCTACCACGTTGCCATGTTTGTAGCATCAGGCCACCCCCCCCCCCCCCCCCCCCCCCCCCGCCGGACTCCTTTTTAACAGGGGGCGAATGTGGTATTATAGGTATTACGGTACCTGATAGGCTGGAGCACCATGGTGGAAACTGTATGCTTTCTATTGGTTAGGATGTATGGTAGCTCTGCCCTGCTAGGCGGGGTATAAGAGCCCGTGCAGCCTTCATTCTGTATCTGAGCTGCTGGGGGAAACATCTAGCTTATTAAAGCCTTCAGTTGGACTACAACCTCGCTTTAGTGGTCATTGATCGTGCATCACCATCTAAACTAAAATCTTCTACACTTCTGGGGTCCGTATCCCACTATTCCCATCCTATTCATGTATTTGTCAAAATGCCCCTTTTTAAAAAAAATATTTTTATTCAAAATTTTTCAATAATTCTTTCAAGCCACCACAAAAGAAAATATAATGCAAAGAGAACAAAACAATATGCCAACAAAAAAAAATTAACCCTCTAACAAATTAACAATTTAACAAACAAAACACAACAAGGTGGGACATTTGCCCCTTACAAATAAAATGGATTGCTGCTGCTGCTGGCCTCCATCTAATGTTCCGCGAGAAAGTCAAGGAACGGTTGCCACCGCCTGGAGAACCCCTGCAAGGACCCTCGCAAGGCAAACGTCATCTTCTCCAACCTGAGAAACCCCGCCATGTCACTGACCCAAGCCTCTACGCTTGGGGGCTTCGCGTCCCTCCACATTAACAAGAGCCTTCTCCGGGCTACCAAGGAGGCAAAGGCCAGAACTCCGGCCTCTTTCGACTCCTGCACTCCCGGATCATCCAATACCCCAAATACACCTATCCCCCAGCTCGGTTTTACCCGAGTGTCCAAGGCCTTGGACAGAGCCTTTGCAAAGCCTTTCCAAAATTCCGTAAGTGCCGGGTATGTCCAAAACATATCGGCATGGTTCGCTGGGCTCCCTGAACATCTCACACACCTGTCCTCTACCACAAAGAACTTACTCATTCTCGCCGTCATATGCGCCCGGTGCAACACTTTAAACTGAATCAGGCTCAGCCTGGCGCAAGATGAGGAGGAATTGACCCTGCCCAGGGCGTCAGCCCACAGGCCCTCATCCAGCTCCTCACCCAGCTTCTCCTCCCACTTGCCCTTCAGCTCTTCCACCGAGGCCTCCTCCGCCTCCTGGTATATGTCCGATACTTTGCCATCCCCCACCCACACGCCCGAGACCACCCGTCCTGTATCCTCCGGGCAGGTAACAGCGGGAATTCCCCCACCTGCTTTTTCACAAACGCCCGAACCTGCATGTACCTGTTGTGGGAAAAATCAACCACTTCAAGAGTCAGACTTGCTGTGTTCAAATAAGTGCAGTTTTATTGTTACACGAAGCTTCGGGAGAAAGCGTACGTACCCTGCGGTACAGTAGCCAGCCTTTCTCCCGGTTTGAATGGCAGTCATTCATTTTATACTTTGGGTTCACAATGAGCCCAGATACAAAACAATTATCACCTTGTTATCTTTAAACATTTTATAGATTGTACATCGCTATTTGTAAGTGTTTTGCCATTTACACATGGCCACAGTCAAAGAGGTTTTACAGGTTACAGTGTAGCCACCTAAATTGGCCAACTCCCGATTTAAAATGGTGAACGGCAAAGGCTGATGGGAAAGCCAGCCAACATAGACAGAAACCAGCAGCTGCAGGTTTGCTGTGTATTTACCTCTGCAAAGGCCAGACAACATCGATACCTTCGACCATCAGCATAACAAAGTAGCAGCCATCTGCATACTGATGAGCAATCCCCGGGAACAATAAGTAACATTTTGGACACACAAAGCAAAGCCAGACTCCTCGGCGCCAGCAGGAGCCAACACAAAGGAGGTGAACGAGCACCTCAAGACCGCCCATTGATCAGGGAACCACTCCAGTTTTGGAGAAATCGAACCAAGCGATTGGGACAAAGTCCAATCACTTGGGACCAGGTACAGGGTCCGCCTTGAAAGGCAGGAAGCCCCTGGGGACTATAAGAGTTAAGCCCCAAGTTCAAATCGCTCTCTCTTCACCTCTACATCCTGCCCGGGTCACCCAGCAACACGAACCAACATTGACCGTGACCGGTGCAGTGACCCCCGAACAAAGTAAGTCTTAATTCAACGCTCGCTACGAGATAGGCGCTCCTAGCTACCAATCCGTACCAACTTCGAATCTCGCAGACTCAGAACCCGAACGAAAGGCCATTTGTTCCCCTGACCTGGTGGGCCAGTCCGAAGTTAAGTATAGGCCTGTTAGTTGTAGAAGTAGCTTAGACGTAGAATTTGTGCATGAGTAGCGATTACTGTGTATAATAAATGTGCTTTGATTTGAATCTTACTAATCGGTGTATTGGGTTATTGATCATTACTCGGACTTGAATCTCCTGGTGGTATCATAAAGATACCTGGTGACTCGTGAGCAAAGGTAATAAAACAGAGCAATTGAACCAAGGAGAAAATCAGCTACATTATTTGGCGACATCTGATGGGACCCGATCTAGAAGTGGCAAAACCACTCCGGGAGAACCCAAGAATTTGAATTAGAGATCCAATTGGAAACAGAAAACCACAAGTGTTCAAGCAGTTCTGATCAATACCCATAAATTCTGAAGTGTGTGTATGCATGCGCAACTAACAGGGCATATGGTAAAACTGATAGATTTTTTTGTTGCGACAAAACTGTCGGGAGTTTGTACTTCGGAAAGTAGCGAAAGCCGAACCCGTATTTAAAGCACTGCCTTAATACCCCTGTCCCAAATTTGAAGAGCAGCATTCGGATAGGAAAGATGGCAATGCAACGCCTCATGAACCCAGAGGAATTTGCGGTCGCAGCGACCAGCAGCAGTAGAGTGGGACAATGTCCCATTTGGGAGGAAGAAATCAGGAAGTACCTCAAAGGAAAAGGATGGCCCCTTTGGAGCGACTTCTGTAACAACGAGGAATCAGGCCCCGGGAGTATAGGACATACTTGGTGGGAGAACCTGAGCGAGATCCACAAAAAGAGCTTAGAGAAAGCTCGCAAGCCGATGGCAATCGTGTCCTGCTTGGCACAATTGCGAGGCACAGAGGAGGTCGTTAGGACGCTCCGGAATGAAGTAGAGGGCATACTTCGAATGAGTAAGGTCGATGTAAGCGAGGTAGAAAAGGAGAATTTAGAATTGAGAAGGAAATTGGCAGCAAAAGATGGAGAGGTGGAGGATGCCAAAAGGGCACACCAGTCTTGTCTGGCGCACTTCAGCAACTTCCAGTCTCAATATGAAAAGGCCTATCAGGACACGCAACGTGCAGTCCTGGTACGTGAAGAAACAGAAAAGCAGGTAGAAGCATTGCAGAAACAGTGCAGCGACCTAAAGGCAGCGTTAAGAGCACTCCATGCTGCCACCACAGGGCAAAGGCAAAGCATGCTAGATCATGCAAAGTGCCAGAAGCAGATTGCAGAGCTGCAATCGCTGCTTTCAGTTCAGAAAGGCTTCCAGGAATCCTTTGGAGCGAAATTAGATCAGGAAGATGGCCCTGATTGGGAAGAATTGAATGAAACAGCGCAGAGATTTCAGGGAACATGTGCGCAGGGAAAGCCCCAGAAGAGAAAAGCGCCCAAACCCCCCACAGAGCAGATAGTTCAAGCTCCAATGAACCCAGTAACCACCCACCGCACAGCCACAGCAGACGACACGGAATTTCTAGACTCCACCCCCTTAACAGTGACCCAATTACGGGACGCATGCGATGAGATCACACCGTTCCTCCCCACCTCAGACCCCCACCATTTCTTTGCCACAGTAAAGCATCAGGCGACCATGTACGGCCTGGATGATCGAGAGCATGTAAAGCTCACAGTTTTAAGTTTAGATCCTTCAGTAGCAGCAGCCCTCCCTGACCCACAGAATGTAGGAGGAGGCACCCTTGCAGAAATGCATACCGCGATCCTGGATGCGATCGGGTATAACCAGGGTGACCCCGTAGATGGCCTCAACAAATGTAGGCAAATGAAATCCAAGCACCCCACAGCGTTCGCTGGACGCCTGTGGATCCACTATACAGCAGTCTTTGGAGACTTAGACCGTGCCCATTTGTCCCCAGATAACATGGCCAAACGGACCCGCACCCTTATCTCCCATGCCACAGAAACAGGACAGAAAGCTTGCGCGAGTTATGATCCCTCAGAGGAGGCCCATAACGAGAAGTGGGTAGTGGAAAGATGTCCTGCGCTTGGGAGCAATCCATACAGAGCAAACCCGCAGTCAAGAATCCCGAGGGAAAGCAGGCCGCCGCAGATATACAGGCAGTTCCCACACACCAGAACCCCGCATGGGTGAATGAAGGAAATAACAGCCCCCCACCCAAGTCACAGGAGTGTTACAACTGCGGACAGCTGGGACACTTCGCAAGAGAGTGCAATGCCCCTAGAAAGCCACAGGGAGCCCAGCAGACGGGCACTCTGAGTAAGAAAAAGACAGAGCCCATTCATCGCGTTAGCGCCCGTTCAGATCAGACGGACCTGACCGGAACGGACTGACGGTGTACGGGCTCCCCCAGTTGGGCCTGCGACACCCTTTGGGATAGGTCCGGGCGACCGGTAGTTGCAGCAAAAATTCGGGGACAGCCCATCGAATTTCTCTGGGACACAGGAGGGTCCCGCACCACCATAAATTCCTCCACTCCTGTTTCAAAAAGACACGTGGCCCACTACAGCCACCATCACCCTCAGCGGCTTTACAGGCCACTCACAGCAGGGACACATCCACAGCCCCTGTACCAATTCAAATCGGTAACATCACCACCAAGCACCCCGTAGTTTTAGTTGACCTGCCCCACACAGCAGAACACATTCTGGGAATCGATTTTATGAATTCCCACAATCTTTCATTTGGTCCAGTCAACCAGTGTGTCTGGAAAATAACAAAGTCTGCACGAGCCCCCGCAACGCTCAACATAGGCGAATATATGAACAAAATTAGCGCAGTAGCCGAATTGTGGTTCAACCCGACCACGCTTAGTATGGACAAGCAGGTTAGGGCAGTCCTGCAAAAGAACAGGGCAGCATTCGCGACCCACAAGCACGACTGTGGACGGATGACTGGCTCCGTACAAATAACAGGACCTGACCCTAGACCCCAAAAACAGTATGGATTTCCCCAAGAGGCAATCTCAAAGGTAATAGAAAGCTTATTAGAGCAGGGCGTACTTAGATCAGTAGCCTCCACTAATAATGCCCCGATTTGGCCAGTGAAAAAGCCCGATGGATCTTGGCGACTGACCATCGATTACCGGGAACTCAACAAAATCACCCCTGCAGCAGCCCCCACAGTAGCAACAAGTCCCGAGACCATGCTCAAGCAGGGACTCAATTCCCGATCCTTCACGGTTTTGGATGTCAGTAATGGATTCTGGTCAATTCCATTGGCAAAGGCATGCCAGTACAAATTTGCCTTCACCTTTAAAGCACAGCAGTACACGTGGACATGCCTGCCACAAGGATTCCACAACTCCCTCTCCATTTTTCACCGACAGCTGGCAAATGGTTTAGCCAAATTCTCTCGCCCCGAATGTCTGGTTCAGTACGTAGACGACCTACTACTGCAGACAGACACCAAGGACGAGCACATTGAGCTTCTGTCCGAACTCCTGGAACTCTTACACTCAATCGGTTGTAAAGTCAACCCCAAAAATGCCCAGATTTTGGAAGATAAGGTGATATATTTGGGAACAATTATCACACATGGTAAACGTGAGATCGAGCATAAAAGGATTGACTCGATTGCTAAATTGCCCCTTCCCCAGAACGTTTCAGCCCTCCGGTCGTTTTTAGGACTGGTTGGCTACTGCCGAAACCACATTGACGGTTTCGCCAGCAAGGCAGCGCCCCTCTCAGACCTCCTAAAGAAGGGAGCCCCCTGGGAATGGCTTCCGCAGCATACGGATGCTGTGGATGCGTTGAAGCAATCACTCATAGCAGCCCCCGCACTACAAGTTCCAGACCCGCTTTCCCCTTACGCTATAGAGGTAGCAACCACAGACCGCACCCTTTCGGCCATGCTCCTCCAGGAACGTCACGACCAATTAAGGCCCGTAGCTTACGCCTCCAGAAGTTTAGATGCTGTGGAGCAGGGATTTTCAGCCTGTGAGAGGCACCGGCTCGCAGTATTTTGGGCAGTTCAGTATTTTTCGTATATTACCGGACTGAACCCCATCACAATTCTCACCGAACACACCCCCACCCAACTTTTACTGGACGGACGACTCAAGGACGGTACAGTAAGCCAGATTAGAGCAGCTAGATGGACCCTTCTCTTGCAGGGACAGGACATCACTGTTAAAAGGACAAAGACGCACACCTTTTTAGCAGACAACTTACAGTACCCCGGAACCCCCCATGAATGTGAAATTATCTCTCCGCACCACAACACAGGCCCCTTTATTGCGAACCCCCCCCCCAGAAAGATAGATGGTTCAACCCAGAGCCCCCAGCACACAGACACGTGTGAGCCCATAAAGATCTATGTGGATGGATCTTCCACAGTCTTGGATGGGAAACGCATAACAGGCTGCGGTATCTATGTCGAGGCCGCGCAGGGACGCGCCCTTGAGGAAATATTGTTAAAACTTCCAGGCCACTTAGGCGTGCAGGCAGCAGAGCTCGCGGCCATCGCATATATAGTGGAACACCCAGATTCCTTCCCCAGCCCAGCAGACATATACTCGGACAGCCTCTATGTCTGCAACAGCCTCACGGAATTCCTGCCCCTGTGGAAAGCAAGAGGATTTGTTTCCGCAGACGGAAATCCCCTCCCCTCAGCCCCATTGCTCCGTCACATTTTAGAGCGAGCCCAGACAGGACTTTTGGGATAATCAAAGTTCGCAGTCACAATCGTTCCTCCCCCCCTGGAAATGTGAAAGCCGACGCACTGGCTAAAGCAGGTTCCAGGCACAGATATTTTTGGATACCCCCCGAAAGCGCACCAGTGAATGCAGTTCAGGTCTCGCAGACAAAGATCGAGGATCTAGTGGAGGCCCAAAAGCAGGACAGCAATCTCAGGGAGATTGTAAAAGGAAAATATCCAGCTCCCTATGAGAGGTTTAAAAATGCACTGACCACGCATGACGGTGTGGTGTTAAAAGATACCCTTTATGTGGTTCCTGAACAGGACAGGAATCAACTGATTTGTTTGTTCCATGACGGTCATGGACATCAGGGAATCAATCCCACTACAGCCCATCTCAAGCAGCTTTGTTGGTGGCCGGATTTAAAGGATGATGTTAATCACTACATCGAGAATTGTCTTATCTGCGCCCAGAATAATCCGGACAGATATGCCAAAAAGGCTGAACTTAGTCACACCCGACCCGTTAATGGCCTTTGGACTAACCTCCAGATTGATTTTATAGGACCATTGCCCCCTTGCAGGAATGGTTATAAATATGTACTCGTGGTGATAGACATGTTTACGAAATGGGTGGAAGCATTCCCATCCAGAACAAACCTGAGGGGGGAGGGGGAGCAGCCCCAACTCGTGGTCCACATTGGCACTAACGACATAGGTAGGAAAGGGGACAAGGATGTCAGGCAGGCTTTCAGGGAGCTAGGATGGAAGCTCAGAACTAGAACAAACAGAGTTGTTATCTCTGGGTTGCTGCCCGTGCCACGTGATAGTGAGATGAGGAATAGGGAGAGAGAGCAATTAAACACATGGCTACAGGGATGGTGCAGGCGGGAGGGATTCAGATTTCTGGATAACTGGGGATCTTTCTGGGGAAGGTGGGACCTCTACAGACAGGATGGTCTACATCTGAACCTGCGGGGCACAAATATCCTGGGGGGGGAGATTTGTTAGTGCTCTTTGGGGGGGGGGGAGGGGGGGTTTAAACTAATGCAGCAGGGGCATGGGAACCTGGATTGTAGTTTTAGGGTAAGGGAGAATGAGAGTATAGAGGTCAGGAGCACAGATTTGACGTCGCAGGAGGGGGCCAGTGTTCAGGTAGGTGGTTTGAAGTGTGTCTACTTCAATGCCAGGAGTATACGAAATAAGGTAGGGGAACTGGCAGCATGGGTTGGTACCTAGGACTTCGATGTTGTGGCCATTTTGGAGACATGGATAGAGCAGGGACAGGAATGGATGTTGCAGGTTCCGGGGTTTAGGTGTTTTAGTAAGCTCAGAGAAGGAGGCAAAAGAGGGGGAGGTGTGGCGCTGCTAGTCAAGAGCAGTATTACGGTGGCGGGGAGGATGCTAGATGGGGACTCATCTTCCGAGGTAGTATGGGCTGAGGTTAGAAACATGAAAGGAGAGGTCACACTGTTGGGAGTCTTCTATAGGCCTCCAAATAGTTCTAGGGATGTAGAGGAAAGGATGGCGAGGATGATCCTGGATAAGAGCGAAAGTAACAGGGTAGTTATTATGGGAGACTTTAACTTTCCAAATATTGACTGGAAAAAATATAGTTCGAGTACATTAGATGGGTCGTTTTTTGTACAGTGTGTGCAGGAGGGTTTCCTGACACAATATGTTGACAGGCCAACAAGAGGCGAGGCCACGTTGGATTTGGTTTTGGGTAATGAACCAGGCCAGGTGTTGGATTTGGAGGTAGGAGAGCACTTTGGGGACAGTGACCACAATTCGGTGACGTTTACGTTAATGATGGAAAGGGATAAGTATACACCGCAGGGCAAGAGTTATAGCTGGGGAAGGGCAATTATGATGCCATTAGATGTGACTTGGGGGGGATAAGGTGGAGAAGTAGGCTGCAAGTGTTGGGCACACTGGATAAGTGGAGCTTGTTCAAGGGTCAGCTACTGAGTGTTCTTGATAAGTATGTACCGGTCAGGCAGGGAGGAAGGCGTCGAGCGAGGGAACCGTGGTTTACCAAAGAAGTGGAATCTCTTGTTAAGAGGAAGAAGGAGGCCTATGTGAAGATGAGGTGTGAAGTTTCAGTTGGGGCGATGGATAGTTACAAGGTAGCGAGGAAGGATCTAAAGAGAGAGCTAAGATGAGCAAGGAGGGGACATGAGAAGTATTTGGCAGGTAGGATCAAGGAAAACCCAAAAGCTTTCTCTAGGTATGTCAGGAATAAGCGAATGACTAGGGAAAGAGTAGGACGAGTCAAGGACAGGGATGGGAAGTTGTGTGTGGAGTCTGAAGAGATAGGCGAGATACTAAATGAATATTTTTCGTCAGTATTCACTCAGGAAAAAGATAATGTTGTGGAGGAGAATGCTGAGCCCCAGGCTAATAGAATAGATGGCATTGAGGTACGTAGGGAAGAGGTGTTGGCAATTCTGGACAGACTGAAAATAGATAAGTCCCCGGGACCTGATGGGATTTATCCTAGGATTCTCTGGGAGGCCAGGGAAGAGATTGCTGGACCTTTGGCTTTGATTTTTATGTCATCATTGGCTACAGGAATAGTGCCAGAGGACTGGAGGGTAGCAAATGTGGTCCCTCTGTTCAAAAAGGGGAGTAGAGACAACCCCGGCAACTATAGACTGGTGAGCCTCACGTCTGTAGTGGGTAAAGTCTTGGAGGGGATTATAAGAGACAAGATTTATAATCATCTAGATAGGAATAATATGATCAGGGATAGTCAGCATGGCTTTGTGAAGGGTAGGTCATGCCTCACAAACCTTATCGAGTTCTTTGAGAAGGTGACTGAACAGGTAGACGAGGGTAGAGCAGTTGATGTGGTGTATATGGATTTCAGCAAAGCGTTTGATAAGGTTCCCCACGGTAGGCTATTGCAGAAAATACGGAGGCTGGGGATTGAGGGTGATTTAGAGATGTGGATCAGAAATTGGCTAGCTGAAAGAAGACAGAGGGTGGTGGTTGATGGGAAATGTTCAGAATGGAGTTCAGTTACAAGTGGAGTACCACAAGGATCTGTTCTGGGGCCGTTGCTGTTTGTCATTTTTATCAATGACCTAGAGGAAGGCGCAGAAGGGTGGGTGAGTAAATTTGCAGACGATACTAAAGTCGGTGGTGTTGTCGATAGTGTGGAAGGATGTAGCAGGTTACAGAGGGATATAGATAAGCTGCAGAGCTGGGCTGAGAGGTGGCAAATGGAGTTTAATGTAGAGAAGTGTGAGGTGATTCACTTTGGAAGGAATAACAGGAATGCGGAATATTTGGCTAATGGTAAAGTTCTTGGAAGTGTGGATGAGCAGAGGGATCTAGGTGTCCATGTACGTAGATCCCTGAAAGTTGCCACCCAGGTTGATAGGGTTGTGAAGAAGGCCTATGGAGTGTTGGCCTTTATTGGTAGAGGGATTGAGTTCCGGAGTCAGGAGGTCATGTTGCAGCTGTACAGAACTCTGGTACGGCTGCATTTGGAGTATTGCGTACAGTTCTGGTCACCGCATTATAGGAAGGACGTGGAGGCTTTGGAGCGGGTGCAGAGGAGATTTACCAGGATGTTGCCTGGTATGGAGGGAAAATCTTATGAGGAAAGGCTGATGGACTTGAGGTTGTTTTCGTTGGAGAGAAGAAGGTTAAGAGGAGACTTAATAGAGGCATACAAAATGATCAGGGGGTTGGATAGGGTGGACAGTGAGAGCCTTCTCCCGCGGATGGAAATGGCTGGCACGAGGGGACATAGCTTTAAACTGAGGGGTAATAGATATAGGACAGAGGTCAGAGGTAGGTTCTTTACGCAAAGAGTAGTGAGGCCGTGGAATGCCCTACCTGTTACAGTAGTGAACTCGCCAACATTGAGGGCATTTAAAAGTTTATTGGATAAACATATGGATGATAATGGCATAGTGTAGGTTAGATGGCTTTTGTTTCGGTGCAACATTGAGGGCTGAAGGGCCTGTACTGCGCTGTATTGTTCTATGTTCTAAACACTGCAAAAACCACAGCCAAGATTTTGACCCACCACATCTTTACGAGATGGGGACTCCCCCGCAGCATTGAATCCAACCAAGGCTCGCATTTTACGGGACATGTCATGCAGAACGCCCTCACGAGATTTGGCATCACCCAAAAATTCCACATTGCGTACCACCCACAGTTGAGTGGTATCGTGGAGCGCATGAATCGGACCCTAAAATCCACCCTCAGAAAAATGGTCCAACAAAACAACACCACTTGGGACTCAGTCCTGCCTTTCGCGCTGATGTTTCTGCGTAATACAATTTCAACTTCCACAGGTTACACCCCACACACCCTCATGACCGGACACCCCATGAAAGGCACAGAATACTTGTTAGGTTTAGACTTGACCAGCCCCGAAGTGACGGCCCTCACACACGAGAAAGCAGTAGAGCAATTAGTGGAGAATGTTAAAACGGCTCAGCTAGCAGCCGCAGTGAAATTGGGCACACGAAAGAAGCAGAGCAAGGCTTATTTCGACAAGATAGTGCATGCAACTGAGTACAGTATAGGACAGCAAGTCATGCTCTCCATATACAACCCCAGCACATTCCTGTCACCGAAATACTCGGGTCCATTCTCCATTGCGGACAAAGTAAGCCCTTCCGTATACAAGATAAAGTATCCCAACGGAAAGATTGCGTGGTTCCAAACTAACCAGCTGAAGGCATATGGAACACAGTGTAACCACTCACACCACGTCATGCTCGACGCAGCACACCACACCCCGCCCACGGCCAACGTAGCCCTACCATTCCCCAACACGTCCAGCCCAGCCACGGACTCGACCTCGACTCCACCCCCGAAATATACACTCTGCCCCGGAACGCCCACCGACTGCAGCAGCAGAGACAGCGACTGTGACTCGGACGATAGCCACAGCACGCCTCCCTACTATCCCCATGCAACAGGACCCACACACAGCAAATCCGACTACGATCCGAGTGATCCCTTCATGATCACTTTCCTAAACAAACCCCACCACCGACCACCGCCCTACACTGACGACCCCGATTCCATCCCCACACAACTAGACACCCACTATTGGCACAGAGACAACTCATACAGACTCGTCCAAAATGACTAGAGCGACTCCAAATCACACCATGCAGCCCTATCAACCTTAATACATTCACGAGTTTGGCATCCGGGAGAAGATGACGACCTTGAGTCTGACTCCCAAAACGAGAACCCCTTTGCGACCCTGTTCGCAACCGATAACTGAGGTGTCCAGATGTTTTAAAGGAACCGCTTGGGAGAAACGGTGTCCTTTCTGATGGAACCTGCCGCATGTTTTACGTTGTTTGTAAGTTTGTTAAATGTCGTTTGTCAGACCACAACATTTTTTTTCACGGCCCCACGCCTTTTCAGCAGAAACCTCTGGGGACTTGGCCACAGAGACTCGCTAGTGGCCAGACGCTAGTTCAGAGGAACTAGTTTGTCTGCAGAGACTTGTTAAGGTCCCAGACGCCAGTTCAGTGGAACTCGTCTGTCGACAGATACCACAGACCCCCTTTCATAACTGCTCTTCTGGTTCAAGGAAGGAACCAATACGGCAGCCCCCCACGATGACTACATTTCTTGCCCGTTCTTGTCGGTTGCTCAGGCAGTAGAGAAACGGCTTGGGACTCGCCCTGCCTGGGAACCCCCCCTCTGGTCAACTACGCTCGGGTAGGGGAGACACGGCATTGGTAGCCGTTCTACCCGGGGACTCCATCCAACTCTTACCCTTCGCGGCCCATACGCACCTTATTTTGGAAACTTTAGTTCAAAAACTTTTGTTTTGTTTCAGGTAACCCTTAGGTTACCAACCACATGCTATTTACATCCTGAAACATTTGGATGGTAAACCGCACAGTCTGCGAGACGGCTTGCACTTGTTCATTATTTGTAAGTGTGTCTTGTCCTAAAATTCGGTTTTTGAAAAAAAAATGAGGGAGTCACACATAGCGACCAATTATAAAGGGAATAATTGGCACTAAAGGACAGACAGACTATCGTACGAGATGTTAAACCAGGATAGTTACAGACACTATGCTTGATTCCACAGAACTCCAGAAGCTCCAGGACCGGAGAAGAGAAGAGAAGAGAAGGAAGAAGCACCATGAGGACTTCCTTCGGATGGTTCATCATCACAATGGACATTTGGTTTCGCGCGAACGCGAACCCCATGACCTCAAGCCCCCCAGCCGTTAATGTTTCACTTCCCCATAGTACCCAGAGCCCAGTCACCAGCGACACCACACCATCTTGGATAACCTGGTACTCCCTGTCCTACGTAATAGAATCCTTACTGGTATTGGCGATACTCTGCTGCATCGTGCAGACTATGCGTCTAAGACAATGGAGAAGGAGAGCCTACCGCGCTCGCACCCCGGTATATAGGATCAGATCCCCTATTTTCGGATACGACCAGACCCCCGACCCCCGCGATCTATAATAAAGAGCATTCATTTGCGGTTTTAATGTAAATAAAGAAATGTAAAGAAAATAAATGTTCATGAGCAATTGTACGATCCTGAGCTTGACTGCCAAGCCAGGAAAAATGTGTAGAAACTGCTATGATTTTGTTTGTATGGTTGAGGAAGTTAGAGTGATGAAATGTTTAAGTGAGAGTAGGGTATTAAGGATAGTTAGAGGTTCCCAATTTTTTTGTTTTGTAATGCATGTCCCTGTTTGACATAGCGCCCCTTAGATTTGTCAGTTAAGATTTTTTTGCATAGTAATGATCAGTGTAGAGGCCATGAAAGAAGTGCTCCCCAGGTCAGGGAATGGAAAGCAACGTAGTTATGTGATCCTTCACGCTTCGCGTTAGGATCACAAGGAGGAAGTGTAGCCACCTAAATTGGCCAACTCCCGATTTAAAATGGCGAACGGCAAAGGCTGATGGGAAAGTCAGCCAACATAGACAGAAACCAACAGCTGCAGGTTTGCTGTGTATTTACCTCTGAAAAGGACAGACAACATCGATACCAGCGACCATCAGCATAACAAAGTAGCAGCCATCTGCATACTGATGAGCAATCCCCAGGAACAATAAGTAACATTTTGGACACACAAAGCGAAGCCAGACTCCTCGGCGTCAGCAGGAGCCAACACAAAGGAGGTGAATGAGCACCTCAAGACCGCCCATCGATCAGGGAACCACTCCAGTATTGCAGAAAATTGAACCAAGCGATTAGGACAAAGTCCAATCACTTGGGACCAGGTACAGGGTCCACCCCGAAAGGCAGGAAGCCCCTGGGGACTATAAGAGTTAAGCCCCAAGTTCAAATCGCTCTCTCTTCACCTCTCCGTCCTGCCCGGGTCACCCAGCAACACGAACCAACATTGACCATGACCGGTGCAGTGCCCCCCGAACAAAGTAAGTCTTAATTCAACGCTCGCTACGAGATAGGCGCTCCTAGCTACCAATCCGTACCAACTTCGAATCCAGCAGACTCAGATCCAGAACGAAAGGCTATTTGTTCCCCATACCTGGTGGGCCAGTCCGAAGTTAAGTATAGGCCTGTTAGTTGTAGAAGTAGCTTAGACGTAGAATTTGTGCATGAGTAGCGATTACTGTGTATAATAAATGTACTTTGATTTGAATCTTACTAATCGGTGTCTTGGGGTTTTGATCATTACTCGGACTTTAACCTCGTGGCGGTATCATAATGATACCTGGCGACTCGAGAGCAAAGGTAATAAAACAGAGCAATTGAACCAAGGAGAAAATCAGCAACCACAGGCAGCAGCAGGAAAGTAGTATCGATTGTCC
This sequence comes from Scyliorhinus torazame, assembly GCF_047496885.1. Classification (NCBI taxonomy): domain Eukaryota; kingdom Metazoa; phylum Chordata; class Chondrichthyes; order Carcharhiniformes; family Scyliorhinidae; genus Scyliorhinus; species Scyliorhinus torazame. The sequence goes on along the minus strand of NC_092708.1, from coordinate 38,588,009 downwards.
CTTTGTTTTAGGAAATGGCCCAAGACATTCGTATTAGCATATCATTGTGTACACCTTGGCTGAAGTCAGCTTTATTCAAGTGGTGTCCCGCATTTATGTATTTCTTAATCTTCCTGTCTGGCTCCCTTTGTCCTGGATCTGTTCCTATCTGTCCTACTGGCTCCCCGCTGGGCTCCAGGCATCAGTTATGTCTGCTTTATTCTCTGTGTATCCATCTTGTGTGTCAGGCAGCCATCTTCTGTGCCAAGTGCCCTTCTGAACCATTTGCCACTTCATACCTAAATGTGTTCCCCAGGGGCAACCCAAATTTCTCCTCTAGCGCCCTCAGACTGGCAAAGGTCCCATCGATAAACAAGTCCCCCATCCTTTTTATTTCCGCCCTGTGCCAGCTGAGGAACCCGCCGTCTATCCTACCTGGAACGAACCTGTGGTTGTTCCGTATCAGGGTCCAGATGCCCCTTAAACGTTACTATCGTCCCTGCTTCCACCACCTCCTCCGGTAGCGGGTCCCAGGTACCCACTACCCTCGGTGTAAAAAAACTTGCCTTGTACATCTCCTCTAAACCTTGCCCCTCGCATCTTTAGCCTATGCCCCCTAGTAATTGAACCCTCCACCCTGGGAAAAAGCCTCTGACTATCCACTCTGTCTATGCCCCTCATAATTTTGTAGACCTCTATCAGGTCGCCCCACAATCTCCGTCATTCCAGTGAGAACAAACCAAGTTTATTCAACCGCTCCTCATAGCTATTGCCCTCCATGCCAGGCAACATCCTGGTAAATCTCTTCTGCACCCTCTCTAAAGCCTCCACATCCCCCTGGTAGGGTGGCGGCCAGAATTGAACAGTATACTCCAAGTGTGGCTTAATTAAGGTTCTATACAGGTGCAACATGACTTGCCAATTTTTATACTCAATGCCCCGGCCAATGAAGGCAACCATGCCATATGCCTTCTTGACTACCTTCTCCACCTGTGTTGCCCCTTTCAGTGACCTGTGGACCTGCACACCTAGATCTCTTTGACTTTCAATACTCTTGAGGGTTCTACCATTCACTGTATATTCCCTACCTGTATTAGACCTTCCAAAATGCATCACCTCACATTTGTCCGGATTAAACTCCACCTGCCATCTCTCCGCCCAAGTCTCCAGACGATCTAAATCCTGCTGTATCCTCTGACAGTCCTCATCGTTATCCGCAATTCCACCAACCTTTGTGTCGTCCGCAAACTTACTAATCAGACCAGTTACATTTTCCTCCAAATCATTTATATATACTACGAACAGCAAAGGTCCCAGCACTGATTCCTGCGGAGCACCACGAGTCACAGCCCTCCAATCAGAAAAGCACCCTTCCATTGCTACTCTCTGCCTTCTATGACCTAGCCAGTTCTGTATCCATCTTGCCAGCTCACCTCTGATCCCATGTGACTTCATCTTTTGTACCAGTCTGCCATGAGGGACCTTATCAAAGGCCTTACTGAAGTCCATATAGACAACATCCACTGCCCTACCTGCATCAATCATCTTTGTGACCTCCTCGAAAAACTCTATCAAGTTAGTGAGACACGACCTCCCCTTCACAAAACTGTGCTGCCTCGCGCTAATACCCAGTCTCCTATCCTGCCCCCATACCTGAATCGCAAATACCTCGCTCTTTCCCATATTTAGTTTGCAGCCTGAAAACCGCCCAAATTCTTCCAGTGTCTCCATGATTCCGGCCATCCCCCCAACGGGTCTGTAATATAAAGAAGTAAATTGTCCGCATAGAGCGAGACACTATGTTCCACCCCCCCTCACAATGCCCCGCCATCATTCAATGCCCTAAGGGCCATTGCCAAGGGCTCTATGGCAGGGCAAGTAGTAGTGGGGAGAGTAGGCATCCCGGTCTTGTCCTCCTACAAAGACTGTGCCCGGATCCGGTTGGTTCTTACATTCGAATGTATATAGCAACCCAGATATAGCAACCCAGACCCAATTCACAAATCCCTGCCCAAACCTGCCCAGAATATCCCATAGGTACTTCCATTCCACCCGGTCAAAGTCCTTTTCTGCATCCATAGCTACTACCACCACAACCTCGCGCCCCTCCGCTGACATCATTATAACATTTGAGAGCCGTCTAATGTTGGATGCCAGGTGTCTGCCCTTCACAAATCCCGTCTGGTCCTCCAGGACACAGTCCTTATACGTGTGGCCAAGATCTTTGCCATTAATTTAGCGTCTACGTTCAAAAGGGAGATCGGCCTGTATGATCCACAGCTCTCTGGGTCCTTATCCCGTTTCAAGGTGAGAGAGATCAATGCTTGTGATAACGTTGGGGGGAGCCCTCCCAGTTCCTTAGACTGATTAAAGGCCTGAACCAGGAGCGGTCACAGTAACCCAGAAAACTTTTTATAGAACTCCACTGGGTATCCATCAGGTCCCGGGGCCTTACCCAACTGCATCGCCCCCAATCTGTCTATCACCTCCCCGAGCCCAATTGGGCCCCCCAGGCCTTCCACCAGTTCCTCATCTACCTTCAGGAACTCGATCCCCCCCCAGAAATTGCTTTATACCCTCCTCCCCGGCTGGGGGTTCCGATTTATGAAGTCGACTATGGAATTCGCGAAACACATCATTTACTGTCCCCCGGGTCCACCACCACCTTTCCCCTCATATCCTTTACCTTCCCAATTTCTCTCGCCGCCTCCTGCTTCCTCAGCCGATGTGCTAACATCCTACTAGCTTTCTCCCCATACTCGTATATTGCCCCATTTTACCCACCTCAGCGGCCCCTCTGCCTTACCTGTGGACAGGAACCCAAATTCCATTTGAAGTCTCTGACGCTCCTTCAGGAGCTCCTTATCCGGAGACTCCGCATATCTCCTGTCCACCTGTAAGATTTCACCTACCAGCCTGTCCATTCAGTCTTCTCCCTGTGGGCCCGAATGAAAATAAATTCCCATCTGATAACCGCCTTCAATGCTTCCCAAACCACCCCTGCCACGGTCCCACCCATGTCGGTGCTCTTTATGTATCCTCGAATGGCCTCCCTCACTCGCTCACAGACCTCATCCTCCACTAGCAGCCCTACATCTAACCTCAACTGTGGACGCTTGGTCTTTCCTGTGCTCACCCACAGGTCTATCCAGTGTGGGGCATGATCCGACACCATAATTGATGAGTATTCAGTGTCCTCCAACCCTGCCAGCAGCGTTTTGTCAAGTACGAAAAAGTCTATCCTGGAACACAACTTGTGCACATGGGAGTAGAATGAATGCTTCTTGCTCCTTGGACTCCCGAACCTCCACAGATCCACCCCCCCCCAGGCGCTCCATGAACCCCCGCAGCTCTTTTGCCATTGCTGACATCATTCCCGACCTGGAACTAGACCGGTCCAGTCTCGGATCTCGAACCGTGTTAAAACCGCGTTAAAACCGCTCCTTGTAATTAGCAGTGGGAGTCGAGGTCCGGAATCTTCCCCAGCGCCCTGCTGATGAACGCGACATCATCCCAGTTTGGGACGTATATATTCACCAACACCACAGCCATTCCCTCCAGTTTCCCGCTGACCATAATAGATCTACCCCCCCCCGGGTCTGCCTCCATCCTTCCCACCTCGAATGTCACCTTTTTATTAATCAGAATTGCCCCCCGCCCCCTCCCCCTTGTTTTAAAGTCCAGACCTGAATGAATGAAACACCTGTGAGACCCATCCCTTCTCAGTCTAACTTGGTCTCCCAGCTTCAAGTGCGACAGGCTGAAAATAGATAAGTCCCAGGGACCTGATGGGATTTATCCTAGGATTCTCTGGGAGGCCAGGGAAGAGATTGCTGGACCTTTGGCTTTGATTTTTATGTCATCATTGGCTACAGGAATAGTGCCAGAGGACTGGAGGACAGCAAATGTGGTCCCTTTGTTCAAAAAGGGGAGCAGAGACAACCCCGGCAACTATAGACCGGTGAGCGGCACGTCTGTAGTGGGTAAAGTCTTGGAGGGGATTATAAGAGACAAGATTTATAATCATCTAGATAGGAATAATATGATCAGGGATAGTCAGCATGGCTTTGTGAAGGGTAGGTCATGCCTCACAAACCTTATTGAGTTCTTTGAGAAGGTGACTGAACAGGTAGACGAGGGTAGAGCAGTTGATGTGGTGTATATGGATTTCAGCAAAGCATTTGATAAGGTTCCCCACGGTAGGCTATTGCAAAAAATACGGAGGCTGGGGATTGAGGGTGATTTAGAGATGTGGATCAGAAATTGGCTAGCTGAAAGAAGACAGAGGGTGGTGGTTGATGGGAAATGTTCAGAATGGAGTACAGTCACAAGTGGAGTACCACAAGGATCTGTTCTGGGACCGTTGCTGTTTGTCATTTCTTTCAATGACCTAGAGGAAGGCGCAGAAGGGTGGGTGAGTAAATTTGCAGACGATACTAAAGTCGGTGGTGTTGTCGATAGTGTGGGAGGATGTAGCAGGTTACAGAGGGATATAGATAAGCTGCAGAGCTGGGCTGAGAGGTGGCAAATGGAGTTTAATGTAGAGAAGTGTGAGGTGATTCACTTTGGAAGGAATAACAGGAATGCGGAATATTTGGCTAATGGTAAAGTTCTTGAAAGTGTGGATGAGCAGAGGGATCTAGGTGTCCATGTACATAGATCCCTGAAAGTTGCCACCAAGGTTGATAGGGTTGTGAAGAAGGCCTATGGAGTGTTGGCCTTTATTGGTAGAGGGATTGAGTTCCGGAGTCGGGAGGTCATGTTGCAGCTGTACAGAACTCTGGTACGGCCGCATTTGGAGTATTGCGTACAGTTCTGGTCACCGCATTATAGGAAGGACGTGGAGGCTTTGGAGCGGGTGCAGAGGAGATTTACCAGGATGTTGCCTGGTATGGAGGGAAAATCTTATGAGGAAAGGCCGATGGACTTGAGGTTGTTTTCGTTGGAGAGAAGAAGGTTAAGAGGAGACTTAATAGAGGCATACAAAATGATCAGGGGGTTGGATAGGGTGGACAGTGAGAGCCTTCTCCCGCGGATGGAAATGGCTGGCACGAGGGGACATAACTTTAAACTGAGGGGTAATAGATATAGGACAGAGGTCAGAGGTAGGTTCTTTACGCAAAGAGTAGTGAGGCCGTGGAATGCCCTACCTGCTACAGTAGTGAACTCGCCAACATTGAGGGCATTTAAAAGTTTATTAGATAAACATATGGATGATAATGGCATAGTGTAGGTTAGATGGCTTTTGTTTCGGTGCAACATCGTGGGCCGAAGGGCCTGTACTGCGCTGTATTGTTCTATGTTCTATGACTCTTGCAACATGGCCACGTCCGCCTTCAGCTGCCTCAAGTGTGCGAACACACGGGCTCTTTCGACCGGCCCATTCAGTCCACGAACATTCCACGTGACCAGCCTGGTCGCGGGGCACCCTATTCCCCCCTCTCCTGTCGATCAGCCATGACCTTTCCTCGGCCAGTCCTTGGCCCATGCCCCGCACCTCATCTGGCCCGCCTCCCGGCAGCTACCGTCATCCACTCTCCTCCTCCAACACCCTAAAAGTCCCCTCCGCTTCAGGGGTTTACCCCCCCATCCCCCTCCCCTCCCCCCATCGTTAATTTTCAGCTCATCCCTACTTTGCTTCCGTGAACACGCCCTCCCAGCGAGCCTGGCAGCTCCCGCCCCCGGCGCCTAGCATCCTACCACCTGCTGGTTCCCCTCCCCCACTCTTAGTATAAGTTTCCATAACAGTGGCAAAAAGCACAAAAAACAAACAAACAATCCCTCCCAAGGCCCACCCCTCCTCCCTTCACAAAATCTTATCTAGTTAAACACCTTCAGACAGAGCCAGATGGAACAGACCGAGAAACAAAAAGGAATTATACACGCAGAATCTCAAACAACTTTTTGAACATCGCAAATTAAATGACAAAGTTAAAAGGTTTTTACAAGGCAAAACATCACTTCTAACTCAGTTCTCCACAGTCAAGGTTCAAGGTCCTTGCTTTCCCATCAGGTTATTGTCTTTCATAAAGTCCGCCACATCCTCCGGCGAGCCAAAGTACATCTCCCGACCCTCATAGGTCACCCATAGATGGGCCGGGTAAAGCAGTCCAAACTTTATTTGCTTCTCATACAGGGCTGCCTTGACTTTATCAAAACTCGCCCTCCTCATTGCGAGTTCTGCTACCAAGTCCTGGTATATCCAGATCTAAGCATCTTCCCACATGCACCGTTTCGTCTGCCTGGTCCACCTCATGATGCGTTCCTTATCTAGGAACCGACGCAGTCGCACCACCATCGCTCTCAGGGGCTCACGTCCCTGGGGCTTACGCATAAGCGTCCTGTGGGCCCGGTCCACCTCCAACAGCTTGGGGAATGCACCCTCCCCTATCAGCTTCTCCAGCACCTTCCCCACATATGCACCGGCATCCGGCAGACCAACGATCCGGATATTCTGTCTCCGAGAACGGTTCTCCAGGTCCTCCACTTTCTCCAGCAGTCATTTCTGTTGGCCCTGTAGCATCCCAATCTCTGCTGCCATCGCCTCCAGCTTCTGGATCGCCTGTCCCTGGTTCGTCAATCTCTCCTCCACACAGTCGACCACCGCCCTAATCAAGTCCACCGCCCTGGCCAGGTCCTCCGCGCACTCCTTGCGATGTTGAGTGAACTTCTCAGTCAGGAAGTTCACCAACTGGTTCGTCGACCATTGAGTTGGTGAGGTCAGACCCTTTGTCCCTGCCATTGCCTCCTTCGAGCTCTGGTCCTCGCTTCCAACACACTTTTGATTCCTCCTCTTCTGATTTTCCCAGGGCACAGCTCCTTCTCTTCTCGCTTTTACACCTGTATTTTTGAAAAATTCCTGTGGAAATCCAGCTTAAAAACCACAAAAAGGCCACCAAGAGCAGGAGCTGCCAAATGTGCGACCTTTCACACCATGGCCGCCACCTGAAGTCTCCACAGGGTAAATTCTATCATATTGTGGTCACTGCTCCCTAAGGGTTCCTTCACCTCGAGTTCCCTAATCATGTCTGCCTCATTACACATCGCCAAATCCAGAATTGCCTGTTCCCTTGTAAGCTCTGTTGCAAGCTGCTCCAAAAAAAATATCTCTTAGACATTCCACAAATTCCTCTTCTTGGGATCCACTACCAACCCGATTTTCCCAGTCCACCTGCATATTGAAATATGCCTTTCTTATATGCCTTTTCTATCTCCTGCTTTATTTTCTGCCCCACATCCAGACTACTGCTAGGGGGTCTGTACATAACTCCCATCGGGTCTTTTTACCTTTGCTCAACTCTACCTTTACCTCAACTCTACCCACAGAGATTCTATGCCTTCTGATCCTACATCGCTTCTTGCTATTGATTGAACTTCATTCCTTACAAACAATGCAACCCCGCTCCCTCTGCCTATCTGCCTGTCCTTTTGATAGGATACATATCCTTGGATATTTAGGTCCCAGCCCTGATGCTCTTGCAACCACGTCTCTGTGATGCCTACATCGTACCTGGCAATTTCGATGTGCACAACAAGCTTATTTACCTTGTACCGTATAGTGCACGCATTTAGGTACAACATCCTCACTCCTGCATTGACCACCTCCCTTCTCATACTTGCACATTTTTTGCCCTGCCTGAGGTTAGATTTCTGCCACCTTCTATACTCTCTGTTCTATTACATGTTGTGGAAACTTTACTAATCTCTCCTGAGCCCTCGGCTCCTTTAACTAGTTTAAAGTCCTCATATTACCCTGCAGTTCTACCATCTCCTTTAAATTTGATTTTATAATTCTCCATTCGACTGAACCCTTCCCCTCACTATTTAATTTAAAGCCCTATTTACAGCCCGAGTTATGCGACTCGCCAGGACTCACTCACCTGTGCTGTAACTTTTCAATCTATGAGGCTGTGGCAAAGAAAAAGAACTGGCATATATTTCGGAAATGTTTGATCACCATGGACTTTAGAGAGACAACATTAGGATAATTAATTTTGCATAGGGAATCGGCAAAAGTCCCGGGAAATTATGGCACAGCCTGAATAACGGTATCAATGAATGAAAGGCTGCAATTATGATAATCCAAGGGCATAAATTGTCGTTTATATATTCATGGTATATGAGCATTGCTGGCAAAGATAGCATTTGTTGACCATCACGATTTGTCCTCCAGAAGTGGATGGTGAGCCAACTTCTTGAGCTCCTGCAGTCATTGTGATGTTGGGCAAATGGTTTTAGGATTTCGACAACAACAATGAAGGAATGGTAAATTACCAAGTCAGGCTTGGAGAGGAACATGCAGGCAGCAATGTTACCATGTCCCTGCTCCCCACTGTTCCTCTGGGTGATGGAGGATGTGGGATTGGGAGATGCCGTCGATGAAGGAAGTTATAAGCCAGACGTACATCAGTGTATTTTGGTGGTAGAAAATGTTTTTTAAAAAATTAGGGGAAAAGATCAGCTTATGCACAGCAGCGATCAGACCATAAGATGTAGGAGCAGAGGTCTGCCTTTCAGTCCATCAAGTCTGCGCTGCCATTCAATGGGATCATAACTGATCTGCTCATCCTCAATTCACCTCGCCCCCATAAATCCTTGATTCCCTTCCTGATTAAAAATCTATTTCAGCCTTAACAATCCAGTCTCTACTCCGCAGTAAAGGATTCCACACATTCACCACCCTCAGAAGAAATTCCTCGTCTTTTCCAGTTTAAATGGGATACCCCTTCCTCTGAGATTATGCCCTCTGGCCCTAAACACTCCCACAAGAGGAAACATCCTCTCAGTATCTACTCTGTCAAGCCCCCTGAGAATCCTACATGTCGCAATAAAGGTCACCTCTCAATCGTCTAAACTCCAATGAGTACAGGCTCAACCTCTTCTCATAAGGAAATCTCGACATATCCGGAACTAAGCAAGTGAACCATCTCTGGACTGTATGGGTGGCACGGTGGTTAGCACTGTTGCCTCATGGCTCCAGGGTGCGAGGTTCAATTCCGGCCTAGGGTGACTGTCTGTGTGGAGTTTGTACTTTCTCCCAGTGTCTGTGTGGGTTGTCTCCAGGTGCTCCGGTTTCCATCCAAAGTACAAAGATGTGCAGGTCAGGTAGATTGGCCGTGCTAAATTGCCCCTTAATGTCCAAAACGTTAGGTGGGGATAGGGTGGAGGTGTGGGCTTAAGTGGGGTGATCTTTCCAAGGGCCGGTGCAGAATCAATGGGCGGAATGGCTTCCTTCTGCATTTTAAATCATATGATTCCATGACTGCCTCCAATGCTAGTATATCTTCCACCCCTAAAATTGTCAAGGCAAATCATTTTCTCATTTTCATTTTGGAAGATCAAATTCAGGTGTGAATTATACAATAAATGGCAGAACCCTTGGGAGCATTGACTGACAGAGGGATCTGGGCGTTCAGGCTCATAGTTCCATGAAAGTGGCAATGCAGGTGGATAAGGTGGTCAAGAAGGCAGAAGGCATGCATGCCTTCATCATTTGGGGCATTGAGTACAAGAGTTGGCAGGTCATGTTACAGTTGTATAAAACTTCAGTTTGGCCACATTTGGAATATTACATACAGTTCTGGTCACCACACTACCAGAAGGACCTGGATGCTTTGGAGAGAGTGCATAGAACATTTACCAGGATGTTGTCTGGTCTGGAGGGTGTTAGCTATGGCTAAGGTTGAATGAACTCGGATTGTTTTCATTGGAGGCTGAGGGGAGACCTGATAGAGGTCTACAAAATTACGAGAGATATAGACAGGGTAAATAGTCAGATGTGCGGGGAAAGTATTTCTCACAAAAGGTGGTGGGTGCCTGGAATGTGTTGTCAGTGTGTGTGTAGTGGAGGCAGGCAGGATAGCAATGTTTAAAATGCATCTTGATAAAACATATGAATGGGCGGGGAATGGAGGGATACCGATTGTTTGGACAATAAGCAGTGGGTCTAAATAAGGAATCTAGATCGGCGCTGGCTTGGTGGGCCGAAGGGCCTGTTCCTGTGCTGTAATGTTTTTTGTTCATGTACAATGGGGCAGAAGTCAGTCAAGCAGTTTCCTGCCTCAACATCGACTCCCGTCCCAACTACGGGCTTTTTCCGATTCAACTGTCAGTTCCCACTCACACTTTTAACGTATGTTAAAAATAAGGCAGTGGCGCTGCAACCATGAATTTATAGGTTTCCACCGACATCAGGTTATGCTTTGAGAAATACAAGGTTCGGCTGGTGCTAGTGTAGACATCTAAGATGGCCACCTGCAAAGGGCCATGGGAATTATGGCCAAGTCAGGACTCAGACAGATACACAGCCTATGTGTATCTAAAACACAGGTAACCAGACCTGATCGAAACCCCCGCTCGTTTGCATTTTAATGGCCTATTTTCCCAGGACAATAGAACTCCAATCAAGCAACCGGTACAGCCACAGACTGATCGGCGCCACTCCCTTTGTTCAGAAAGCACAACTGCCAAGGTCAATGACCGCTCAGGATCCGCCCAGCCACCAAGGCACCCTCCCCTTTATTGGCCAAAATCGAAGAGAATGATCAAAGCCCTGTCGAACTATTGGGTCCAAGGTTAAGGACCGCCCCAAAGAGTGCAAAATCCCAGAGGGATTAAAGAGAGCATAGCCATGTGTTCTGTCTCTTTTGGATCCGGCCTGTGCCAGCCCAATTGCAGCAGGAACAGCCAGCCAAGTTCAAGACCAACGATCGCTACCTGTCAGATGAGCCAAGCAGAGACAGAGAGAGCCACTTTCTTCGAATGAGCCAAATGAAATCTAGATAAACGGCCGTATACATTTACACAGTGCCGGTCGCCCTGAAGTTAAGTATAGGTTATTGTAGCTGATAGGTGTAGTTTAACTCGTAGTAGATATTGTGTTTGCATGTTGAGATAACTCTTGTGTATGTAAATAAACCATCTTTTGAACTAACTAACTGGTTGTGTGGTCATTTGATCGATATAAGGGAAGGCTTGTGGTTCACTAAAATAAATAGAAATACCCACAGTATTGGCAACGCTGTTGGGACTGAAACAGAGCAACATTATTGGCGAACTCCGGTGGGACTCGATTAGAAGTCTGGGGCTGGTTGAGCACAGGGCTAAATAGCTGGCTTTTAAAGCGGACCAAGCAACGCGGGTTCAATTCCCGTACCAGCCTCCCTGAACAGGCGCCAGAATGTGGCGACTAGGGGCTTTTCACAATAACTTCATTTGAAGCCTACTTGTGACAATAAACGATTTTCATTTCATTCATTTCATTTCAGAAGTGACTTTGTCACTCCGAGAGAACCCACAAACTTTGAATCCCATTGCGAGAAAGAGAAAGAACCACAAGTACAAGTCCCATGTCGACCAAATAACCGAATTTTGGAAGTGTGTACTAACCCGCATGCGTACCTAACAGGAAAAGTAAGGTAAACTCGATAGAATGGTGTACAACTATCGAGGGACTGTGAGCCGGAAAATAGCTTAAGCCATATCCGCTGTTCAAATCGCCACCTTATTCCCCTGTCCCAAATTAAAAGGAGAGAAAGAGATAAGAGAAGTAATGGCCACAAAAGCAATGGAAAGATTGATGAATCCACAGGAACCCGAGGTCGCAACAACCAACAGAGCAGAGCAATGCCCCATATGGGAGGAAGAGTTAAGGAAATACTTAAAGGGGAAAGGATGGCCCCTTTGGTCGAATTTTTGTGCTAATGATGAGTCAGGTCCAGGAAAGATAGGACAGACTTGAGAGAACCTAAGCGAGATCCACAAGAAAAATGTAGGGAAAGTCAGAAAGCCGATGGCAATAGTGTCCTGTTTGGCACAGTTGCGAGGCACAGAGGAGGTCGTGAGGACGCTCCGTAGGCAGTTAATTGAGAAGGAAGAAAAGAACGAGGGAAACAGTAACGAAAGCGAGAAGATAATTGAGCAACTCCGGGAACAGTTAGCAGCTAAGGATAAGGAAATGGCCGATGTAAAACGCGCACATCAATCTGGTCTAGTTCACCTTAGTAGCTTCAAGACCCAGTACGATAAAGCCTACCAAGATACACAGCGCTCAATCCTGGCAAGAGAGGAAACAGAACAACAGGTCGCCCAGCTAACTAGCAAATGCGCAGATTTAAAAGCAGCTTTGAGAGCACTTCACAACTCCACTAAGGAACAGAGGCAGAGTACTATTGACCATGCTAAATGCAGACAGAAGATAGAAAAGTTACAGCTGCTACTCTCAGTACAGGATGGCTTCAGGTACACGTTCGGGCAGGATTCAGATGAGGAAGATGCTCCCGATGGGCAAGAGTTAAACGAAAGCGGCCAAAGCTACGTAGAGGACACGGGAAATCAAAATCGAGGCCCCCACGCCCCAAAAAGAAAAGCGCCCGCACCACCTACTGCACAGGCAGCACACACCCCCACTCACAATTTGACCCCCATGAATCCGGTTACTACACAACGCAGGTCATCGGATCAGGAGGAGCCTGATATCGTTTACACCACCCTACTATCCATAACCCAATTAAGAGAAGCTTGCACGAAAATTAGTCCATTCCAGCCCACCGCAGACCCGCACAGCTTCTTTGAGGAGGTGCGCCAACAAAACGTTATGTACGGCCTAGATGAGAGGGAGGAAGTAAAGCTAATAGTTATGAGCCTTAGCCAGTCCGTAAGGTCAGCTTTGCCCGAACCGTGAAATGTAGCAGGGGGACCCCCACAGGAAATGAAAACAGCCATATTAGATGCCATCGGGTATAACAAAGCAGATCCAGTCGAGGGTTTAAATCACTGCAGGCAAAAGAAGGGAGAACACCCGACCGTGTTTGCTGGTCGTCTATGGATTCATTTCATGGCAGTCTATGGACAATTGAACCGCGGACACCTAAATCAGGAGGACACCACTAAATGGACCCGCGCCTTAGTCTCACATGCCACAGGCGCAGGTCAAAAGGCTTGTGTAGAATTCTGGGTGCGGTGACGACCAGCTGAGTCGCACGTTTCGGCACCTCCCGTTGGAACGGACTTTTGGGCTCTTATTAGGAGCCCCAACGGCAATTTTTGACGGCTAAAACCATTGTGCGGTGAGATAGGAGGGAATCCCCCCGGATGTATATGGAGAAAGGAGGGAGTAGTGGCTGGATTGCAGAGGGTCCTCAGGAGCAGCGGCAAGGAAGGGAAGCACAAAGCAAGATGGCGGCAGAAGGAGGCCGTTCGGTGTGGGGCCCGGAACAGCAAGAGTTCCTGCGGCGCTGTGTGGAGGAGCTGAAGAAGGAGGTGTTGGCCCTGATGCTACAGGCGATTGAAGGGCTAAAGGAGGCACAGAAGACCCAGGAGTTGGAGCTTCGTGATGTGAAGGCAAAGGCTGCTGAGAATGAGGATGAAATACAGGGCCTGGTGGTGAAGACAGAGACGCACGAGGCACTGCATAAAAGGTGTGTAGAGAGGCTGGAAGCCCTGGAGAATAACTCGAGGAGGAAGAACTTAAGAGTTTTGGGTCTTCCCGGAGGTGCAGAGGGGGCGGACGTCGGGGCATATGTGAGCACATTGCTTCTCTCGTTAATGGGACCGGAGGCCCCGACGGGCCCCTTGGAAGTGGAGGGAGCATATCGAGTCCTTGTGCCATAGTGGTGAGGTTTCACCGCTATAAGGACAGGGAGATGGTCCTGAGATGGGCGAAAAAGACACGGAGCTGCAGGTGGGAGAATGCGGTGATCCGCGTGTACCAGGATTGGAGTGCAGAGGTGGCGAGAAGGAGGGCGAGTTTCAATCGGGCCAAGGCGGTGCTACATAGAAAGAAAGTTAAATTTGGAATGCTGCAGCCAGCGAGATTGTGGGTTACACACCAAGGGAAACATCACTACTTCGAGATGGCAGAAGAGGCGTGGACATTTATTGTAGAGGAGAAGTTGGACTAGACTGGAGAGAGAGTTTTCTGTAATAAAGTAGTGGGGGGATTGTATGGGACGGGGAAGGGGGGGGAAATTTTCTCTATTCCCCTCGTTGGGGGGGGGGGGGGGTATGGTGAACTGTGGGCGTCGGTGGGGAAGGAGAGGGGGAAGGAGAGAGGGAGCTGCGCCATTAGGGGCGGGGCCGAGTGGGAAACGCGGGCTTTGTTCCCGCGCTATAGTAATTGCGGCGGGAAAGGGAGCGCAGGAAGGAGGGGGCCTTACACAATGGGGGGCCAAGGATAAACGGGGGAAGCCGAGGTCAGCCAGAGTTTGCTGACTTCTGGGAGTAACATGGGGGGAGCAATTACGCTAGAAAGGGATCTAGCGGAGGGGGGGGCGGTTAACTGGGTTGCAGCTGCTAAGGGAAAGGGGGAGCTGTTATGGGGCGGGGTGGTCGGGATGGGAGGACACCGTTGGGGGGACAAACGGGAGCGTGGGAACCGGGTGAGGAGCTGGTCTAAAAAAGGGGATAGCTAGTCGACATGGGGGAGGGGGTAAAGAGCCCCCCGACCCGGTTGATCACGTGGAATGTGAGAGGGCTGAATGGGCCGATTAAGAGGGCAAGGGTACTCGCGCACCTAAAGAAATTAAAGGCAGATGTGGTCATGCTACAGGAGACACATCTGAAACTGGCGGATCAGGTCAGATTATGTAAAGGATGGTTGGGACAGGTATTTCATTCGGGCTTGGATGCGGAAAATAGAGGGGTGGCTATATTAGTGGGGAAACGGGTAGTGTTTGAGGCGAGGACTATAGTAGCTGACAGTGGGGGTAGATACGTGATGGTGAGTGGCAGATTACAAGGGGAAACGGTGGTTCAGGTGAACGTATATGCCCCGAACTGGGATGATGCAAACTTCATGAAGCGTATGCTGGGGCGTATCCCGGACCTGGAGGCGGGAAAGTTGGTAATGGGGGGAGATTTCAACACGGTGCAGGATCCAGGGCTGGACCGGTCCAGGTCTAGGACCGGGAGGAGGCCGGCAGCGGCCAAGGTGCTTAAGGACTTCATGGAGCAGATGGGAGGAGTAGACCCCTGGAGATTCACTAGGCCCAGGAGTAGGGAGTTTTCCTTCTTCTCCCATGTCCACAAGGTGCATTCTCGGATAGACTTCTTTGTCCTGGGAAGGGCACTGATCCCGAAGGTGACAGGGACGGAGTATTCGGCCATAGCCATCTCGGATCATGCCCCACATTGGGTAGATCTGGTAGTAGGAGAGGAAAAGGAACGGCACCCACTCTGGAGATTAGATATGGGACTGTTGGCGGATGAGGGTGTGTGTGTAAGGGTGAGGGGATGTATCGAAAGGTACCTGGAGATTAACGATGATGGAGAGGTTCAGGTGGGAGTGGTTTGGGAGGTGCTGAAGGCGGTGGTCAGAGGGGAACTGATTTCCATAAAGGCCCATAAGGGAAAACAAGAGAGTAAAGCGAGGGAGCGATTGTTGAGAGAAATTTTGAGGGTGGATAGGCAGTATGCAGAGGCTCCGGATGAGGGACTGTACAGGAAAAGACGAAGGTTGCATACGGAATTTGACTTGTTGACCACGGGCAGGGCAGAGGCACAATGGAGGAAGGCACAGGGAGTACAGTATGAGTAAGGAGAGAAGGCAAGCCGGTTACTGGCCCAACAATTGAGGAAGAGAGGGACGGCGAGGGAGATAGGTGGGGTGAGGGACGAGGAGGGTGAGATGGAACGGGGGGCAGAGAGGGTGAACGGGGTGTTTAAGGCTTTTTATGAGAGGCTGTATAAGGCTCAACCCCCGGAAGGGAAGGAGGGAATGATGCACTTCCTGGATCAGCTGGAATTCCCGAAGGTGGAGGAGCAGGAGAGGACAGGATTGGGAGCACGGATTGAGGTGGAGGAGGTGGTAAAAGTGATTGGGAGCATGCAGGCAGGGAAGGCCCCGGGACCGGATGGGTTCCCGGTGGAATTTTATAGGAAATACATGGACCTACTAGCCCCGCTTCTAACGAGGCCAGTGAAGGGGGGACGTTGCCCCCAACGATGTCGGAGGCGACGATATCGTTGCTCCTGAAGAGGGACAAAGACCCGCTGCAGTGCGGGTCTTACAGGCCTATCTCCCTTCTGAATGTAGATGCCAAGCTCTTGGCCAAGGTGATGGCGACGAGGATCGAGGATTATGTTCCAGGGGTGGTTCACGAGGATCAAACTGGGTTTGTTAAGGGGAGACAGTTGAACACTAATATACGGAGGCTGCTAGGTGTGATGATGACGTCCCTGCCGGAGGGAGAGGCGGAGATAGTGGTGGCGATGGACGCTGAGAAAGCATTTGATAGAGTGGAGTGGGATTACCTGTGGGAAGTGTTGAGGAGATTTGGATTTGGAGAGGGGTTTATTGGGTGGGTTCAGCTTTTATATAGGGTCCCGGTGGCAAGTGTGATCACAAACAGGCAGAGATCTGACTACTTCCGTCTATATAGAGGGACAAGACAGTGGTGTCCCCTGTCCCCGATACTGTTTGCGTTGGCAATTGAGCCACTGGCCATAGCGCTGAGGGGCTCTAGGAAGTGGAGGGGAGTACTTAGGGGAGGAGAAGAGCACCGGGTGTCATTATACGTGGATGATTTGTTGTTGTATGTCGTGGACCCAGTGGAGGGGATGCCCGAGATAATGCAGGCACTCAGGGAGTTTGGGGAATTTTCGGGATATAAACTGAATATGGGGAAGAGTGAGCTGTTTGTGATGCACCCTGGGGAACAGAGCAGGGGAATAGATGATTTGCCGCTGAGGAGAGTAACAAGTGATTTTCGGTACCTAGGGATCCAGATAGCCAGGAACTGGGGAACCTTGCATAAGCTTAATTTAGGAAGATTGGTGGAGCAGATGGAAGAGGATTTTAGGAGATGGGACATGGTGCCCCTGTCACTGGCGGGCAAGGTGCAGGCGGTCAAAATGGTGGTCCTTCCGCGATTTCTTTTTGTGTTCCAGTGCCTCCCTGTGATGATTACCAAGGCTTTTTTCAAAAAAGTGGATAAGAGCGTTATGAGCTTTGTGTGGGCTGGGAAGACCCCAAGAGTGAAGAGGGGGTTTCTGCAGCGTAGCAGGGATAGGGGGGGACTGGCACTGCCGAGCTTAAGTGACTATTATTGGGCCGCCAATATATCAATGTATGCAAGTGGATGGGGGAAGGGGAGGGAGCGGCGTGGAAAAGACTAGAGATGGCGTCCTGTAGAGGACCCTGCCTGCAAGCATTAGCGATGGCGCCTTTACCGTTCTCCCCAAAAAAGTACACCACAAGTCCAGTGGCGGTGGCAACGCTAAAAATTTGGGGGCAGTGGAGACGACATAAGGGAGTGACGGGTGCCTCAGTGTGATCCCCGATAAGGAACAATCATAGGTTCGTCCCGGGAAGGATAGATGGGGGATTTAAATCTTGGCAGCGAGCAGGAATTGTGAAATTGAAGGACTTGTTCTTAGATGGGACGTTCGCGAGTCTGGGAGCACTGACAGAAAAATATGGGCTGCCACCTGGGAATGCATTTCGCTATATGCAAGTGAGGGCATTTGTGAGGCAACAGGTGAGGGAATTTCCGCAGCTCCCGGCGCAAGAGATCCAGGACAGAGTGATTTCGGGGGCATGGGTGGGTGATGGCAGGGTGTCTGATATATGTAGGCAAATGAGAGACGAGGGGGAGATGATGGTGGAGGAGCTGGGGGAAGAGATAGAGGAGGGGCTGTGGGCAGATGCCCTAAGTAGGGTAAACTCTTCGTCCTCGTGTGCCAGGCTCAGCCTGATACAATTCAAGGTTCTACACAGGGCGCATATGACGGGAGCAAGGCTGAGTAGCTTTTTTGGAGTGGAGGATAGGTGCGGGAGATGCGCGGGAAGCCCGGCGAACCACACCCACATGTTTTGGTCATGTCCGGTATTGCATGGGTTCTGGGTGGATGTGGCAAAAGTGATTTCAAAGGTGGTGGGGGTCCGGGTCGAACCAGGTGGGGGTTGGCTATATTTGGGGTTGCAGATGAGCCGGAAGTGCAGGAGGCGAGAGAGGCCGATGTTTTGGCCTTTGCGTCCCTAGTAGCCCGGCGAAGAATTCTACTTATGTGGAAAGAAGCTAAACCCCCGGGCGTGGAGGCCTGGATAAACGACATGGCAGGGTTTATAAAATTGGAGCGGATAAAGTACGCACTAAGAGGTTCGGCTCAAGGGTTCACCAGGCGGTGGCAACCGTTCCTTGACTACCTCTCAGAACGATAAGGGAAATGGAGAAGGTAGCAGCAGCAACCCGGGGGGGGGGGGGGGGGGGGGGGGGGGGGGGAGGGCCCACGCGGGCCCTCAGGGGTTTCATATAGTTGTTTATATATTAGTTATTTATACTGGCGTGTGGGACTTTATTGTATTGGAGAGTTATTATTTTGTTGTTGGCAGTTGCCGTTTAGTTAATATATTATTTATTTGTTAAAAAAAAACGGTCATTATTATTTATATTGTTTTAAAGTTGTAAAAAGGGGAAAATCCTGTATTGTTCTTGTTTGACCGAAAAAAATTTGAATAAAATATTTTTTAAAAAAAAGGCTTGTGTAAACTACGACCCCGCAGACCACACACACAATGAAGTTTGAGTACTTAAACGACTTTCTAGAGCATGGGAACAAACCCTACACCGGCAGACAGATCAGGACAATATAGAAGCAAACTTGCACCCAGTTAAGACTAGCCAGGACCCAGCATGGATAAATGAGGGTAGACACGAGGGACAGTACCCCAGAGCACAGGCACCACGAGGCTGTTACAATTGTGGCCACATAGGACAATACGCCCGCGACTGCTGACAAAACCCCCTCGAACCAGCACCGATACCACCAACCAAACCGCCCACCCAGGAACAATGTTAGCGCCCATTCAGCTGACTTAGCGTTTAATTCCCTAGATTGACGGTGTTCGGACTCCCCAACTTGGGCCTGTGACACATGCTGGGACAAATCAGGCAGACCAGTAGTTCCAGGCACAGTCCGGCGACATATAGTCGATTTTCTCTGGGACACAGGACGATCCCGCACCACCTTAAACTCCTCAACTATGTTTCAACAGAACAAATGGCCCACCACAGACACCATCACCCTGAGTGGATTCACAGGCCACATGCAACAAGGATATATCACAGCTCCCGTACCCATTCAGATAGGGAACATTAACACCAAACACCCCGTCGTTTTAGTTGACTTACCCCATACCACAGAGCATATTTTAGGCATTGATTTTATGAGCTCCCATAACCTTTCGTTTGACCCAGTAAACAAATATGTATGGCGAATGGCAAAAACAGCGAGGGCTCCCGCTACGCTCACAGTCGGGGATTATAAAAACAGGATTTGCTCAGTAGGGGACTATTCGTTTAATCCGCAAACAATTAGTGCAGACCAGATGATTAGAGAGGTCCTCATAAATCACAAAGCTTTGTTCGCACAACACAAACACGATTGTGGGAAGATCCCAGGTACAGTAATGATTTCAGGTCCCATTCCAAAGTCGCAAAAGCAAAACGGTTTCCCACAGCAAGCCGAGGGTGAGATTTCGAAGATTATTAACAGTTTGTTACACCAAGGAGTTATTCGACCCATATCGTCCACAAATAATGCCCCAATTTGACTGTAAAAAACCCGATGGTTCATGGCGACTAACGATCGACTACCAAGAACTTAATAAGGTAACCCCTTCAGCAGCCCCCATTGTTGCCACGAGTCCCGAGACCATGCTCAAACAGGGAGTACAGGCAAAATATTTCACAGTGCTGGACATCAGCAATGGCTTTTGGTCCATCTCATTAGACAGGGCCTGCCAGTATAAATTCACATTTTCGCTTCAAGGGCAGCAGTACATGTGGACATGCCTCCCACAAGGATTCCATAACTCCCCCTCCATTTTCCACCGACAATTGGCCAACGGACTTTCTAAATGTTCTCGATCCGAATGCCTAATACAATATGTAAACGATCTGCTCTTGCAAATAGACACAAAAGAGGAACACGTAGAGCACTTATCTGAATTACTAGGCCTACTGCAATCAATCGGATGCAAGGTCAACCCCAAAAAGGCCCGGATTTTAAAGGAAAAGGTTCTTTATTTAGGCACCATCATCACCCATGGGAAGAGAGAAATTGAGCAAAAACGGATCATTCAATTGCCCCTGCCCCAAAATGTCACCGCACTCCGGTCATTCCTAGGTTTGGTAGGATATTGCAGAAATTACATAGATGTTTTTTGCCACCAAAGCAGCCCGACTCTCAGAGCTCCTTAAAAAGAATGCCCCATGGGAATGGCTCCCGCAGCACACAGATGCCATTGATGGTTTAAAACACGCCCCAGGCACAGCCCCCGCTTTACAAGTTCCAGACCCAGACTTGTCCTATGCTATAGAAGTAGCAAATACTGACCGAATCCTATCTGCAGTGCTCCTGCAAGAACAACATGATCACTTAGGACCTGTAGCCTATGCCTCAAGAGTATTAGACCCCGTAGAGCAAGGATTCTCAGCCTGCGAATGGCACTTGCTTGTAGTCTTTTGGGCAGTACAGTACTTTGCGTACATCACAGGCCTCAACCCAGTCACGATCTTGACCGAGCAATTTTCATTTCATTTCATTTCACCCCCACGCAATATTACTAGACGGTAGAATAAAGGACGGTTCAGTCAGCCAAATCAGAGCAGCTCGCTGGACACTACTGTTACAAGGGGAACATTACGGTAAAACGCACCAAAACCCACACATTTCTGGCCGATAATCTCCAATATGCAGGGACCCCACATGAGTGCCAGATCATAGCAGCCCAACACCACATAGGACCCTCTATCCCAAAGTCACTACACTCACAAGCAGGCAGTAAGACACATATAACATTACAGCACAGTATAGGCCCTTCGGCCCTCGATGTTGCGCCGACCTGTGAAACCACTCTAAAGCCCATCTACACTATTCCCTTATCGTCCATATGTCTATCCAATGACCATTTGAATGCCCTTAGCGTTGGCGAGTCCACTACACAGGATTCCCGAGCCACAGGGGATACTTAAAAAATTTATGTAGACAGTTCGTCCACAATCGAAAATGGAGTTACAATTACTGATTGTGGAATTTACGTGGAAGACGCGCAGGGACGCCCACTAGAAGAGATCGTTTTAAAATTGCCAGGCCAGCTAGGTTCACAAGCAGCAGAACTTGCAGCCATAGCCGATGTAATTCAGCACCCCGACTCTTTTCCAACCCCCGCAGACATACATTCCGATAGCTTGTATGTGTGCAACAGTTTAACAGAATTCCTGCCCCTGGGAGAATCTCGAGGTTTTGTTTCAGCCGATGGAAAACCCCTACCCTCTGCCCCGTTGTTAAAGAACAATCTCAAGACGGCCTCAGACCGCACATACGGAGCGGGATTCTCCCAACAGAAGTCTAAGTGCTGACGCCGGAGTAAAAACTGGAGTGCTTTACTCCGGCGTCGCGCCCGTTCCCAGACCCCATTCTGGGGCCTCCGTGGGGCTGGCAGGGGTGTGGTGCGATTTGCAGGGGCAGGGCCTCGGCGCAGCGCCGGAGACCCGGCGCCACGTAAAAAACGTGCCGCCTTGGGTCCCGCGCATGCGCAGTTGGGCAGGTGGCAACTAGTGCATGCGCAATGGCCGTCCTCCCCCAGGCCGCCCCGCACAATAATGGAGTAGGGATATCCATTGCCAGTGGAGGAAAGGAGGCCCGCCAACAGAGAGGCCGGCCCTCCGATTGGTGGGCCCCAATCGCGGGCCAGACACC
Source organism: Scyliorhinus torazame (assembly GCF_047496885.1). Classification (NCBI taxonomy): domain Eukaryota; kingdom Metazoa; phylum Chordata; class Chondrichthyes; order Carcharhiniformes; family Scyliorhinidae; genus Scyliorhinus; species Scyliorhinus torazame. The sequence continues at coordinate 38,566,328 of NC_092708.1, read as the reverse complement.
ATCGGAGGCCCATCCTGGTGAGGGACCCTCCCTCTTCCCCCCCCCCCCCCACAGACCGCCCCCACAAGCGTATCCGCAGAGTTCTCGCCGGCAGCGACCAGGGGTGAACGCCGCCGGCGGGACTCTGCCGTGTCGGAGCAACTGCTCGGCCCATCCGGGCTGGAGAATCGGCGGCCCCGCCGATTCCAGCGGCGTGCCAAACGCGCTGGCGCAAATTCTCCGCACCTCGGAGAATTGCGCGCCGCGTCGGGGCACGGTTGCTCCGATTCTCCGGCCCGGCACGGTGCTCGGAGAATCGCCCCCACGGTATCATTAACGTAAGAAGCCATCATCGCTCCTCCCCACCCGATAATGTAAAGGCAGATGCCTTAGCCAAAGCAGGAACACGCCATGGTCCTTTCTGGCAGCCACCTGAAAGCAAACCGATACACTCAGTCCAGTTTCCCAGACCAATATTGAGTATCTATCCCAAGCCTAAAAAGCAGACGGCACCTTCAAACAGGTTTTAGACGGCACCTTCCCAGCCCCTTATGATAAATGGAAGGATGCACCGACTATACAGGACGGCATAGTTTTAAAAAACGGAATTTATGTGGTCCCCACCCAGGACAGAAACCAGCTCATTTACCAATTTCATGACAGACACGGACATCCAGGGATAGACAACACCATTGCCCATTTAAGACCTTTATGTTGGTTGCCCGATTTAAAAAGCGATGTAACCCATTATGTTGAGAATTGCCTTATCTGTGCTCAGAACATTTCTGAACGTTACTCAAAGAAAGAACAATTACATCACACCCGACCTGTGAATGGCCCTTGGACAAATTTGAAAATCGATTACATTGGCCCCCTTCCCCCTTGCAGAAACGGTTTCAAGTACGTGCTGGTTGTAATCGACACCTTTACTAAATGGGTAGAAGCATTTCCCTCATGGACAAACACAGCAAGGCCACCGCTAAGATTTTGACCCAACAGGTATTCACAAGCTGGGGTCTCCCCCGCAGTATTGAGTCAGACCAAGGTTCCCACTTCACCGGCAGTCATGCAAAATGTTTTCACAATTTTTGGGATCAGGCAGAAATTCCATATAGCATATCACCCCCAATCCAGTGGCATTGTCGAGAGAATGAATCGAACTTTAAAAGCTACCATTAGGAAGAAGGTGCAACAGAACAATACCACGTGGGACACAGTCCTCCCATTTGCTCTCATGTTTATTCGGAACACCATTTCCAGTTCAACAGGTTTCACCCCCCCCCCCCATTCTCATGACCGGACGGCCCATGAAGGGTATTGAATATTTATTAGGCCTCGATCTGGCAAGCCCTACAGTAACCGCCCTCACCCACGAAAAAGTAGTCCAACAGGTTACAGAAAACATTAAAGTGGCACAACTCGCTGCAGCTGTCCAATTAGGCGCTAGAAGGAAGCAGAGTAAAGCCTGCTTTGACAAAACCGTCCACTCCGTAGAGTACACAGTCGGTCAGCAAGTAATGGTTTCACTTTACAACTCCAATTCTTTCCTCTCCCCCAAATTTGCAGGACCCTACTCCATTTCCGACAAAGTGAGCCCCTCCGTGTACAAGATATCGTACCCCAATGGTAAAACTGGTTGGTTCCACATCAGCCAACTCAAAGTCTACAGATCCCAATGTAGCCATTCCCACCATATCTCTCTGGCAAGAGGACAACCTAGTCCAACCCCTATGCCAACCCTCCCCCAGCCACGCTGGCATTTATCCCTTGTCCACGCCCGCAGACCCAAACTTGTCTCCGCCCACAGGTATGGACTTTCACCTTGAACTTGACTCCGACGACAGCGAGAGCCTCCCGGATTTGATTACTATTCCCGAACACTGGCGCAATCTCTCTGCCCCCAGTCACCCAGCCCCCGGAACCACGACTTAAGACATCTTTGACCCCCTATATGCCCTCCCCAAGCCACCGCCACAGCCCAATCACAGTAACTTGACCTCCACTCCCACCGCCCCTACGGCTCACGACAAACAAGCCCCTCTTTGGCACCGTGACAACTCTTGCAGACTGGTAAGGCATGACGATTCGGACCATCCGACAGCCCATGCGGCCAAGGCACAGAAACAGCAGACACGAGTCTGGTTGATTCAGATACTGACTCTCGTTTCGGTAATGCTTTTACAACACTGTTTGGTACAGAACCCTGAGGTGTCCAGATGATGAGAAAGAGACACCGCCAATGTATTAAGGTGTCCAAATTTCTGATGGAGCCTGCCCGCCTTTTTCCTTTTTTTTCTACTACATGGTTTTAATTCACGTCGCCCGACACACAATTACTCTTCTGATTCGAGGGTACGATACCCGATGTCAGTTAAAGGCACATGTTTGTTGAGAAACAGATTACTGTTCTTCCAGTCTTTATGACAAGTTTGCACACGACTACAAACTCTTACCGTCCACCCAGGTAGGGAGTAACGGCACTAATCCCCGCCCTACCGGAGGATCCCAAATGCATCCGGTCAGTTAAACTCGGGTAGTGGAGTAATGGCGCTAATCCCCGCCCTACCGTGGGATTCCGCCCATTCTTCTCCCGCAGCGGCCCACACACACCTCATGTTCCCGTTGCTTCATACACTCTGGAATGTTCTCTGGTTCTCTACACTCTGCATTGCCTTTGGCAGGCCTTACTTTCACCTTCTCTACTGTCCCTTTGGTTGTGGTATAAAGAATGCATTTTGCCACGTTCCGTACGCTCACCCCTTCTTTCCTTTACCTCTCACGGACCCCTGGTCGTTCCCCACATGCTATTTACACATATGAGACAATTGGTTGCTGATCACTGCTGCTATACACGCTGCTACACGCGAAATACCTCTGAGCCCTGGGACGAAAATCTATAGAACTGGCCGCCCTAAAATTCGGCTTGTTAAGGTAAGCCTCAACCACCACTGGTTGCAAGTAAAGAAAAGACTGGTCGAAGAAATTGTCCAATCCCAAGCTGCGAGAGTCTCTGTACTAAAAAAATTTTGCATTTCTTGTCTCTCCAAAATGGTATTTCAAAAAAATATGAGGGAGTCATACATGGTGACAATCATAACGGGTAATTGGAGTAAGGAGAGAAAGACTAATAAAATTAGATATTAACCAAAGATAATAACAGATACTATGCTTGCATCCCCAGGATTACCCGGAAAACAGAAAACACATGATGAAGCAAGGACTGCTGACATGTGTTTGGATCATCGCTGGACTTCTACAACTGCAACGAACCTTTGTAACAAACCCTACACCAGCTCCGAACACTACCACACAAGCCGCCACCAGCCCGGACACTACACCACACAGACATCGAAACCCCCACCTGGTGCGAAAACATTGCCAAATGGAACCCCCTTTCATACATAGTTGAGGCCCTTCGAGTAATTGCAATAACCTGCAGTGTCATTCAGACACTCCGACTCCGTAAATGGCGAGCAAAAGCCTCCCGGTCCCCGTTATATACGGTCCGAGCCCCCTTCTTTGGAATTCAATAAAATTGAACTCATGTAACCACCGCTGCTAAATATACACCCCATGTACCTCTTTAACTTTATTAGGATTAAGTAGAAATGTGATGCTGCTGTTTTAAATTTTGTACTGTATATAAGGGGAGTCTTGTGGTTCACTAAGATAAATAGAAATACCCACAGTATTGGCGACGCTGTTGGGACCGAAACAGAGCAACACTAGGACCAAAAATCAGGAGCTTTTGAGTCTCAAGATTACTGAAGTTCCAAGATTAATTCCTGCATTTGGGAACAATATTCTGGAGGGACAGCTTTGGGCTCAGTTGGGAGTTGGTTCTGACTGTCTGTGGACATGGAGTCATGCTCAAGCTTTGAAACCCAATCCCCACTTAGGACACCACAACAGCAGTTTAGGGACAGGATCCAGGGCATAGGGCAATTGGCATGTTATCCAAGTACAACTGATCATTTAAGCCTCTTCTATTTTGCTCAATTCCCACAGGCCTGAACTAATAACCCAGAGCTGAGCATTTAAATCAGACCACAGGTGCTTGAGAGTCTGAATTTTTATAAAACATATTACAATAAAAAGCTAATCAGGAAAAATGACCCAGTGAAGTTAAAGATTGTCATAAAAGCCCAATCATTTCATTACTGTATCTTGGGGAAGGGAACCTCCCTGTTCTCACCCAAGCTGGCCCATAACAGACGTCAGGTCCACCCGAATGTCCCTCTGAAATGGCCTAACAAACCATCCGGTTGTCAGGATACCCGGGATGGACAATAAATGCCACTCTTGCCAGTGATATCCACCTCCTGAGAATGAAGACAAATTGCGGGTTAAAGAAGTTCCTTTCTCCGGTTAATTGTGCCAATTGCTCCAATGGAAGACAGTCTTGAAAAATGATATAAAATGACAAGCCATCCAGTATCTTGATTTGGCTGTGAGCTCGGCTTGCCCACTGAACTGCTGCCCCCCAGCGATCTTCAGCGAGGCTTACCAAAGCTGGATTCTACTTTCCACTCTTAGCACATGACTTGTTTTTATGCACTCCACCTACAATGGTTAAGCAAATGGGCTAACTCAAAAAGTCTGGTGGATTCAGGTCTGTAGGGCACTAGCAAGCCAAAATTGGCCACGATTCAGTTTGAACGTTGAATATTCTTGGTCAAGTGCACTGTCTAAGTAACAGGACTATACACAAATACAGATCGTTCACCTTCCAGTTTGCAATGCTTTAGCTATTGTTTCCAAATGATGAATACATACCAGCAGCTGTGCCTTGGCGAAACATGTGTGTAGGTTTAATTAAAGATCTACTCATCTTGCAAGTACAACTAATTAGTTTTCTACAGGTTTTGGTGGCCGAATGCAATGACCTTTCAATGAAACATGGGATCGAATACAGCCCAGAATGATGGAAGAATTCTTTATTTTATACAAATTATTGCAGACAGCATATAAGTTATGGAAGTTAGTCGTCTTAATTTAAGCAAATAAAGAGTGCAACAAGAGAAAGAGCCGGCCTCACGAAAGCAGCACAAAATTCCTAACATTTCGCTTTTGGGAATATTGTTCAGGCAGAATGCAAATACAGCTTGAGCATCCCTTATCCGAAATTCCGAAAACTGAAAAATTCTGTGAAATCAGCACTTTTTTGAGCGGCAGTGCCAACGTGATGTCACGGTTCCCCGGGCGATGCGCAGGTCCTAACGCCCGCATATACGCAGTTTCCAATGCACCATACATGCACAGTTCCCAACACGTGCCGCACATGTGCAATTCCCAACGCGCAGCAGATGCACATTATATTCCAAAATCTGATATCCGGATCCCCCATGCCCCAAGCATTCCGGATAAGGGGTGCTCAACCTGTATTGCATTACCAATATTTTAATGATTTTAACTGTGGAGTGTAGCACCTTCAGTGAATGTTATACGCACATGCCGGTGAAATTCACCATTCGGCACAATGACAACTCAAAGTAGGAAATCAAGTTGGAAGCACTTCTTGCACATTATCAGACGTATTAAAATATGCCTTGTTGGCACCTGAAAAAAAAACTCAGTTCCATTCAGCCTCCTAACACTCAGCTGGCACTCATACACTTATTTAATGTGAACACTTATTATTTGCAATATTTTTGCAAGAATTAAACTTTGGGGTAATTAACTATAGATATGTCAGGAATAAAAGAATGACTAGGGTAAGAGTAGGGCCAGTCAAGGATAGTAGTGGGAAGTTGTGCTTGGAGTCCGAGGAGATAGAAGAGGTGCGAAATGAATATTTTTCGTCAGTATTCACACAGGAAAGAGACAATGTTGTCGAGGAGAATACTGAGATTCAGGCTACTAGACTAGAAGGGCTTGAGGTTCATAAGGAGGAGGTGTTAGCAATTCTGGAAAGTGTGAAAATAGATAAGTCCCTTGGGCCGGATGGGATTTATCCTAGGATTCTCTGGGAAGCTAGGGAGGAGATTGATGAGCCTTTGGCTTTGATCTTTAAGTCATCTTTGTCCACAGGAACAGTGCCAGAAGACTGGAGGATAGCAAATGTTGTCCCCTTGTTCAAGAAGGGGAGTAGAGACAACCCCGGTAACTATAGACCAGTGAGCCTCACTTCTGTTGTGGGCAAAATCTTGGAAAGGTTTATAAGAGATAGGGTGTATAATCATCTGGAAAGGAATAATTTGATTAGAGATAGTCAACACAGTTTTGTGACGGGTAGGTCGTGCCTCACAAACCTTATTGAGTTCTCTGAGAAGGTGACCAAGCAGGTGGATGAGGGTAAAGCAGTTGATGTGGTGTATATGGATTTCAGTAAAGCGTTTGATAAGGTTCCCCATGGTAGGCTACTGCAGAAAATACAGAGGCATGGGATTCAGGGTGATTTAGCAGTTTGGATCAGAAATTGGCTAGCTGGAAGAAGAAAAAGGGTGGTGGTTGATGGGAAGTGTTCAGACTGGAGTCCAGTTACTAGTGGTGTACCACAAGGATCTGTTTTGGGGCCACTGCTGTTTGTCATTTTTATAAATGACCTGGAGGAGGGCGTAGAAGGATGGGTGAGTAAATTTGCAGATGACACTAAAGTCGGTGGAGTTGTGGACAGTGCGGAAAGGTGTTACAAGTTACAGAGGGACATAGATAAGCTGCAGCACTGGGCTGAGGTGGCAAATGGAGTTTAATGCAGAAAAGTGTCAGGTGATTCATTTTGGAAGGAATAACAGGAAGACAAAGTACTGGGCTAATGGTAAGATTCTTGGCAGTGTGAATGAGCAGAGAGGTCTCGGTGTCCATGTACATAGATCCCTGAAAGTTGCCACTCAGGTTGAGAGGGTTGTTAAGAAGGCGTACGGTGTGTTAGTTTTTATTGGTAGAGGGATTGAGTTTCGGAGCCATGAGGTCATGTTGCAGCTGTACAAAACTCTGGTGCGGCCGCATTTAGAGTATTGCGTGCAATTCTGGTCACCGCATTATAGGAAGGATGTGGAAGCATTGGAGGGTGCAGAGGAGATTTACCAGAATGTTGCCTGGTATGGAGGGAAGATCTTATGAGGAAAGGCTGAGGGACTTGAGGCTGTTTTCGTTAGAGAGAATGTTAAGAGGTGACTTAATTGAGGCATACAAGATGATCAGAGGATTGGACAGGGTGGACAGTGAGAGCCTTTTTCCACAGATTGGGATGTCTAGCATGAGGGGACATAGCTTTAAATTGAGGGGAGATAGATATAAGACAGATGTCTGAGGTAGGTTCTTTACTCAGAGAGTAGTAAGGGCATGGAATGCCCTGCCTGCAACAGTAGTGGACTCGCCAAGACTAAGGGCATTCAAATGGTCATTGGATAGACATATGGACGATAAGGGAATAGTGTAGATGGGCTTTAGAATGGTTTCACAGGTCGGCGCAACATCGAGGGCCGAAGGGCCTGTACTGCGCTGTAATGTTCTATGTTTTAACAATGCATTGTTTATTTTCACTTCTTGCATTTTCATTCCTGATTCATGTGCACGGTTTGATTTCATTTTCATTTCATAATGGTCTTAAATATCAAATGTAATGGAAAAGGGTGAAAGTTAATGCTTCATAATGTTCCCACCCCCATTAATTACCCAAATCCATGACGTTGCTGTATTTCTGATACTGAGAAAGAGGTAGTCCAATCACACACATCATGCCTCTCTCCACTCTCGTTACTTCCATCAATATGGATGGTGATCCTTCTTGGATAGGTTTTTCCCACTCTAGTAATCAGACTGTTGAAATTCACCCTGCTTGGCAAGTTCAAGAGTTGACCATCAATTAAGACCGGCATTAAAACTCAGCTCATTTAGTCATCAAGCGCTTTCACTCATGCGGCATGGTGGCACGGCGGTTAACACTGCTGCCTCACAACGCAAGAGATCCGGGTTTGATTCCGACCTCGGGCAACTGTCTGTGTAGAATTTGCACATTCTTCCAGTGTCTGCGTGGTTTTCCTCTGGGTGCTCCGGTTTCCTCCCACAGTTCAAAGATGTGCCGGTTACGTGGACTGGCTACACTAAATGTTCCCTAGGTGGGATTATGGGGTTAGGGTGAGGGATTGGGCCTAGGTAGGGTGCTCTTGCAGAGGGTTGGTGCAGACTCGATGGGCCAAGTAGCCTCTTTCTGCACTGTAGAGATTCTATGATTGTATGAATGCTTAATTTGCAATTTCTGCTAGAACTGCTATTCGTCAACACCTCCAACAAATATGTTTCCTTCCTAGTCAATGTAAGGCGACATGAAGAAAAGGTTACTGACTGATTTAAATCTACACCTTCCAACAGACCATGCAAAATCATCATGCTCATGGATTTAATAACTTTTGAAGCCCAAATTTATTCTTCATCGTCAAAAAGGCAAAGAAAAACTCCAGAATACCGGCTTGTCATCGAATCCGTACAGAGCAGATGGAGGCCATTTGGCCCATCGAGTCAACACCAATCCCCCCTCCCCCCGAAAGAGCACCTCATCTAGGCCCACTCCCCTGCCCTATTTCCATAATCACGTAACCGGCACATCTTTAGACTGTGGGAGGAAACCAAAGCAGACACAGGAAGAATGTGCAAATTCCACAGTCAACCAAGGCTGGAATTGAACCCGGGTCCCTGGCATTGGGATGCTATAAAAGTGAATGCAGTAGACGTCAAGTCGCAAAAACCAGGGAATCTGACATTATTAATCACTGTACTGGCATACTTTGTTGTAAAGTGCAGGGTCTGAGCTTGCTGACCACAAAATTCATTTTTGGGATGTTAGGCTCCTCCTCCTATAGGAGGGCTGTAAAAACAATACGTGGAGAAAGGAAAACTGGTTCAGAGGAACACAGAAACCCGGGATGAGGGTAAAGTGAAATTGAAGAGAATTCGCTGACACATGATAACATACAAATAAATACCATCAGATCATTTTTCCCTTTTTTCTTTCACGTTATGTGGGCATCGCTGGCAAGGCCAGCATTTGCTGCCCACCCCTAATTGACCTCGAGGTGATTTGAACCACCTTCTTGAACCGCTGCTTTACATCTGGCGCAGGTACACCGACAGTGCAAAAATGGCAACAAAGATCCAAGTTGGGGTGGGGTGTGGCCTGGAGAGGAACTTGCAGGCGATTGCGTTGCCTTGCATCTGCTGCCTTTGTCCTTCTAGGTAGGGACCGCAGCTTTGGAAGGTGCCATTGAAGAAACTTTGATGAATTGCTGCAGTGCATCTTTTACATGGTGCATGGTGCTGCCACTGTACATAGGTGGTGGAGAAAGTTCATGTTTAATTTGGTGGATGGGGTGCCAGCCATTAGTTTACATCCAGCAATCCTTCAGAGTATTTTCAATCATCTCTTTCCTGGAGGTGTATGGAGCATGTTTTAGTCTGAACCAATGCTTTGGGAACAGGTTTCCATTGGTTGCATACATTTCCACTCCTTTTTTGCCCAGGAGAGAACGAAACGTTTTATTCCGTGCAAGCACTTTATCATAAAACTCAATACCGCCTTCTGCATAGTTCTTTGATATTGTAGCTGTCCGGCGATCCGATCTGTAGTCAAGCCAGTGACTAACTGCATCAGAAAGAAGAAAATAACCCACAAGTCCCATTGCTGCTACAGCCAGGTTATAAAAGCCACGCAACATTAAAGGGCCAGAGTAAAGGCCAAGGGCTTGTTTTGCTGCCACTCCAGTCAGATACGTACCCGCCAAACAGGCTGATCCCACCAGTGAATGAATGATGGGGCTGTTGCTCTGTAAATATATAATCTCTCTCGCAATGGCAAACTTCTGTGCATCAGAGGAGAAGGTGAGGGATTCTCGGAGGGCTTTTCCAACCTCACTGTCCCACTTGACGTCTCTGCCATTGATCATGACAATTCGATTGGTTATCCCTTTCCCCTCATCAGCTGAGCTATTGAAATTGGCAGGGATGCCAACGATGGCACCAGCTGGTAGCCAAGGAACACCCGCACTCACTGGCTGAAAGCTGAAGGCAGAGAACGCTGCGTAATTTGGTGCCGAGTCCACCCCAGCATCTTTAAGCACCTCCTGAAAAGTATTCTGCAATTTGTCCGAGAGTTGAGCAGGGACCCCTCTTGACCAAGCTTGGTACAACTTTCCATATGTCCGCTGGGGGAAAACATGGCAGAAGGCATTGGCAACAAACAGCCCTCCACAGGAAACAGCCAGCAACTTTATTCGATGCTTGCTGGCAAATACAGCAAGTTTCCTAACAAACTGGCTCGCCATCCCCCACCTGTATGTAGGAGCTTGTTTATCTGTAAGAGACAATATCATATTTAGACATGGGCGAGTGAACAAATCAAATACTTTAACTAAAAAATTGAAAATCTAAAACTATTACACTAGGGGAGAGAAACAAAGTCATTCCAAAGTAACACTTTCCTGTCATCTACAAACATGTATTTCCAACCTGTATGGTTTTCAGTCTGACTCTTAATTTAAGTTAATTTGTACTACAGCATCAGTAAATAAAATGCTGGGAGCGATTAGCAGTGGAGACACATTTCTGGCAGGTCCTTAGCTACTGCATTTTAAAAATCTACTATTAAACAAGATCGCGCACACTATTACTTATTCAAGATACTGGAGAGGATGTTTCCTCTTATGGAGAACTAGAGACAGAGTTTAAAATTAAGGGGTCGCCCATTTAAGACTGAGATAAAAGGTATCTGGATGTGCACCTCATGTGCTGTACCCTGCAGGGCTACCGACCAAATGCTGGAAAGTGTGATTTCAGCCGAGTGGTTAATTTCTTTGGCCGATGAAGACAAGATGAGCCAAGCGGTCTCTTTTTGTGCCATCAACTTTCTATGACTGGTAGGGAGAATCTTTTTTTCTTTCATAAGATTGTTAGTCTGTGGTATTCTCTTCCACAGGGAGCATTGAGGGAAGGTCATTGAATCTTTTTGAGGTGGAGTTAGATTGTCTGCCCTGTCAATCAATAATCTAAAGTTATAGGGGTAGACAGTAAAGTAGAGTTGAACCACAATCAGATTAGCCATTATCTTATCAAATGGTGGAGCAGGGGGTGAACAGTCTACACCCGCTTTTTAATTTGTCTGATGTAGAGAAAAATGAAAAGTATAACTGCAGTTCCACTTCCACAAACAAGTAGGCACTGATTCGCCATGTTATAATAATAATCTTTATTATTGTCACAAGTAGGCTTACATTAACACTGCAATGAAGTTACTGTGAAAATTCCCTAGCCGGCGCCTGGTCGGGTACACTGAGGGAGAATTCAGAATGTCCAATTCACCTAACAGCACGTCTTTCGGGACTTGTGGGAGACCCACACAGACACAGGGAGAACAAGCAGACTCCGCACAGACAGTGACCCAAGAGGGAATTGAACCCAGGACTCTGATGCTGTGAAGCAACAGTGCTAACACTGTGCTACCGTGCCGCCCATCTCTAATCTTCTCCAATCCCACTACTCCCGCCCCCTGTGCTTATGTAATTCTAGCTTCTTGAGTATCCCCAATTTGAATCGCTCTACCACTGACGGTAATGCCTTAAATGGCTGAGGAGCTGAATTTCCTCCCTAACATTCGCTGCCACTCAAAATATTTGTTAAAACTTACCCCTTTTAACAAAGCTTTTTGTCATTTAGTCATGTTTGTTATGTGGCTTGGTGATGAACTTTGGGATCTATCATTACACTTAAGCCACTACATAATTAAGTTATTGTTGTCACCAGTATACAAAGTTCTGCTTTCCTTGATTAAAGCTTCATAAGGAACAAACGTACATGGCAGGGTCCACTTGTGCTTTAGATAAATGCAGAGGTAGGCCATTCAGCCCATCGTGTCCTTTCTTCTTTTCATGGGATGTGGGTGTTCCAGATTTCTTTCTGAAACAGGCTCAAACTTAAGATCATGTCCATTGCTTTTAATTTCTTCACCAGAGGAAATACCTCCATAGCTACCTTTAACATTTGAAACAGCTCAATCAGATCATTTTGGGTAGCACGGTAGCTTCACAGCGCCAGGGTCCCAGATGATTTCCTGCTGGGTCACTGTCTGTGCGGAGTCTGCACATTCTCCCAATGTCTGCGTGGGTTTCCTCCGGGTGCTCTGGTTTGCTCCCACAGTCCAAAGACATGCAGGGTATGTGGATTGGACATGCTAAATTGCCCTTAGTGTCCAAAAAGGATAGGAGGGGTTATTGGGTTACAGGGGTAGAGTGGAAGTGAGGGCTTAAAATGTGTCGGTGCAGACTCGATGGACTGAATGGCCTCCTTCTGCATAGAATCATAGAAGTTTACAGCATGGAAACAGGCCCTTCGGCCCAACCAGTCCATGCCGCCCAGTTTTTTACCATTAAGCTAGTCCCAGTTGCCCGCACTTGGCCCATAACCCTCTATACCCATCTTACCCATGTAACCATCTAAATGTTTTTTGAAAGACACAATTGTACCCGCTTCTACTACTACCTCTGGCAGCCCATTCCAGACACTCACTACCCTCTGAGTGAAGAAATTGCCCCTCTGGGCCCTTCTGAATCTCTCCCCTCTCACCTTAAACCTATGCCCTCTAGTTTTAGACTCCCCTACCTTTGGGAAAAGATGTTGACTATCTACCTTATCTATGCCCCTCATTATTTTATAGACCTCTATAAGATCACCCCTAAGCCTCCTACGCTCCAGGGAAAAAAGTCCCAGTCTATCCAGCCTCTCCTTATAACACAAACCATCAAGTCCCGGCAACATCCTAGTAAATCTTTTCTGCACTCTTTCTAGTTTAATAATATCCTTTCTATAATAGGGTGCCAGAACTGCACACAGTATTCCAAGTGTGGCCGTACCAATGCATTGTATGTTCTATGTTCTATCACCCTTCAATATATATTTTTTAAATTACTGTCTCAAGAGGCCTGGGGTCACTGACAAGACCAGCATTTATTGCCCATCCCTAATTGCTGGTGAGCTGCCTTTATTAACCATTGTAGTCCATATCATAGAATGTACAGTGCAGAAACCGGCCACAGGTGCCAGAAGGTGGCGACTAGGGACTTTTCACAGTAACTTCATTGAAGCCTACTTGTGACAATAAGCGATTATTATGGCCCATCGAGTCTACACCGGTCCCTGAAAGAACACCCTACCGAAGCCCACACCTCCACCCTATCCCTGGAACCCAGCACCCCTCAACGTTTGGACACTACAGGGCAATTTAGCATGACCAATCCACCTAACCTGCACATCTTTCGACTATGGGAAGAAACCGGAGCATCCGGAGGAAACCTACGCAGCCACAGGGAACATGCAGACTCCGCATGGACAGAGACCCAAGCCTGGAATCGAATCCGGGTCCCTAGCGTTGTGAAGCAAGTGCTAACCACTGTGTACCATGCCATATGGTACACCCTCAGTGCTGTTAAGGCAGTTCCAGGATTCTGACCCAATGACAGAAAAGGATCAGCAACATAGTTCCAAGTCAGAATGGTGCAGGGTGACTAATGATTCTGTAAAATACAGGGTTGTCCCTTATTTGCTCAGTTCACCTCAAATTGCCTCCACCTGGGACACTGTTTGCAATTTGCGCACGCGACACAATCTCCCTCCCAGCAGCTTGACACCAACAACTGGTACATGTTCACTTTCCCCACCATCCCTTACAGCTTCCACGGCACCCTCACCCCCTTGCAGCTTTGAGCCGCCAACAACGAAGCCCTTAAAATGTTCACCAGGAGTCGGTCACCCTAGAACGGTGTGTGGTTTGGAGGGGAATTTAAGTTGGTGGTGTTCCCAGATATCTGCTGCCCTTGTCCTTCTGGGTGGTAGAGGGTGCCAGAGGCCTGGCGCGCGCCTCAAGCCCAGTCTGTCCTGGAGTAATTGAGACCCTTTAGGGTGGATCTGCAGTGCAGCAGCTTGAACTGCAGCCCCCTTTCCTCCATGACCGCCTTGCAAACATGTATTTGTGAATGGAGAAGTTTCTTCTTTTAAAACGAGCAGCACCAGGTGGAGCAAAACCCGCCCAGAGGCTGGGGTTGGATTCCCGGGGCAGATTCAGCAGCTGCAGCCTGATCCCAATCCCCCCCCCCCCCCCCCCCCCCCAAACCACCCAGACACCGGCGCCGACTCACCACATTATCTAGCAAACAAACTGATCACTACCCACGTTTTCACCCACTCCCCCTGACGCCAATTTGCTCTCCATCTTTACCTCCGGCTCCAAGAAACCGCAGGAGGAGGCGGACGCCGCTTTACGACAGCCGCAGGGGCCGGAATACGGTAGGATTCCGGAACACGTGATCCCCAGGCTCAAACGAACGAGGTCGCGGGCGCCGCCATCTTTGTAAGGGCCAGGGCCGGAGAGCGTCGATCAATGAGCGGCCATCTTTGTAAGGTCCGGGGCCGGCGAACAAGAGGGTCGATCAATGAGCGGCCATCTTTGTAAGGTCCGGGGCCGGCGAATGAGAGGGTCGATCAATGAGCGGCCATCTTTGTAAGGTAAAATCCATGAACCATTTGTTCTCGAGCCAATGAATAAAGTAGGGTTAATAAGTGTACTGGAGAGCACCTCGTGGGAGATGTTGTGGTAAAATATGTTTTAAGAGCTAATTTTATTAAGCAGCATTGGCATCATGTAAGTGCCAGGCAATGACAAGAGAGAATCTAACCATTCCTCCTTGACATTCAATGGCATTACCGTCACTGCATTAGCATTATCATCAATGGGGAGACTTCATACAGTGCAGCAGGAGGCCATTCGGCACATCGTATCTGCAGCAACCTTCCGAAAGAGCACCCCACCACCCCACTCCAATCCTGTAACCCCACCTAACCTGCAAATCCCTGGACATTAAGGGGACATTTAACATGACCAATCCGTCTAACCTCCACATCTTTGGACTGTGGGAGGAAACCGGAGCACCCGGAGGAAACCCACGCAGACACTGGGTAAAAGTGCAAACTCCACACAGTCACCAGAGGTCAGAATTGAACCCGATTCCCTGGCGCTGTGAGGCAGCTGTGCAAACTCACTTGCTTGTCTTAACATCCCTTTCAACAATTGATTCAGGGGCCAAAGAGAGGGTTTCACCAGCTGCACTGTAGCCTGTGGGCCTAGGATTGGACAAGCCTGATCTACAAGATGCACATTTGCTGAGGAACTCATCAAAGATTCTGCAACAGCACTTTCCAAACCTTAAACCTCTACCACGTAGAAGGACAAGAGTGGCAGGTGCACAGGAACCCCACCAAGGAAGTTCCCCTCCATGCTACACACCATCCTGACTTGGAACTGTATCGCCGTTCCTTCACTGTCACTGGTCAAATTCCTGGACCTTCCTTCCTAACAACACTGTGGGAGTACTTGCACCACATGGACTGTAGCGGCTCAAGAAGGCGCTGGAAAACCACCTTCTCAAGGACGACTAGGGGTGGTTAATAAATGGTGGCTTAACCAATGATACCCACACCCTAAAAAACAATTTAAAAATCCACCTCCCCGCCTCTCAAGGCGACCAACTGTCCTGCATTTTAAAGGATTGTCCCTTGTTTTGACTCTGACTTGTTCTAATGTGGCAGGGGGATGGGAACCGATGCAGGAAGTTGGAAGGTAGTAAAACATTGACAGAAACAAAAGGCAGTAAGGGGGAAAATGTAAGGCAGAGGAGTCATAGTCAAAAATTAAAAAGGGCGACAGTACAATGTACAGTGACTGAGGGGAGCTCAGTGAATAGGACCAGTAATACTAAAAGGACTAAAACGGGAAGTAAAAACATTAATGGTAAGAGACGTGGCAGGTTGTTACATGAAGATATGGGTTCAACGACAAGGAAAATTAGGAGAAAAGTTAAGAGGAAATATAACTTAGGAGAGGTTACTGATTGAGGTGTTAAGATTCAAATCAGAGGTAAAAAAGCCAACATAAGTGTACGTTACCTGAATGCTTGTAGTATTCGGAATAGAAGATAGAACATAGAACATTACAGCGCAGTACAAGCCCTTCGGCCCTCGATGTTGCGCCGACCTGTGAAACCACTCTAAAGCCCATCTACACTATTCCCTTATCGTCCATATGTCTATCTAATGACCATTTGAATACCCTTAGTGTTGGCGAGTCCACTACTGTTTCAGGCAGGGCATTCCACACCCTTACTACTCTCTGAGTAAAGAACCTACCTCTGACATCTGTCTTATATCTATCTTTCCTTCAATTTAAAGCTATGTCCCCACGTGCTAGACATCATCACCCGAGGAAAAAGGCTCTCACTGTCCACCCTATCCAATCCTCTGATCATCTTGTATGCCTCAATTAAGTCACCTCTTAACCTTCTTCTCTCTAACGAAAACAGCCTCAAGTCCCTCAGCCTTTCCTCATAAGATCTTCCCTCCATACCGGGCAACATTCTGGTAAATCTCCTCTGCACCCTTTCCAATGCTTCCACATGCTTCCTATAATGCGGCGATCAGAATTGCACGCAATAGTCCAAATGCGGCTGCACCAGAGTTTTGTACAGCTGCAACATGACCTCATGGCTCCGAAACTCAATCCCTCTACCAATAAAAGCTAACACACCATACGCCTTCTTAACAACCCTCTCAACCTGAGTGGCAACTTTCAGGGATCTATGTACATGGACACCGAGATCTCTCTGCTCATCCACACTGCCAAGAATCTTACCATTAGCCCAGTACTCTGTCTTCCTGTTATTCCTTCCAAAATGAATCACCTTACACTTTTCTGCATTGAACTCCATTTGCCACCTCTCAGCCCAGCGCTGCAGCTTATCTATGTCCTTCTGTAACTTGTAACATCCTTCCGCACTGTCCACAACTCCTCCGACTTTAGTATCATCTGCAAATTTACTCACCCATCCTTCTATGCCCTCCTCCAGGTCATTTATAAAAATGACAAACAGCAGAGGCCACAAAACAGATCCTTGTGGTACACCACTAGTAACTGGACTCCAGTCTGAACATTTCCCATCAACCACCACCCTTTGTCTTCTTCCAGCTAGCCAATTTCTGATCCAAACTGCTAAATCTAATAAGGTAAATGAGTTGATGGCGCAAATCATCGTGAATGACTATGATTTAGTGGCCATTACTGAAACATGGTTAAAGGATGGTCACGACTGGGAGTTAAATATCCAAGGGTATCAAACTATTTGGAAGGACAGAGTGGATGGTAAGGTGGTGTAGCTCTGTTATTTAAGGATGACGTCCGGGCAATAATAAGGGATGACATCGTGCTATAGAGGATAAGGTTGAATCCATTTGGGTGGAAATCAGGAATAGTAAGGCAAAAAAGTCACTGATAGGAGTAGTCTATAGGCCACCAAATAGTAACATTATGGTGGGACAGGCAATAAACAAAGAAATAACTGATGCATGTAGAAATGGTACAGCAGTTATCATGGGGGATTTTAATCTACATGTCGATTGGTTTAACCAGGTCGGTCAAGGCAGCCTTGAGGAAGAGTTTATAGAATGTATCCGCGATGGTTTCTTAGAACAGTATGTAATGGAACTTACGAGGGAACAAGCGGTCCTAGATCTGATCCTGTGTAATGAGACAGGATTGACTCATGATCTCATAATTAGGGATCCTCTCGGAAGGAGCGATCACAATATGGTGGAATTTAAAATACAGATGGAGGGTGAGAAGGTAAAATCAAACACTAGTGTTTTGTGCTTAAACAAAGGAGATTACAATGGGATGAGAGAAGAACTAGCTAAGGTAGACTGGGAGCAAAGACTTTATGGTGAAACAGTTGAGGAACAGTGGAGAACCTTCCAAGCGATTTTTCACAGTGCTCAGCAAAGGTTTATACCAACAAAAAGGAAGGATGGTAGAAAGAGGGAAAATTGACCGTGGATATCAAAGGAAATAAGGGAGAGTATCAAATTGAAGGAAAAAGCATAAAAAGTGGCAAAGATTAGTGGGAGACTAGAGGACTGGGAAATCTTTAGGGGGCAACAGAAAGCTACTAAAAAACCTATGAAGAAGAATAAGATAGATTATGATAGTAAACTTGCTCAGAATATAAAAACAGATAGTAAAGGTTTCTACAAATATATAAAACAAAAAAGAGTGGCTAAGGTAAATATTGGTCCTTTAGTGGATGAGAAGGGAGATTTAATAATGGGAGATGAGGAAATGGCTGAGGAACTGAACAGGTTTTTTTTGGGTCGGTCTTCAGTGGAAGACACAAATAACATGCCAGTGACTGATAGAAATGAGGCTATGACAGGTGAGGACCTTGAGAAGATTGTTATCACTAAGGGGATAGTGATGGGCAAGCTAATGGGGCTAAAGGTAGACAAGTCTCCTGGCCCTGATGGACTGCATCCCAGAGTGCTAAAAGAGATGGCTAGGGAAATTGCAAATGCACTAGTGATAATTTACCAAAATTCACTAGACTCTGGGGTGGTCCTGGCGGATTGGAAATTAGCAAACGTGACACCACTGTTTAAAAAAGGAGGTAGGCAGAAAGCGGGTAATTATAGGCCAGTGAGCTTAACTTCGGTAGTAGGGAAGATGCTGGAATCTATCATCAAGGAAGAAATAGCGAGGCATCTGGATGGAAATTGTCCCATTGGGCAGACGCAGCATGGGTTCATAAAGGGCAGTTTGTGCCTAACTAATTTAGTGGAATTTTTTGAGGACATTACCAGTGCGGTAGATAACGGGGAGCCAATGGATGTGGTATATCTGGATTTCCAGAAAGCCTTTGACAAGGTACCACACGAAAGGTTGCTGCATAAGATAAAGATGCATGGCATTAAGGGTAAAGTAGCAGCATGGATAGAGATTGGTTAATTAATAGAAAGCAAAGAGTGGGGATTAATGGGTGTTTCTCTGGTTGGCAATCAGTAGCTATTGGTGTCCCTCAGGGATCAGTGTTGGGCCCACAATTGTTCACAATTTACATAGATGATTTGGAGTTGGGGACCAAGGGCAATGTGTCCAAGTTTGCAGACGACACTAAGATGAGTGGTAAAGCAAAAAGTGCAGAGGATACTGGAAGTCTGCAGAGGGATTTGGATAGGCTAAGTGAATGGGCTAGGGTCTGGCAGATGGAATACAATGTTGACAAATGTGAGGTTATCCATTTTGGTAGGAATAACAGCAAAAGGGAGTATTATTAAAATGATAAAATATTAAAACATGTTGCTGTGCAGAAAACCTGTGTGTGCTAGTGCCTGAGTCGCAAAAAAGTTGGTTTACAGGTACAACAGGTGATTAAGAAGGCGAATGGAATTTTGTCCTTCATTGCTAGAGGGATGGAGTTTAAGACTAGGGAGGTTCTGCTGCAATTGTATAAGGTGTTAGTGAGGCCACACCTGGAGTATTGTGTTCAGTTTTGGTCTCCTTACTTGAGAAAGGACGTACTGGCACTGGAGGGTGTGCAGAGGAGATTCACTAGGTTAATCCCAGAGCTGAAGGGGTTGGATTACGAGGAGAGGTTGAGTAGACTGGGACTGTACTCGTTGGAATTTAGAAGGATGAGGGGGGATCTTATAGAAACATATAAGATTATGAAGGGAATAGATAGGATAGATGCGGGCAGGTTGTTTCCACTGGCGGGTGAAAGCAGAACTAGGGGGCATAGCCTCAAAATAAGGGGAAGTAGATTTAGGACTGAGTTTAGGAGGAACTTCTTCACCCAAAGGGTTGTGAATCTATGGAATTCCTTGCCCAGTGAAGCAGTAGAGGCTCCTTCATTAAATGTTTTTAAGATAAAGATAGATAGTTTTTTGAAGAATAAAGGGATTAAGGGTTATGGTGTTCAGGCGGGAAAGTGGAGCTGAGTCCACAAAAGATCAGCCATGATCTCATTGAATGGCGGAGCAGGCCCGAGGGGCCAGATCGCTTAATCCTGCTCCTAGTTCTTATGTTCTTCACCTCAAGGGATGTTTTATGCCTCTTCTTTCTAGGGCAGTGTGTGGGAGACTGAAATAAAAACAAAAAATGCTGGAAATACTCAGCAGGCCAGGCAATGTAAATGGAGAGAAACAGAGAATTCTGCCCAATGCTTTGGTTTTCCTGAAACTAATTTCTCTCTACAATTGCTGCCTGCCTGACCTGCTGAGTATTCCCAACACTTTTTGTTTTAATTTCATACTTTCAGCCTACGCAGTATTTTGCTTTTGCATTACTGTGTGAGACTGGCTTTCGGAGCACTGCTCCTCCCTCAGGTTAATGAAGAGGTATGTTCCAGAAACATATATATAGACAAAGTCAAAGACGCAAGATGATCTGTTTATGGTAAAAGACACACAAACAGATTTTCTTGAGTTAAAAAAAGAGAGGCTTTTCCCCAGGGTAGAGGGGTCAATTACTCGGGGGCATAGGTTTAAGGTGAGAGGGGCAAGGTTTAGAGTAGATGTACGAGGCAAATTTTTTACGCAGAGGGTAGTGGGTGCCTGGAACTCACTACCGGAGGAGGTAGTGGAAGCAGGGACGATAGGGACATTTAAGGGGCATCTTGACAAATATATGAATAGGATGGGAATAGAAGGATACGGACCCAGGAAGTGTAGAAGATTGTAGTTTAGTCGGGCAGTATGGTCGGCACGGGCTTGGAGGGCCGAAGGGCCTGTTCCTGTGCTGTACATTTCTTTGTTCTTTGTTCTTTGATACTTTGAATGCGAGCATTTGCAGGTAATTAAGTCTTTACAGATCCAGAGATATTGGTAACCCAAGGTTAAAGAGGTGTGAGTTGTCGCAAGCCAGGACAGTTGGTAGGATTTTCCAAGCCCAGGCCAGATGGTGGGGGGGTGAATGTAAAGCGACATGAATCCAAAGTCCCGGTTGAGGCCGTACCCATGTGTGCAGAACTTGACTATAAGTTTCTGCTCGGCGATTCTGTGTTGTCACGTGTCCTGAAGGTTGCCTTGGAGAACGCTTACCTGAAGATCAGAGGTTGAATGCCCTTGACTGCTGAAGTGTTCCCCGACTGGAAGGGAACATTCCTGCCTGGCGATTGTCGTGTGATGTCCGTTCATCCGTTGTTGCAGCGTCTGCATGGTCTCGCCAATGTACCACTCTTTGGGACATACTTTCCTGCAGCATATGAGGTACCCATCAGGTACGTGGTACATAATCGTGCATACATTTTAAAAAAAAAGGATGCCATTGCCAATTTTGTGAGTGTTTAACTGTTTATGGTAAAAGACACACAAACAGATTTTCTTGAGTTAAAAAAAGAGAGGGTAGTTTTATTGTACTTCATCCGGTCTAAGTAAAATAATAAAAACTCTCCGACTTTCACACACCCACACACAAATAGACTAGAGTGGGAGGATAGAGTAATTTAGAATTCAGTAAAATTAAAGTGGTATACAGCTCGTGAAGGACGGTGACTTGCCTGGCTTTAGGCTGGACTTGGTGGTTCAATCTCCATTTCCTTTTTTTCTTCTCTTAAAATGACTGACGGATATTTTTCAATTTCTTGCCTCTCCTGTTTATGTGCCCACAGGTTATAGAGAGGGAGGGTTTCGTGAGGACCATGAAGAATCCAGCATGAGTTTGTAGAGTCAAACAGAAAGTAACTTTATTTCCAACAATATGTACACAGCAGCAGTCGTTCACCACTGGTTCCTTCTCTAGCTGGTACTACACTGGCCAACTCTATTTATACACCTGCAACTACTGGTGATTTCCCCGCCCCCTGATTGGGGGAGCTCATACTCCCCAAGAATCAGTGGATAACCAAACGTTTTGTTTGCATTTCAACCCCACGCTCCTGATCTACGGGCATCTGGTACGGAAGGGGGCAGGGAAGGCGGAGGACCTCCTTGTGAGCCTGCTCCTGGGCCTGGCGATGCTTGCCATAAACAGTTCCAGACAGTGAGCGATCGAGGGGGTCAGCCGACCAGACTGTCTGCTCCTTGTCCGCAGTTTCATTGGTGGCCGTATGTCCCTGGAGAGGGAGCATGCAGCATCCGCGGGCATATTCGAGGCCTTCCGTGTCCGGTGGGCACCGCAGGACTGCTTTATCTACCCCAGTTTCCACATTTTGATTTAATGTTTTTAAGTTTCCGTTCCTCTTTGTTCTTTTCGGGCTGTGCTCCACTTGTTTTTAGGAGCGGGCCCTTTTAATTTGTCCTTCAGTTAATTTATGTTCTTCTATTTAGTTGATTGGGCCCTAAAATACAACATGAGGTGTAACCAATTGTCCCCAGCCAATAGGATTCGAGCAGGTTATAGCAGAGGGTGTAATAAAGTATGCAGGTTGGAATGGTCTTTTTGAGAATAGCAAATGTATTCAATGTGATTTTATATATTAAAATCAATACTTTTGCACAAATTATTTCTCTCCGATGCCAGAAAAAAACAAGACTTATATTTGTGCCATCAGAATGTCCCAAGGTGCTCCTTAGCCAATCTATTACATTAGAAGTGTAGTTTCTGTTGAAATGTAGGCAAATAGGTAGCAATAAGACCATAAGACATTGAAGCAGAATTAGGCCACTTGGCCCATCGAGTCTGCCCCGCCATTCAATCATGGCTGATATTTTCTCATCCCCATTCTCCTGCCTTCTCCCCATAACCCCTGATCCCCTTATTAATCAAGAACCTATCTATCTCTCTCTTAAAGACACTCAGCGAATTGGCCTCCACAGCCTTCTGCAGCAAAGAGTTCCACAGATTCACCACCCTCTGGCTGAAGAAATTCCTCCTCATCTCTGTTTTAAAGGATCGTCCCTTTAATCTGAGATGGTGTCCTCTGGTTCTAGTTTTTCCTAGCAACAGTACCTTCTTCCAGATCATGAATGTATATTGTAAAACGTTGTGGACAGACCCCTGAGGCACACCACTAGTCACCGGCTGCAATCCTGAAAAAGACCCCTTTATCCCCACTCTCTGCCTTCTGCCAGTCAGCCAATCCTCTATCCATGACAGGATCTTACCCTTAACACCATGAGCTCTTATTTTATTTCACAGTTTCCTATGCGGCACCAGAGGTTCATCCCAAAGAAAAGAAAGGTTATCAGAGGGGGGATTAGGCAGCCATGGCTGACAAAGGAAGTTAGGGAATGCATCAAAGCAAAAGAGAAAGCCTATAATGTGGCAAAGAGTAGTGGGAAGTCAGAAGATTGGGAAGGCTACAAAAACAAACAGAGGATAACAAAGAGAGAGATAAGGAAAGAGAGGATCAAATTTGAAGGTAGGCTATCCAGTAACATTAGAAATGATAGTAAAAGTTTCTTTAAATACATTAAAAACAAACGGGAGGCAAAAGTTGACATTGGGCCGCTCCAAAATGACGATGGTAATTTTGTGATGGGAGACAAGGAAATAGCTGAGGAACTGAATAAGTACTTTGCGTCAGTCTTCACAGTAGAAGACATGAGTAATATCCCAACAATTCCAGACAGTCAGGGGGCAGAGTTGAATATGGTAGCCATCACAAAGGAGAAAGTGCTAGAGAAACTAAGAGGTCTAAAAATTGATAAATCTCCGGGCCCAGATGGGCTACATCCTAGAGTTCTAAAGGAGATAGCTGAAGAAATAGTAGAGGCGTTAGTTATGATCTTTCAAAAGTCACTGGAGTCAGGGAAAGTCCCAGAGGATTGGAAAATCGCTGTTGTAACCCCCCTGTTCAAGAAGGGAACAAGGAAAAAGATGGAAAATTATAGGCCAATTAGCCTAACCTCGGTTGTTGGCAAGATTCTAGAATCCATTGTTAAGGATGAGATTTCTAAATTCTTGGAAGTACAGGGTCGGATTAGTTCAAGTCAGCATGGATTTAGTAAGGGGAGGTCGTGCCTGACAAACCTGTTAGAGTTCTTTGAAGATATAACAAATAGATTAGACAAAGGAGAGCCAATGGATGTTATCTATCTTGACTTCCAAAAGGCCTTTGATAAGGTGCCTCACGGGAGACTGCTGAGTAAAATAAGGGCCCATGGTATTCGAGGCAAGGTACTAACATGGATTGACGATTGGCTGTCAGGCAGAAGGCAGAGAGTTGGGATAAAAGGTTCTTTTTCGGAATGGCAACCGGTGACGAGTGGTGTCCCGCAGGGTTCAGTGTTGGGGCCACAGCTGTTCTCTTTATATATTAACGATCTAGATGATGGGACTGAGGGCATTCTGGCTAAGTTTGCCGATGATACAAAGATAGGTGGAGGGGCAGGTAGTATGGAGGAGGTGGGGAGGCTGCAGAAAGATTTAGACAGTTTAGGAGAGTGGTCCAAGAAATGGCTGATGAAATTCAACGTGGGCAAGTGCGAGGTCTTGCACTTTGGAAAAAAGAATAGAGGCGTGGACTATTTTCTAAACGGTGACAAAATTCATAATGCTGAAGTGCAAAGGGACTTGGGAGTCCTAGTCCAGGATTCTCTAAAGGTAAACTTGCAGGTTGAGTCCGTAATTAAGAAAGCAAATGCAATGTTGTCATTCATCTCAAGAGGCTTGGAATATAAAAGCAGGGATGTACTTCTGAAGCTTTATAAAGCATTAGTTAGGCCCCATTTAGAATACTGTGAGCAATTTTGGGCCCCACACCTCAGGAAGGACATACTGGCACTGGAGCGGGTCCAGCGGAGATTCACACGGATGATCCCAGGAATGGTAGGCCTAACATACGATGAACGTCTGAGGATCCTGGGATTATATTCATTGGAGTTTAGGAGGTTGAGGGGAGATCTAATAGAAACTTACAAGATAATGAATGGCTTAGATAGGGTGGATGTAGGGAAGCTGTTTCCATTAGCTGGGGCGACTAGGACCCGGGGGCACAGCCTTAGAATAAAAGGGAGTCACTTTAGAACAGAGATGAGGAGAAATTTCTTCAGCCAGAGAGTGGTGGGTCTGTGGAATTCATTGCCACAGAGGGCGGTGGAGGCCGGGACGTTGAGTGTCTTTAAGACAGAAGTTGATAAATTCTTGATTTCTCGAGGAATTAAGGGCTATGGAGAGAGAGCGGGTAAATGGAGTTGAAATCAGCCATGATTGAATGGTGGAGTGGCCTCGATGGGCTGAATGGCCTTACTTCCGCTCCTATGTCTTATGGTCTTATGGTCTTATTCCGATCCTATTCATGTATATGTCAAGATGCTCCTTAAACGTCACTATAGAAAATGTCACAGTTGCTTCACAGCTCTAGGGTCCCAGCGTCGATCCCCGACTTGGGTCACTGTCTGTGCAGGGTCTGCACGTTCTCTCCCTGTGTGCATGGGTTTCCTCCGGGTGCTCCTGTTTCTTCCCACAGTCCAAAGATGTGCGGGTTAGGTGGATTGTCCATGCTAAATTGCTCTTAGTGTCCAAAAAAGGTTAAGTGGGGTTATTGGGTTACAGGGTTAGGGTGGAGGCGTGGGCTTGAGTGGGGTTCTCTTTCCAGGGGCCGGTGCAGATTCGATGGGCCGAATGGCCTCCTTCTGCAGTGTAATTTCTATGAATGGTCTCCTTTTGTGCTGGAACCATGCTGTGATTCTGTGACAATGCTTTCCTCAGTGATTGACGGTTCAGGGTCTTAATATTGCATGCAAGGAGCAGAATTTCAGTGCACAGAGAGGGTTTTGGGAACTGGCATCAAAGCATTGTTGTAATGAATGCAAAATACAGTGGATACTGGAAATACTAAATAAAAACAGTCATTGCTGGAAAATCTCAGCAGATCTGGCAGCAACCATGGAGAGATAAACAGAGTTAACATTTTGAGTCAGATCTGACTTTACTTTGGAGCAGTAGATTTCCGAAGAAATTATATTCAACTCGAAACGTTAAGTCTGTTTCTCTCTCCTCAGGTGCTGCCACAGACCTGCTGAGTGTTTATAGCACTTTCTGTCCTCGCTTATTTGTTCTCACATTTCAAATTTAGCTGATCCATTACAGTGAGATGCAAGACTTAGGGTTTATTTTTATCTGTATCCATAGAATCCCTACAGTGCAGAAGGAGGCCATTCGGTCCATCTAGTCTGCAGTAACCCTCTGAAAGAGCACCCTACCTAGGCCCAATCTCCCTATCCCCATGACCGCACCTAACATCGTTGGACACTAAGGGCCAATTTAGCATGGCCAATCCACCTAACCTGCAAATGTTTGGACTTTGGGAGGAAACCGGAGCACCCGGAGGGAACCCAAGCAGATGCCAGGAGAATGTGCGAACTCTACGCAGACTGAGCCCAAGTCCCTGGCGCTCTGGGGCAGCAGGGCTAACCCTTGTTCCACCACGCTGTCCCTTACTTATGCGTGCTGTGATGTTTGGAAGTCTCTCAGATGTATGCAATTCCCATGAGAACTATAAATGTAGCTTTTTACATATTTCAATTTCTGGAGGAAGTCCATGTATTTGAAATATTTCTATAACTTGACAGACAGGCGGGAGAATCCGGAATGTTTGCAGTGCTGCCACAGTGCCTTTTATGTTTGCAGGATGAGTTGCACTGTCTGATGTCAATGCTAGTTGTTCTTACAGTGTCGGTGTAATCCTAACCTGAGATGGACTATGTGCCTGATCCTTCGTTGAAGGAGTTGAATTCTGGCATGAATGACCCTGAATTCGTTCAAAATTCCTAAGTCTGCATTAACTCCAGAACCATCCCAGCTCCAGTAGTAAAGGGTCTTTTTATATTCTAAGCTGGTGTTCCTGGATCTATGTTTTTTTCCCCCTAGAGTCAATACGTTGCACGTTCGAGCCACTCTTTGATCTTAAATCACTCAATTTAGGTTGACACTGCTGGGAGAAATGCTATCCCATAAGAAGTTTCACCTTTCCCGTGAGATGCTGAGTGAAGCTTCATTTTCCTGGTGCCATGGATTTAAAAGGTTCCACAATACTTTTCAAAGTACTGACATTTTCCACTCCTCTTTGTTGCTAGAGGGACTTTGCGCACAAGTTGGCTGCCACATTTGTTTACAGGAGCAATAGGGACTGTGTTTTAGAAGTGGCTGTAAGGTAAGTTCAGATGCACAATGATGATAATTGGTACTGGATAAGTCCAATAATCCTTTCTTTACAATGCTGCTTCATTAGGTTTCCAATACATACAAAGAGGGTTCAGCATTTATAAACCTACCTTCCAACAGCTATTTCTGAACTTCTTCTGCTGCAGCAGAGATTAAATCAGATTTGATGTTGCTCACTGAAGAGAGCTCTCTGTCTTTATGGATTATCCCTCTAAAGGTGGGTGGACGTTCTCACAGTCAGCCTTTTCTGTTCCTAGTAATTAAGCTGTTCTGGGATAAAGACGTGACAAAGCTATTGCCTGACAACTGTTCATTTCTGTATCCAAGTGCTTGCTGGTGCCTGCTGTTTTGGTTAAACTTATTCCAGAAGTTTGTAACTCTCTGAACAACAAAAAAAAGAGCAAGTCAGCACGCTCCTCCTTTCATCCAACTCTTTACAGCATTAAGTGACGCAAAGTTATCCTAAGTCACGCTACTTCAGTGATTGGATGTGCTGGAATTTTGTATATTCCTGAGATATTGAAGTATTATAGAATCATAGAATCCCCATCTAACCTTTTGGACACTTAGGGGCAAGTTAGCATGGCCAATTCACACCACCTGTACATCTTTGGACTATGGGAGGAAACTGGAGCACCTGGAGGAAACCCATGCTGACATGGGAAGAATATGCAAACTCCACACAATCACCTGAGGCTGTAATTGAACCCTGGTCCCTGGTGCTGTGAGGCAGCAGTGCTAACCAGTGACTATTAGCATTTATTAATATTTCTCCCTGCTTCCTTGTCTTCTCCAGAAGATGCTGACTTACAATGGGCAAAGTTTCACTTGCCCATGTCGCCATGGGGTTCATAATATAATAATGTAATAAAACATTTTGGCGCCTGTTTGGGTAAGCTGGTACGGGAATTGAACTCGCGCTGCAAATTCCAAAGGCCTTGTTCTGCATCACAAACCAGCTGTCTATCCCATTGAGCTAAACCAGCTCATAGGGATTTTAGAGAATAACAGCCAGAAGTAATACTTCCCTGAAAGAGAACTGGAAAGTGATCACGTGCAGGAACTCTGATAGATTCAAACGCTCCCCCAACTCCTCCTCTCACTCACTATTTCTTAGCCAGAGATTCACATTAGTGGCGTCCCACTGCTCTGGCTGATAAGAGCTAACTCAGGGATCAAAACTGGGAGATTCTTGAGTCAATACTTTACAATGTAATGGATTTAGTCACTAAGCCTGCTAATGTTGTTCATGTTGTTTATTACAATATTCTTTGGCATTCACAGTGTGAACCTTCATCATTACCTTTAATCCTGAACATAAGGACGCTGAGGCAAAATATATCTTATCATCACAGAGCAGTGATAGCAGTTATCCAGCTGACCTATGTTTGCTGGTAATTGGTATTGATTTTGTCTTGGAAAAGGGAGGAGGTCACTGTAACTGTGAAATAATCATAAATTGTAATCAATAGTGAATCAAATCCACTGAATCAAAGGCTATCAGTTAATGACTGGTGTCCTAGATACGTATTTCATTGTTAAAATGTTCACAGTTTCGTTGTAATATTAATGATTTTATTTGCAAATAAAGATCTTCCCCTGTATTTCTCCCCTTCTCTACCATCCTCTGCTGAGGGCGTTGACTCAAGTTGAGTTACAGTTTCTTAGATGCCACCAGTTCTTTGATGCCACACCCAAGTGTCTAATCATCATTTGTGAATCTTGGGAGTAAGAACATGAGAAAGTAAGGAATAGGAGCCCCTTGATCCAGCTTTGTCATTCAATGTGATCATGGCTGATCTTTGACCTCAACTGTACCTTCTGTCACTATTCCCATAGCGCCTGATTCCTTTGGCTCTAAAAATCTATCAAGCTCAGCCTCGAGTATATTCAATGACAGAACTTCCACCGCTCTCTTGGATAGAGAATTCCAAAGATTGACAACTCTGAGTGAACAAAAATCCTCTTTATCTCAGTGTTAATTTATTGACTTCAAACCCTGAGACTGTGGGCCTTTGCTACTGTGCTCGAGTCAGGGAATTTTCTGACTCTGCGCATCTGCCTCAGTTTAAAGAGCCCCGCTGGACCCAGGTTTGACTCCATGGAGGTGGATGTGAATAGAGTGATTCCGCGATTGGATAGCATTTTCTAAAGAATCCTCAGTGTGCTATGAATTATGCTGACAACCAATTTAAGATTGTCTGTCGGGTTTGCAGTGTTGTGCATTTGTGTGCATATCACATATATTAATAGGGGCGGCATGGTGGCACAGGCACTGCAGCCAGGGACCCTGGTTCAATTTCGGCCTTGGAAGACTGTCTGTGTGGAGTTTTCACTTTCTCCCTGTGTCTATATGGGTTTCCTCCGGGTGCTCCGGTTTCCTCCCGGTCCATAGATGTGTAAGTTAGGTGGATTAGCCATGGCAAGTTGCCCCTTAGTGTCCAAAGATATGCAGGTTAGATGGGGTTACAGGGATAGAGTGCACTGTAGAAATGCTATGGTTCTATTCTAATACCCATGGCCTCGTTCTCTGCAGACAAAAAGAACTTGACACATAATACACCTGTTGCAGCTAAACAAAATGAGTGACACCATTCGCTGGTTCATTCCTCGGGGCAATGCCTTGACCAATCAGTCAAGCTGCCTGGCCTAAGTTTCAAGCAATGCTTGGCAGTTAACTGTAAATCACCATCAACTGGTGCATTTCCCATGGCAATGTCTCTGCCAATCAGAGTTGACTTGTCAACCAATCAGCTTTCTCTGCTCATACATTATCAATTGTTGTTCCCTTTACATTTGGTATTCTTGCGAATTATCTGTTTACTTATTCATACACACTATTTAAAGTTTGTGTTAACTTTACATTTTGGACAACAAATTATACAATGGTCAAGCAGGTGAATGGATATCCTGGTATGGAACGAAGCCAGGGTGTCGCAACAGGGAACAACTTCAGTGAGCTGTGTGGTTTTAGCTGGTTAAACTCTGGCACTATCCTCGCGCATATTTTAGGTTTGCCTAAGACTTGGCGTTATGCATCTGTAGCTATGCTGTCTGAGTCTGGGTAAGGAGGGTATGTTCACACTGGAAGAGAGTGTAATCCATATTGGATAAGCAGAAATTCTGCATGCAGGTGTAGATTTCTCAATAGCTTAATTTGGAGTCTCTTACAGCATAGTGACAGGTTTCTGCATGCCAGGTTCCTGGTTGTCGAAAAATAAAATAGTTGCTCATCTTTCATATTGTAATATGTAAAACAGTGAATCATATTTTGGAGATGAATAAATACAAATCTTTCCCCTCATAGTGTAATCATTGTTGCCTGTGTGCCAGTTGCTTCTCCCCTTTCTTTCAGCTATTTTCTTCCCTCCTCTCCTTTCCTGAAGGCATTAGCATCTTGCTGAGGTTGCATCAGCACTTGCTATCCTCTGGTAACTTTCGTAAGAGGTTATTACTCATGCATGAACGTTGATAATGAGTAATAACAGGCTATTCCATCTTGTGAGGCCTCAGTGATGAGCCTGATCCTGATACTGCCGAGCTTTTCAACAGGGGCTATTTGATTGACACCAGGAGAAGGAACATTGACGGATCTTCACTTTTCTAACCTAAGCGCACTGAAGCCAATTGAAAGTGATGTCCAGTCAGGAATAAGTTAATTGAACAGGCAGTGGGGCAATCAAACTTGGGACCTTCCTGGTTTATGATCCCAACGGATGTTAATACTGAACAAGTCAGGTCCCAGAGTGAAAACCACCTTGATTGATCTTAACTTGTTATTTAGAACCGTGGAGGAAAGTTACTGAACAGCAGGACTCTGCTAATAAACTTAAAGAATATATTTTTCTTCAAGCAAAATTTTCATTATAACAAACAAACCTACCAACAATACAACCCTAACCCCATCCTATCCCTAAACTACACCCAGCCCAACCTCCCGAACCCATTCCCCCTCATAAAAGAAACTTAACCTTAGAAAACCCTTAACCCAACTAAAAAGTCAAACCCTCTCCCCTCCCCCTGTCAACTGATGGTGAACAACTCCCTAAAAAAGGAGATGAAAGTCTACCACCTCAGGTAGAACCCTTGCACTGACCTCCTCACGGTATACTTAATCTTCTCCAGGTGTAGAAATTCCATCAAATCCCCCAAACAAGCTGAAGACTTCGGTGGCACCAGGGACCTCTGATTCTGCTGGTGAACTTTTAACACAAGGAACAAGATATTTATTAAACATGAAAAATAAATGATAGTCTACACCAGACAAAAAGGCTGGAAAGATTTCAATACAGATACAAGAAGACAATTCAAATTCATTATTTTTTTTTTTCAATTAAGGGGCAATTTAGCGAGGCCAAGCCACCTAATCTGCACATCTTTGGGTTGTGGGGGTGAAACCCACGCAGACACGGGGAGAATGTGCAAACTCCACACGGACAGTGACCCAGGGCCGTGATTCGAACCCAGGTCCTCAGCGCCGTAGGCAGCAATGCTAACTACTGTGCCACGTGCCGCCCTGACAAAACTAGTGAAGAGTTACTACTAGCTTGACTTCAAGGCTTCGTATTTGGGACTAGCACAGTAGCAAACGATTTTGTTGCGGTGAATTCCTGTGAATTCACTCAATGCTTTTCACTCAACTTGTATCCCTCCACAAGAAAGCCAAAAAAACTGCTTTCCAAACTGTTTCTTCCACAGCAGAGCAAATAAGTGAGTTCAATAAATCCAGTCTTCCAGTATCACCTCCGCTAAACTGATCACTTTATTGAGTTCAATAACTGCCAATTTAGTCAAATACGGTCCCCACTCGCCTTGTAGAAAGCGACTTAATGGCCTCATCGTGCCTTAACTGGTGATGTGACAAGGCCACTGAATCTTGCAAGAGGCCTCTCGTGAAATTCGTGATGCTCAAAAGGCCTCATGAGATTTAACGAGATCTCACGAGACGCCACGATCTGGACCTCGCCTCACTGGGCGAGATCCAGATTAACATGTTTAAATGGGCCTGGGTTGTCGGGCTCTGGGAAGGTGGTATCCTGGCACTTCTGCTGGCACCCGAACACCTTGGCACTGCCAGCCTTGCACCTTGGCACTGCCACTTGGACACCCAGGCAGTGCCAGAGGTGACAGATTGCCCAAGCCAGGGATCGGGCCTATGGGTGCCTTGCCCTTAAGAGGTGGGTGAGGTGAGGAGACTCGAGGACCTCTAAGAGGTAGGCTGAGTGCAGTGGGTATGGGGGGGGGGGTGCTGTTTGGAGGCCGCAGTGGCTGAGGGGGTTGAAATTTCAGGGCGGTGTTTAAAAATGGGGCCCAATGGGCGGCATATGGT
Organism: Scyliorhinus torazame; assembly: GCF_047496885.1. NCBI lineage: Eukaryota > Metazoa > Chordata > Chondrichthyes > Carcharhiniformes > Scyliorhinidae > Scyliorhinus > Scyliorhinus torazame. The sequence continues at coordinate 38,534,112 of NC_092708.1, read as the reverse complement.
GCAGTGGTTAGCACTGGGACTGCGGCGCTGAGGACCCGGTTTCGAATGCCGGCTCTGGGTCACTGTCCATATGGAGTTTGCACATTCTCCACCATGTCTGCATTGGTTTTACCCCCATAACCCAAAGATGTACAGCGTAGATGGACTGGCCACGCTAAATTGCCCCTTAATTGGAAAAGAATAATTGGGTAATCTAAATTTATTTTTAAAAACGGGGCCCTGATCTGCGAGTTGTCTTCCTGCAGTGGAGGATAGCTCATCAGTGCAGGAAATGAGGGTGGAGGTTTGGGGTGCTGGAAGATCCCGGACCTAACTCTTTAAAAAAAAATTTAAATAAAAATTTTGAGTCCCCAATTTTCTTTCCCAATTAATTGGCAATTTAGCATGGCGAATCTACCTACCCTGCACATCTTTGGGTTGTGGGGGTGAGACCCACACAGACACGGGGAGAATGTGCAACCTCCACACGGACAGTGACCCAGGATCGGGATCGAACCCGGGTCCTCAGCGCTGTGAGGCAGCAGTGTTAAACACTGTGCCACCGTGCTGCCCTTCCTGGACCTCATTCTTAAACCGTGCTTTTAGTCATTTATCCTATTGTCTTTGTATGTGGCTTGGTGTCATGTTAGCTCTATTCTGTACCTATAAAGTGCCTTGTGACATTCGATTACATTAAAGGTGCTGCATAAATGCAAGTTATTGCTGTTGCAATTCTCTTTCCGGGCTCCGAAGCTGACCTCTTTAGATTTCTTATCACAGATGGGGATTGTTTTTCAATATAGTAACATTTAATTGTGTGAGGCATAAATGGGGGAAGTACTTTATGTTGAAAATACATTCTTGTTTGTCTTTAATCCGAACTCAATAATACTTATTTAAGTTTAGCTGCAGAAAATGTTTCTGCAAACTATGTAGGCAGCTTTAATGTATTTCTTTTAGTTTGAGTGACTTACCTATTGTTGTTCTATCAACCAGTTACCAATGTAGTAGGATCATTGAGGTATTATTATTTGGAAAATAAATATTTCAGGGCACAAGCCTTTCCACTGTAATAAAAAGCCAAATGTTATGACATGTTAAGCCATGGTACTCATATGCAAATTTTCATAGACGATTTGAGTTTGGGTTGTGAAGTCAATAAGAATTGTTGAAACAATAACAAATGTGTAATAATTCCTTAAGTATTAACAGTAGCCGGCTAGAATTTGCTGTCAAAATACTAACAGAACTATTGTCACTCACCATTATTTGTGGGTAAATGGTACTGCAATTCCAGGCGATGTTAATATCCAAAAGCTACTCTCCGAGTTATGCTGCTTTTTTATTAAAGATATAGACTTAGCAGCTGAGACACCAGTATGAGAGTGGGGGGCAGTGGGGAACACTAATAAAGATTATTATTATAATAATAATCTTTATTGTCACAAGTAGGCTTACATTAACACTGTAATGAAGTTACTGTGAAAAGTCTGTAGTCACCACACTCCGGCGCCTGTTCGGGTACACAGAGGGAGAATTCAGAATGTCCAATTTACTTAACAGCACGTCCGTGATTCTCCCTTCTGGGGACTAATCCCCGCGCCGGCGGGAAAATCGGTGCCAACCACTCCGGCGTCAGCAGCCCCCGAAAGTGTTGAATTCTCCACATTTTCAGGGGTTAGGTGTGTTAAGTAATGGGTTAAGAGACATTCCAATTAGTTGTCTCATTTATGTTAAGCATCCAATAATTGACACTGATTTGTAAAGGGGCCTCAGGTGACCTTTGTGTCAGGTGATGTGATGTTAGAGTTTTGTGCAGAGTCTGTTAAGTAAATTAAAGGTGTTTGTGGAATAGGAGCAGAACCTTTGACTCTTTATACAGCTGAGGCTAAACGTATAACAAATTGGGAGCAGAGGATGGTTGCTGTGCAAATGTGAAGGGTTGAAAGATACAACTTTTCCAGACCAAACCAAGGAATGAGTGAGAATTTTAAAGAAAACACCAAAGATATATGGCTGAACCCAGGATAAAGATGGCTGGATATGACTACCCCCCCTTATTTTCTGAAAGGGGATCGTACGACCAATGGAGAAGTGCAGTAGTTACGTGGACTAAAGTAACTGCCTTGGGAAAGAGAAAACAAGGTATGGCATTGATCTTTCTCTACCTTATGACAGTACAATCTGGAGCAAAGTGTTTTCTGAGCTGTAATTGGAAGAATTAGACTCAGAAGAAGGTCTGCAGACTCTATTACGTTATATGGATAAGATTTATAAGAAGGATGACTTGTTAAGTGCGTATAAAGCATGGTCAGATTTTGATAGGTTCCGGAAAATAGAGGATTTCTCCATTGAAGACTATATAATGGAATTTGGCAGACTATATAAAAGGCTGCAGAAACACAATCTGGAATTTCCACAGTCTGTGTTGGCCTTTAAATTACTTGACTGTGCTAGAGTGAGCAACATGGATAGACTCCTGGTTTTGACAGGAGTTCAGTTTGCGGATAAGGATACCTTATTCGATCAGATGACAGAAGCATCAAAAAAGTTTCTGGGGAAACATTCGATTCCGATGGCTCTGATGACCCAAATAGGTCAACCTGCAATAAAGCTAATTATGGAAGATACACTACTAACAGGATGGCAAAATTGTACGGCTACAAACAGGTTCCAAGACTATAGAAGATCGGGACCCAGAAATTATGAAGACAGAAACCCAGTTAGAACCTACAATAGGAAGATGAATCCCAGAAATGCACGGGGCATGATACATCGATGTTTTCGATGTGATTCTCAATACCATTATGCTTTCAACTGTCCAACACATTATAATAGAGTGTTTGAAGCGACACATGTCACGGAAGAGTCAGAAGAGGAAAAAGACAGTGACCAGAAAGAAGGCATTGTCCTATTAACAAGCAGTTTTACGCCAGTAATGAGCGTGTTGGTTGCATAATCCTTCAATTGTGCTGTATTGGACAGTGGCTGCACATCTACGGTGTGTGGAATTGACTGGTTAAAATGTTACCTGGATTCCTTGAATGCTGAAAATCGTAACAAGGTTAAGGAATTTGAAAGTTCCACAAGTTTCAGGTTTGGGGATGATAATACTCTGAAGTCGCTGAAAAGAGTGGTGATCCCTTGCAATATTGCCGGAGTGAATCATTTTATTAGCACGGATGTTGTATCAAGTGAGATACCTTTGCTTCTGAGCAGACTGTCGATGAAGAAAGCACACATGAAACTGGATATGGAACAGGATAAGGCAACAGTTTTTGGAAAGACAGTGGACTTACAATTTACACAGTCGGGACACTATTGTATTCCATTACTGACAAATAATATTTCATGTACAGTTGTTAAGGATGTGTTAATGGCAGTTGAAAATGGGACTTTCGCTGATAAAAAACTTGTTGCATTAAAACTGCATAGGCAATTTGCGCATCCGTCTCCTCGGAGGCTAAAAAATTTATTAAAGGATGCAGGGGTAAGGGATGAAGATTATACTAAGCTAATAGAACAGGTTAGTGATCACTGTGAAGTTTGTAGGAAGTACAGAAGGACACCAGCACGACCGATAGTAACCCTACCTTTGGCCAGGGATTTTAACGACATTGTGGCCATGGACCTTAAGATCTGGGATAAAGCCAATAATATAATTATTTTGCATTTTGTAGATTTAGCAACCAGATTTAGTCAATCAACGATTGCACGAAGTAAAGAAAAGAGAGTAATTCTGGATGAAATCGTGGAAAAATGGATAAAGGTAGGAATGAGCCTACCGGCAAAATTCCTTGTGGACAATGGGGGAGAATTTGCGAATGATGAATTTAGGGATATGTGCGAAAACGTGAATATCACAGTTCTGAATACGGCTGCAGAAAGCCCATTTAGTAGTGGTGTGTGTGAAAGAAACCATGCGGTAATAGATGACATGCTCTGGAAAATTTTGATAGATAGACTGAATTGCAAGCTAAATTCAGCTTTAGCATGGGTGGTTCATGCAAAGAATTCATTGCAGATGGTTGGGGGCTATAGTCCCTATCAATTAGTGTTTGGTAGAAATCCTAAAATTCCGTCCATTTTGGATGACCAGCCTCCAGCTTGGGAAGGGACTATAATTAGCTCTGCCTTTGCTGAGCATTTAAATGCACTACATAGCAGTAGGAAAGCTTTTTTGGAAGCAGAAGTCTCTGAAAGAATTCGCAGAGCTTCAAGGCATAATGTACGGCCATCAAATACTTTTTTTCAGTGAAGAGACATAGTATACTATAAGAGAGACAATTTAATGAATGGAAAGGCCCAGGGAAGATCATAGGCACAGATGGCAAAACAATTATTTTGCAACATAGCAATCAAACTGTTAGGGTACATTCATCAAGGATAATGGGTACAGATTACAAAGTTTCAAATTTAGACAGAACAGACAGACATGACGAAGAACCACGGTCATCTGGTACGCATGTGTTACAGAACTGTGAGGACCAGTTAACTGATATAGACAGGGTTTCTGTAGAGGAACACAACACTTCTGATGATTTAGAACAGGCCATTTTTCCAAAAGGACAACTGCCAAAAGTTGGTATAAAAGTGACATACTTGCCCGAAGAGTCTAGTCAATGGCAGGATGCAGCTGTTATTAGAGAGCTGGGAAGGCCACTGGAAAGAATAAACATTGTGTTATGTGTTACAGAACTGTGAGGACCAGTTAACTGATATAGACAGGGGTTCTGTAGAGGAACACAACACTTCTGATGATTTAGAACAGGCCATTTTTCCGAAAGGACAACTGCCAAAAGTTGGTATAAAAGTGACATACTTGCCCGAAGAGTCTAGTCAATGGCAGGATGCAACTGTTATTAGAGAGCTGGGAAGGCCACTGGAAAGCATAAACATTGGTTGAATGTACAGCATTCAGGGGAGGGAGTCAAGCCAATGGATTGGGAACCCGAAGTTCAAAAATGGAGGGCCCAGAAACGCAGGGCCAGTTGAGATAGTACATCGGATAGTGAACAGGTCCGCAGGAAAAGGTCGAGAACTATTGAAAGGACGTCCCGCAGCAGAAGGGAAAGATCAAGCAATAGCAGTGCAGAACGAGATACCAGGCGGGAGAGGGGACATGGTTTATCAAGGTCTCAGAACATGAGTAAGACTACAAATACTAATAGGAGTAGAAGGCCACATGCACGTGAGATTTTGGTGGCTTCCAATAAGTTAGATGAAAAAGTTATCAAAGATGCCAAATAGCAAGAATTGCACACTTGGAGTGAATTTGGGGTATACACGGAAGTACCGGATAGGGGACAAAGAGCTCTATCCCACAGATGGATTTGCATTATCAAGGTTCTTCCGGATGGAACTTATAAGGCAAAGGCCAGGCTTGTGGCGAGTGGATTTGAAGAAAACTTAGAAGATCAGGATTTAAGGGTAGATTCACCGCCGGCAGGAAAGGTTATTTTAAAGATCTTCTTGGCTCTATTAGCCACAAAGACATGGGAATGCAAATCTATAGATATGAAAGCTGCCTTCTTACAGGGGCATCATCTGGGGCTGGTTTAGCACAGGGCTAAATCGCTGGCTTTGAATGCAGACCAAGGCAGGCCAGCAGCACGGTTCAATTCCCGTACCAGCCTCCCCGAACAGGCGCCGGAATGTGGCGACTAGGGGCTTTTCACAGTAACTTCATTTGAAGCCTACTTGTGACAATAAGCGATTTTCATTTTTCATTTAATCTCCAGAGAGACATTTTTCTCCGTCCTCCTAAAGAGGCAACTAACACAGAAGGGGTACTCTGGAAGTTGAACAAATGTGTATATGGATTAAATGATGCGTCTAGAGTCTGGTATTTTTCGGTAAGGTCAGTTTTGTTAAAGTTAGGCTGTTGCCAGTTGAAAGCAGATCCGGCAATGTTTTACTGGCACTATAAAGGAAATCTTTCTGGCATCTTTATGATGCATGTCGATGATTTTTTTGTGGGGTGGGACTAGTAATTTCGATGCTATTGTAAACAGCAGGCTTCCGGTGCATTTAAATATATAGGACTGGAAATCGGACAGACAAAGTTAGGGGCAACTTTACGTCAGCAATCTTATTGGGAAAGCATCAGCCCAATAGCAATTAGCCATGGCTGGGATTCACAAAAAGACACCATGGTTTCAAAGATGGAAAAAGATCAACTGCAAAGTTTAATTGGGCAACTGAATTGGTTAGGTAGACTGGACATGAGTTTTGATGCCTTCGAGTTGAGTACAAAAATTAATGAACCCAAAGCGGAAGACATAATAAGAACAAATAAAGCGTTGGTCAAACTAAAAATGCAGGAGTGTGTTTTGAGGTTCCCGGTTTTAGGTGACCTTAGGCACTTGAAACTCATAGTTTACAGTGATGCGTCCTATGCAAATTTATGTGACGGGGTTTCAAGCGCAGGGGTTTTTATAATTTTCCTTTTGGGAAACAATGGTAAATGTTGCCCTCTTGTGTGGGAAACAAAGAAAATAAGGAGAGTGGTCAAAAGCACATTGGCTCCTGAGACGTTAAGCCTTGTAGTGGCGGTGGATATGGCCTTTTATATATCTCAGATAGTGACAGAAATTTTGGGATTAGGGGATTTGGGTAATATACCTATTGAATGTCCCATTGACAATAAATCCCTGTGGGAAAATGTGCACTCTACAAAAAGTGTCAATGAAAAAGTTTAAGGGCAGACATCACAAGTTTGAAGCAGATATTGGACAGAGGGGAAATAGTAAAAATTAAATGGGTTGACAGTAGCTATCAATTGTCAGACTGTTTTACAAAAAGAGGGGCTAGCTCACAGAAACTTTTGGATATTGTTAATGAAGAGCGCCTGTTTCTGTGACTGTTTTTTTTCTTCCAAAAAATGAAGAAAAAAAAGAAGGGGGGAAATTGCGTGTGTGTTTTTGAATTTCTTGTAATTTTGTTTTCACCTAATTATTGTTTTCTCCAAGGAAATGTAGACTGTTAAGTAATGGTTAAGAGACATTCCCAATAGTTGTCTCATTTATGTTAAGTGTCCAATAATTGACTGATATGTAAAGGGGCTTCAGGTGGCCTTTGTGTCAGGTGATGTGATGTTAGAATTTTGTACAGAGTCTGTTGAAGTAAATGAAAGGGGCGGGATTCTCCACTCCCGCGCCAAAGTGCCCACGCCATCGTGAACGCCGTCGAGGTTCACAACGGCGCGAAACGGCCCTTATCCCGACTGATTCAGGGCCCGATAATGGGCTAGGAGTGGGGCCGCATCATCTACACGCGCCAGGCCTTGTCGCCGTGTAAAGGCGGCGCCGCATACATGACGCGGCTGGCGCTGCATAACCGGCGTCACCTGCGCATGCGTGGTTGCCGTCCTCTCCGAGTCCGCCCTGCAAGAAGATGGCGGACAGATCTTGCGGGGCCGCGGAAGGAAGGAGGTCCTCCTTCAGAGAGGACGGCCCGACGATCGGTGGGCACCGATCGCGGGCCATCCCACACATGAGGTACCCCCCGGTGCAGGATCTTCCCCCCCCCCCCCCCGCAGGCCGCCCCCCCCAGCGTTCCCGTGCTGTTCCCGATGGCAGCGACCAGGTGTGGACGGCGCCGGGGGGAACCTGCCGTTTTGGGCTGGCCGCTCGGCCCATCCGGTCCTGAGAATAATAGGGGTGCCGGAGAATCGCCATTTTGGGTGTCTCGGGCGATTCCCCGGCCTGCGGCCCGCGGAAATCGACGGGGCCGTTCCCGCCGCTTGGGAGAATCGCGAGAGGGCGTCGGACCGGCGTCGCGGGAAATTTTGGCGGCCCAGACGATTCTCCCAACCGGCGCGGGAGTGGAGAATCTCGCCCAAGGTGTTTGTGGAATAGGAGCAGAACCTTTGACTCTTTATACAACAGCAGCTAAACGTCTAATAAGGTGGGCGCTGGAGGGGTTTGCACCGCTCCAGCCGGCACCGAAGGGATGGTGCGATTTCGCGCATGCGTGGAATGGCAGCATGATTCCACGCATGCGCAGACCGGCTGGCATATTCTGGCACATGCGCGGGGGTTATCTTCTCCGAGCCGGCCATGGCGGAGCCCTACAGGGGCCGGCACGGAAGAAAGAAGTGCCCCCAATGAACAAACCTGCCCGCAGATTGGTGGGCCTCGATTATGGGCCAGGCCACCATCACCCCCCCCCCCCCCCCCCGGGTCGGATCCCCCCCCAGAACTGCCCACGCATACTCTCCTGCCAGGTCTCGCCGGTACGTGAGTTGAGTGATTCCCGGCAGGGGTTCGGAGAATCCCGCCCCGCGTCTTTCGGGAGGAAAGCGAAGCACCCGGAGGAAACCCATGCAGATACAGGAAGAACATGCAGGGGCGGGATTCCCTGGTCGGGGGCCGTTGGCAGTGCCCCCCCCCCCCCCCGGCGATTCGCCGGGCCCCTATGGGCCGAGCGGCTATCCATTTTTGGCCAGTCCCTCCGGCGTGAATCAGTCAACTCACGCACCGGCAGGACCTGGCAGGTGAGTATGTGTGGGCGGTCCTCGGGGGCGCGCGGGGGGAACCGATCATGGGAGGGGTCCCCCACGGTGGGTCCCCCCGATCTGCGGGTGGGCTTGTTCCATGGGGGCACTTCTTCCTTCCGCGCCGGCTCCTATAGTGTTCCGCCGTGGCAGGCGTATTTTGGCGCCTGCGCGGGTGATTCTCTTCTCCGCGCCGGCCATGGCGGAGCCCTACAGGGGCCAGCGTGGAGAAGATAACCACCGGCCGGTCTGTGCATGCGCGTAATCACGCCGGCCCTTCGGCGCATGCGCGAACTCGCATGCGCCAACCCCTCCGTCATCCACCTGCCCCCCGAAAATGCAGAGAATTCCGCACTTTCGAGGGCTGTTGACGCCGGAGTGGTTGGCGCCGGATTTCCCGTCGGCGCGGGGCTTAGTCCCCAGAAGGGAGAAGCCCGGCCGCAGACTCCGCACAGACAGTGAGCCAATCCAGGAATTGAACCCGGGACCCTGGCGCTGTGACGCAACAGTGCTAACCACTGTGCTACTGTGCTGCCTGTCACACCTGTTGGTGATGTTAAACTTTGCGCTCACCCGCTTGTCCCCACCGGGGGCTAAATATCCTTCCCTTAGTCTCCATATTCGCAAACAAATGATTGAAAGATTGCAGAAAGTGCAAAAATGTTACTCGGTTGGCACCAGAACTGAGCATATCAGGAAAGGCTGAACAGATCGAAAAAAGGAATGCCTGAGGAGAGATCTGATCGATATCTTCAAGATTAAGAAAGGGTTTGATAGGATAGATATGGGGAAGATGTTTCGATCTTGAGGCCAGAACAGAAGTAGGAGCAATAAATATAATATCTTCACCAGTAAATCCAATAGAGGGCTTAGGAGAAACTCCTACTTAAACAATATGACGGGCTATGAAGCAAAGTCGAGTAGAATCTCTGGCAACAGAGCACCCCTCCCCAATAAACTCAATGCATTCTATGTTTGAAGCATGTGTGGTAAACCACTGTGTTCTGATATTCGAGGTTTTTTCGGCAGAACCTGCACTACAGGTTCACCTGGGACCCCTGCATGCTAGCTCCGCCCAGGAGCCGGGTTATAAATATGTGTGGCCTCCAGCTCGCAGCCATTTTGTCAGCTGCTGTGGGAGGTCACACATCTGATACTAATAAAGCCTCAGTTTGGGTTCAACTTTGTCTCCAGTCAAATTGATCGTGCCTCAATTTATTAGTATCAGATTCAGAAGATGAACCTCCGGATTAAACCAGATCGCCTGCAGCTGGATCCACACGCAAGCGACGCCAGAAAGGACTTCCAGCACTGGCTAGCTTGTTTTGAAGCGTATATCAACGCGGCGCCGACCCCTGTTCCAGAGGCTCAGAAGATTCAAATATTGTATTCCAGACTCAGCTCCAAAGTCTTCCCGCTGATCCAGGATGCGCCCAATTACGTGGATGCCATACCTCGACTCAAAGAAAATTATGAGCAGAAGACGAACACGCTTTTCGCCAGACACGCGCTCGCAACGCGTACTCAACTACCTGGTGAGTCAATCGAGGACTTCTGGAGTGCCCTGATCCCATTAGTTCGGGACTGTGACTGCCAGGACGTTACAGCTAAGGAGCACTCAGATCTCCTTGTGCAGGACGCTTTTATAACTGGGATTGGGTCTGATGTTATTAGGCAGCGGCTCCTAGAAAGGGCCACGCGCGACCTCGCAGAGACTAAAACCCTAGCGCTTTCCATGATGGTCGTCCTGCGCAATGTCCAGTCCTACGCCCCCAACCGCGCGGCCCACGCCTCCTACGCTTCATGGGCCCCATAGGCAGCCGACCCAGCAGGGGCGCTGCCCACCCAATACGCCTGTGCTACGTGCCAGCCAGTGATCTCCGGGGGGCCCCAATGCTATTTGTGCGGCCAGCAAAAACACCTCCGCCAACGCTGCCCGGCCCGCGCTGCCCTTTGTAAGGCCTGTGGGAAGCAGGGCCATTTCGCAGTGGTGTGCCAGGCCCGCTCAGCGGCCGCGGTCGCCCCTCCCCCCCCCCCCTCCGGTCACAGACAATGGGCGCCGCTATCCTCCCCTCCCCCCCAGGCCATGTGCGAGCAATGGGCGCTGCCATCTTCTCCCCCGCACAACACGTGCGTTTCATGGGCACCGCCATCTTGCTCTACCCCCGCATCATGCATTCCATGGGCGCCGCCATTTTGTAATCCCCAGGACCTCCGGGTGCCGCCATCTTGTTCACCCCGCAGCACATGGATACCAACAGCGTTTCAGGACCTCAACTCAACGGCCACTTCACTACCCGACGATCAACCACGGCTCGCATACATGGCAATCGACCAGTCCCGGCCACATAATCTGACCAACGCATCCACCAGCGTGAAAGTCAAAGGCCATGTGACCACCTGCCTACTGGACTCCGGATGCACCGAGAGTTTTGTACACCCGAATACGGTAAGGCGCTGCTCCCTTAAGGTACACCCGACCAATCAAAGTATCTCCCTGGCCTCCGGATCCCATCGCGTAGCGATCCGGGGGTACTTCACGGTCACGCTCACAGTCCAAGTCGTAGAGTTCCACGGTTTTCGCCTCTACGTCCTCCCTAACCTCTGCGCTGCACTTATCCTCGGCCTGGACATCCAGTGCAATCTCCAGAGCCAGACGCTTAAATTCGGCGGACCCTTACCACCCCTCACTGTGTGCGGCCTCGCGACCCTAAAGTTCGATCCTCCTTCCCTATTTGCCAATCTACCTCCAGATTGCAAACCCGTCGCCATCAGGAGCAGACGGTACAGCACCCAGGATAAGGCCTTCATCAGGTCCAAGGTCCAGCGGTTGCTTCGGGAGAGAGTCATCGAGGCCAGCAACTGCCCCTGGATAGCTCAAGTGGTAGTGGTTAAGTCTGGGGAGAAAAACCGTATGGTCGTGGACTAATGCCAGACCATCAACAGGTACATGCAGCTCGACGCGTACCCCCTCCCACGCATATCTGACATGGTTAACCCGATTGCACACCGGGTCTTCCCAACGGTGGTCCTGAAATTCGCTTACCACCAGCTCCCCATCGTAAATCAGACCGGCCATACACCGCCTTCGAGGCTGACGGCCAGCTATATCACTTCCTTCGGACCCCCTTCAGCGTCACCAGTGGAGCTTTGGTCTTCCAAAGGGAGATGGACCGAATGGTCGACCGGTACGGCTTGCGGGCCATGTTTCCGTATCTAGACAATGTGACCATCTGCGGCCGTGATCAGCAGGACCACGACGCCAACCTCGCTAAATTTCTCCGCACCGCCACTCTCCTCAACCTCACGTATAACAAGGAGAAGTGTGTGTTCCGTACAAACCGCTTAGCCATCCTCGGCTACGTAGTCCAGAACGGAGTTCTAGGGCCCGATCCCGACCGTATGCGCCCCCTCATGGAGCTCCCCCTCCCCTACTGTCCCAAGGCCCTCAAACGCTGCCTGGGGTTCTTGTCATATTACGCACAGTGGGTCCCAAACTATACGGACAAGGCCCGCCCACTCATACAGTCCACTCATTTCCCCCTGACGGCTTTCGCCATTAGAGCTGATATTGCCAAAGCTGGAATGCACGCTGTAGACAAAACACTTCCTTTCCAAGTAGAAAGTGACGCATCGGATGTCGCCCTTGCCGCCACCCTCAACCAGGTAGGCAGGCCCGTGGCATTCTTTTCCCGCACCCTCCATGCCTCCGAAATTCGGCACTAATCCGTTGAAAAGGAGGCCCAGGCTATCGTTGAGGCTGTGCGACATTGGAGGCATTACCTGGCCGGCAGGAGATTCACGCCACTCACTGACCAATGGTCGGTAGCCTTCATGTTCAACAACACACAGTGGGGCAAGATCAAAAATGATAAAATCTTGCGGTGGAGAATCGAGCTCTCCACCGACAATTACGAGATTTTGTATCGCCCTGGCAAACTCAACGTGCCCCCAGACGCCCTATCCCGAGGTACATGTGCCAGCGCACGGGTAGACCGACTCCGGACCCTGCACGACAGCCTTTGTCACCCAGGGGGTCACTCGGTTGTACCACTTCATTAAGGCACAAAATTTGGCATACTCCGTCAAGGAAGTAAGGATGATCACCAAGGACTGCCAGGTCTGTGCGAGCCACAAGCCGCACGCCTACCAGCCGGACCGCACGCACCTGGTGAAGGCCTCCCGCCCCTTTGAACGCCTCAGCATGGATTTCAAAGGCCCCCTCCCCTCCTCCAATCGACACACATATTTCCTCAGTGTGATCAATGAATACTCCCGGTTTCCCTTCACCATCCCATGCCCCGACATGATGTCTGCCACCGTCATTAAAGCCCTTAATTCTATCTTCACTCTGTTCGGCTTCCCCGCCTACATCCACAGTGACAGGGGATCCTCATTCATGACTGATGAGCTACGTCAGTTCCTGCTCAGCAGGGGTATCGCCTCCAGCAGAACGACGAGCTACAACCCCGGGGGAAACGGACAGGTAGAAAGGGAGAATGGGATGGTATGGAGGGCCGTCCAGCTGGCCCTACGGTCCAGAAATCTCCCAGCCTCCCGCTGGCAAGAGGTCCTCCCTGATGGACTACATTCCATTCGCTCATTACTCTGCACTGCTACTAATAGTACACCGCATGAACGTCTTTTTGCTTTCCCCAGGAAGTCCACATCCGCGGTATCGCTCCCAACTTGGCTCACAGCTCCGGGAACCGTGCTTCTTCGTAAATATGTGCGGCTCCACAAGGCGGATCCGTTGGTGGAAAGGGTGCACCTGCTCCACGCAAACCCACAGTACGCCTACGTGGCTTTCCCCAACGGCCGCCAGGATACTGTCTCCCTCAGGGACCTGGCACCAGCAGGTTCCACCCCCACACCACCCCCATCGCCCCCGGCGCCACCCTCCCCTCCCCCGCCACCCCCATCACCCCCCCAGGACCGTCCGTCCTCCCCCTGCCCACCCCCGTTAATTAAGAGGATTTTGGCACTCTCCCGGAGTCACCTTCGACCACCACAGCACCAACATCGCCGTCTCCACTTCGTCGATCTCAAAGGACCATCAAGGCGCCGGACCGGCTGAACCTCTGACCGGCCCGCTGGAGGACCAGAGACATTTCTTTTTACTGCTCTGTAAATATTAAAAATTGCTAATTGTATATAGTTATCCACCACCCCAGCCGGACTCAATTTTAACAGGGGCTGAATGTGGTAAACCACTGTGTTCCTATATTAAGGGTTGTACGGTAGAACCTGCACTACAGGTTCACCTGGGCCCCTGCATGCTAGCTCCGCCCAGGAGCCGGGTTATAAATATGTGTGGCCTCCAGCTCGCAGCCATTTCGTCAGCTGCTGTGGGAAGCCACACATCTGATACTAATAAATCCTCAGTTTGGGTTCAACTTCGTCTCCAGTCAAATTGATTGTGCCTCAGCAGGAAACCAACAAACTGCTGTCAATTGCCCCAGCAGCCCCGGACACACCCATACCCACCGTCACAGCTTCCGAAGTCAGATTGACCTTCGTGAAAGAGAACCCTGGTTGTGCACTCAGATCCTGCGTGGACCAACTGGCGGGTGATTTCACGGACATCTTCAACCTCTACTCCATTCCGAGGTTCTCACCTGGTTCAAGAACACCACCATCATACTGGTGCCAAAGAAGAACCATGCATCGAGCCTCAATGAATATCGTCCAGTGGCCTTGACATCTGACACATTATGAAGTGCTTCGAGAGGTTGGCTATGAGACATATCAACTCCATACTCCCCGAATGCCTTGGTCCTCTAAAATTTGCATACCGCCACAACCCGTCCACAGCAGATGTCATCTCCCTGGCCCTACACACATCCCTGGAACATCTGGACAACAAGGACTTCAACGTCAGACTCCTATTCATTGACTACAGCTCCGCCTTCAATGCCATAATCCCAGCCAAGCTCATATCAAAACTCCAAAACCTAGGACTTGGCTCTTCCTTCTGGTACTGGATCCGCCAGTTCCTGACCCATAGACCACAATCAATAAGGATAAACAACAACACCTCCTCCAAGATAGTCCTCAATACCAGGGACCCGCAAGGCTGCGTACTTAGCCCCGTACTATACTCCCTATACACTCACGACTGTGTGGCAAAATTCTACTCCAACTCCATCTACACATTTGCTGATAACACGACCGCAGTGGGTCGGATCTCAAACAATGACGAGCCAGAATACAGGAGGAAGATCGAGAACCTAGTGGAGAGGTGCAACAACAACAATCACTTCCTCAATGTCAACAAAACTAAGGAGCTGGTCATCGATTTCGGGAAGCAAAGTATCATACACACCCCTGTCTGCATCAACGGTGCCGAGGTGGAAATGGCTGACAGTTTTAATTTCCTAGGTGTGCACATCACCAACAATCTGTCCACCCACGTCGACACCATGACCAAGAAAGCACAACAGCGCCTGTACATCGTCAGGAAACTACAGAAACTCGACATGTCCACATTGACTCTTACCAATTTGTACAGATGCACCATAGAAAGCATCCTATCTGGCTGCATCACAGCCTGGTGTGGCAACTGCTCGGCCCAAGACATAAGAAACTATACAGAGTTGTGAACACAGCCCAGTCCATCACGTGAACCCGCCTCCCATCCATTGACTCTGTCTAAACCTGCTGCCTTGGGAAAGCGGGCAGCATAATCAAAGGCCCCACCCACCCAGGTTATTCTCTCTTCCAACCTCTTCCATCAGGCAGACGATACAAAAATCTGAGAACACGCACTAACCGATTCAAAAACAGCTTCTTCCCCGCTGTTACCAGACTCCTGAATGACCCTCTTATGGACTGAACTGATCTCTCCATGCACCTTCTCTACTGTGTAGCACTACACTCCGTATGTTTCGCCCAATGTCTATGTCTATGTATTTACATTGTGTATTTATGTAAGTCCTATGTTTTTTCATGTATGGAATGATCTGCCTGCACTGTACGCAGAACAATACTTTTCACTGTACCTTGGTACACGTGACAGCAAATCTGAATCTAAATCTACCCTGTGAGTGGTTGGAATATACAACTCAGTGCTTCAAGGAGCAGTTGAAGTGAATATCGTAGGGAAAGCTAGAGAAGTACATGAGGAAGAAAGGATTAGATGGAGTTAAATGAAGATGTTTGGGAGGGGACTCATGCAGGGTGTAAACTGAATGGCCTGTGTCTCTGCTGTAAGTATTTTATTAAGATCATTGCAGTTTATGGGAACATCCTGTGTACAAATGGCGGTTGTGTTTGTCTAACAGTAAGCAACTCATTGACTGTAAATTGCTTGGGAACATCCTGAAGAAGTAAAGTGTGTTAGATGAATGTAAATCAATCTTATAAAGTCAAATTTTTTTACCCCAGAGCCTGTATTCTGCTTGCATCTGCATGGGCATAATCATGCCCCAAAAATGTTCCTTCCTGACAACAACTTCCAAATATGTAGCTATTGTTGCATTATGTCAAGATCACATTTCTGTGGCCTTGTTAAATATGCAGAATAACCATGTTTTCCCAACAAAGCCAAAGGTCAATTTTCCCAAATGCAGTCTATTCATTTAATATGTTTAATAAAGAAATAGTGAATGAATTCAAAAAGAGATACTCGTGGCCCATAACTTCCATGTATCAGCAAGAAGCTAGGACCCGCTGATAATAATAATAGTCTTTACCGTCACAAGTAGGCTTACATTAACACTGCAATGAAGTTACTGTGAAAAGCCCCTAGTCGCCACATTCCAACGCCTGTTCGGGTACACAGAGGGAGAATTCAGAATGTCCAATTCACCTAACAGCATGTCTTTCGGGACTTGTGGGAGGAAACTGGAGCACTCGACAGAAACCCACGCAGACACCGGGAGAATGCTCTTCGGGAGGGTTTAAACTAATTCATCAGGGGCTTGGGAACCTGAATTGTAGCTCCAGTATACAGGAGGTTGAGAGTAGGGAGGTCATGAGTAAGGTTTCAAAGTTGCAGGAGTGTACCGGCAGGCAGGAAGGTGGTTTAAAGTGTGTCTTCTTCAATGCCAGGAGCATTCGGAATAAGGTGGGTGAACTTGCAGCATGGGTTGGTACCTGGGACTTCGATGTTGTGGCCATTTCGGTGACATGGATAGAGCAGAGACAGGAATGGTTGTTGCAGGTGCCGGGGTTTAGATATTTCAGTAATCTCCGGGAGGGTGGTAAAAAAGGGGGAGGGGTGGCATTGTTAGTCAAGGACAGTATTACGGTGGCAGAACGGACGTTTGATGAGGACTCGTTTACTGAGGTAGTATGGGCTGAGGTTAGAAACAGGAAAGAAGAGGTCACCCTATTAGGGGTTTTCTATAGGCCTCCGAAAAGTTCCAGAGATGTAGAGGAGAGGATTGCAAAGATGATTCTGGATAGGAGCGAAAGCAGCAGGGTAGTTGTTATGGGGGACTTTAACTCTCCAAATATTGACTGGAAACGCTATAGTTCGAGTACTTTAGATGGGTCCGTTTTTGTCCAATGTGTGCAGGAGGGTTTCCTGACACAGTATGTAGATAGGCCAACGAGAGGCGAGGCCATATTGGATTTGGTACTGGGTAATGAACCAGGACAGGTGTTAGATTTGGAGGTAGGTGAGCACTTTGGTGTACAATTCGATTACGTTTACTTTAGTGATGGAAAGAGATAGGTATATACCGCAGGGCAAGAGTTATATCTGGGGGAAAGGCAATTATGCTGCGATGAGGCAAGAATTAGGATGCATCGAATGGAGAGGAAAACTGCAAGGGATGGGCACAATGGAAATGTGGAGCTTGTTCAAGGAACAGCTACTGCGTGTCCTTGATAAGTGTGTACCTGTCAGGCAGGGAGGAAGTGGTCGAGCTAGGGAACCATGGTTTACTAAAGCAGTCGAAACACTTGTCAAGAGGAAGAAGGAGGCTTATGTAAAGATGAGACATGAAGGTTCAGTTAGGGCACTCGAGTTACAAGTTAGCTAGGAAGGACCTAAAGAGAGAGCTAAGAAGAGCAAGGAGGGAACATGAGAAGTCTTTGGCAGGAAGGATCAAGGATAACCCTAAAGCTTTCTATAGTTATGTTAGGAATAAACAAATGACTAGGGTAAGAGTAGGGACAGTCAAGGACAGTAGTGGGAAGTTGTGCTTGGAGTCCGAGGAGATAGGAGAGGTGCTAAATGAATATTTTTCGTCAGTATTCACACAGGAAAAAGACAATGTTGTTGAGGCGAATACTGAGATTCAGGCTACTAGACTAGAAGGGCTTGAGGTTCATAATGAAGAGGTGTTAGCAATTCTGGAAAGTGTGAAAATAGGTAAGTCCCCTGGGCCGGATGGGATTTATCCTAGGATTCTCTGGGAAGCTAGGGAGGAGATTGCTGAGCCTTTGGCTTTGATCTTTAAGTCATCTTTGTCTACAGGAATAGTGCCAGAAGACTGGAGGATAGCAAATGTTGTCCCCTTGTTCAAGAAGGGGAGTAGAGACAACCCCGGTAACTATAGACCAGTTAGCTTTACTTCTGTTGTGGGCAAAATCTTGGAAAGGTTTCTAAGAGATAGGATGTATAATCATCTGGAAACAAATAATTTGATTAGAGATAGTCAACACGGTTTTGTGAAGGGTAGGTCGTGCCTCACAAACCTTATTGAGTTCTTTGAGAAGGTAACCAAACAGGTGGATGAGGGTAAAGCAGTTGATGTGGTGTATATGGATTTCAGTAAAGCGTTTGATAATGTTCCCCATGGTAGGCTACTGCAGAAAATACGCAGGCATGGAATTCAGGGTGATTTAGCAGTTTGGATCAGAAATTGGCTAGCTGGAAGAAGACAAAGGGTGGTGGTTGATGGGAAATGTTCGGACTGGAGTCCAGTTACCAGTGGTGTACCACAAGGATCTGTTTTGGGGCCACTGCTGTTTGTCATTTTTATAAATGGCCTGGAGGAGGGCGTAGAGGGATGGGTGAGTAAATTTGCAGATGTCACTGAAGTCAGTGGAGTTGCGGAAGGATGTTACAAGTTACAGAGGGACATAGATAAGCTGCAATGCTGGGCTGAGAGGTGGCAAATGGAGTTTAATGCAGAAAAGTGTGAGGTGATTCATTTTGGAAGGAATAACAGGAAGACAGAGTACTGGGCTAATGGTAAGATTCTTGGCAGTGTGGATGAGCAGAGAGATCTCGGTGTCCATGTACATAGATCCCTGAAAGTTGCCACTCAGGTTGAGAGGGTTGTTGAGAAGGTGTACGGTGTGTTAGCTTTTATTGGTAGAGGGATTGAGTTTCAGAGCCATGAGGTCATGTTGCAGCTGTACAAAACTCTGGTGCGCCCGCATTTGGAGTATTGCGTGCAATTCTGGTCGCCGCATTAGAGGAATGAATGAAATGAAAATCGCTTATTGTCACGAGTAGGCTTCAATGAAATTACTGTGAAAAGCCCCTAGTCGCCTCATTCCGGCGCCTGTTCGGGGAGGCTGGTACGGGAATTGAACCGTGCTGCTGGCCTGCCTTGGTCTGCTTTAAAAGCCAGCTATTTAGCCCAGTGAGCTAAACCAGGCCCTGTGGAAGCATTGGAAAGGGTGCAGAGATTTACCAGAATGTTTCCTGGTATGAGGAAAGGCTGAGAGACTTGAGGCTGTTTTTGTTAGCGAGAAGAAGGTTAAGAGGTGACTTAATTGAGGCATACAAGATGATCAGAGGATTGGATAGGGTGGACAGTGAGAGCCTTTATCCTCGGATGGTGATGTCTAGCACGAGGGGACATAGCTTTAAATTGAGGGGAGATAGATATAAGACAGATGTCAGAGGTAGGTTCTTTACTCAGAGAGTAGTAAGGGCGTGGAATACCCTGCCTGCAACAGTAGTGGACTCGCCAACACTAAGGGCATTCAAATGGTCATTGGATAGACATTATGGATGATAAGGGAATAGTGTAGATGGGCTTTAGAGTGGTTTCACAGGTCGGCGCAGCATTGAGGGCCGAAGGGCCTGTACTGCGCTGTAATGTTCTATGGTCTATGTTCTATGTTCAGACTCCGCACAGACAGTGGCCCAAGCCGGCAATTGAACCTGGGACCCTGGCACTGTGAAGTAACACTGCTAACCACGGTGCTAGATACTGAGGGAGAAAAGTGCTCACCTACTGTGGTGGTATGTATTCGGGGTAATACGGCACACCATGAATGCCGAGGAGCTATTGGAGGACAGATGCTGGGTCCCGATTGGATCTGCCGCCTACTGGGCTCCACCCAGATAGGAGGAGTATAAGAACCTGGGTTTAATCCCCGCAGCTGCATTCTGTGACTGAGCTGCTGGCGAACGTGTCTGAACAAGTCTGCTCAATAAAGCCTCGATTGAAGTTCTCTACGTCTCGCCTCGTGTGTGATCGATGGTGCTACAATTTATTGAGCAGACTTAAAAGGAATATGGAGTCCCGGATCGCCCCGGAGTGCCTGCGAATCGTCCCCCAAGCAGCTAACGCAACATCGGCGTTTAAACACTGGCTGGCGTGCTTTGAGGGGTACCTCCGAACAGCCCCCGGCAGACCAACGGAAGACCAGAAGATGCAGGTCCTGCATTCCAGAGTGAATCCCAAAATCTACGCAATCATCGAGGACACGGATGAATTCCCAGCGGCGATCAACTTGCTGAAACAGACCTACATTAGGCCCGTCAACCAGGTCTACGCACGCTACCAGCTCGTGACGAGACGACAAATCCCCGGGTAATCGCTGGACGAATTCTTCAATGCGCTGACGAGCCTGGGAAGAAACTGCGACTGCCCAGCGGTTACGGCGAATGAACATACGGACCTCCTGATCAGAGACGCTTACGTAGCAGGTTTGGCATCGTCGCAAATTCGCCAGAGACTTTTAGAGAAAGACTCTCTCGGACTCACAGAGGCACGGGCCTTGCAGCCTACCTCGACGTGGCCTCCCAAAACGCCCGCGCCTATGCCCCCGACCGCACTACAGCCCCTTGGGCTCCGTGGACCCCCGCCGCGACCGACCCCCCGGCACCCCCCACCCCTCTGCAAGCGTGCGCAGCCAGAATCCCAGACCACCCGGGGGGGCCCCGCTGCTACTTTTGCGGGCAGCCGAAACACCCCCGCCAGCGCTGCCCGGCCCGCTCGGCCACCTGTAAAAGCGGCGGCAAAAAGGGGCACTACGCAGCGGTGTGCCAGTCCCGTGGGGTCGCTGCTATCTCCGGGGAACAAACGGGACCACGGGCTCAACCCCCCCAGCGACCCACGGGCGGCCAACGGGCGCCGCCATTTTGGACCCCGGACACCACGAGGGGGGGACGGGCGCCGCCATCTTCCTACCCACGGGCCGCGTGCGACCCATGGGAGCGGCCATTTTGTCCACCCCCGGCAGCGTGCGATCCATGGACGCCGCCATCTTGGCTGACAGGCAAGGACCCCAGCGTGGACGGCTCCACACTGCCTGAAGACAACGATCTGATGCACCAACCACGTTTGGCATCGGTGACCCTCAACCAGTCGCGGCCCCGGACACTCCAGACGACAACGACAAAGGTGCTGGTGAACGGCCACGAGACGCTGTGTTTGATCGACTCGGGGAGCACGGAGAGTTTTATTCATCCGGATACGGTAAGACGCTGTTCCCTGGTAATTCAGCCAAGCACCCAAACAATTTTCCTGGCGGCGGGTCCCACTCCGTTGCAATCAAAGGGTTCTGCATCGCAAACCTAACGGTGCAGGGGAGAGAGTTCAAAAATTACCGGCTGTATGTCCTCCACCATCTCTGCGCTCCCACTCTCCTGGGGTTGGACTTTCAATGCAACCTCCAGAGCTTAACATTTAAATTTGGCGGCTCTATACCTTCACTGACTATCTGCGGCCTCGCGGCACTCAAGGTCGAACCGCCCTCCTTGTTTGCAAACCTCACCCTGGATTGCAAACCCGTCGCCACTAGGAGCAGACGGTACAGCACCCAGGACCGGACGTTTATCCGGTCTGAAGTCCAGCGGCTGCTGAAGGAAGGCATAATCCAGGCCAGCAAAAGTCCCTGGAGAGCTCAGGCGGTAGTAGTGAAGACAGGGGAGAAGCAGAGGATGGTCATAGACTACAGTCAGACCATCAACAGGTACACGCAGCTAGATGCGTACCCTCTTCCCCGCATATCCGACATGGTCAATCGGATTGCACAGTACAAGGTCTTCTCCACCGTGGCCCTTAAGTCCGCCTACCACCAGCTCCCCATTCGCCCCGGTGACCGCAAGTACACTGCCTTCGAAGCAGACGGGCAGCTGTACCATTTCCTAAGGGTTCCATTCGGCGTCACGAACGGAGTCTCGGTCTTCCAACGGGAGATGGACCGAATGGTTGACCAGCACGGTTTACGGGCCACTTTCCCGTACCTCGACAACGTCACCATCTGCGGCCACGACCAGTAGGACCACGACGCCAACCTCCGCAAATTCCTCCAGACCGCTAACGCCCTCAACCTCACCTACAACGAGGAAAAATGCGTGTTTAGCACCGATCGTCTAGCCACCCTGGGCTACGTAGTGCGTAATGGAGTGATAGACCCCGACCCTGAACGCATGCGCCCCCTCATGGAGTTCCCTCTTCCCCACTGTGCTAAATCCCTGAAACGTTGCCTGGGCTTCTTTTTTTATTACGCCCAGTGGGTCCCCCAGTACGCAGACAAGGCCCGCCCACTAATCCAGTCCACTACTTTTCCCCTGTCGACAGACGCCCGCCAGGCCTTCAGCCGCATCAAAGCGGATATCGCAAAGGCCACGATGCGCGCCATCGACGAGTCCCTCCCCTTCCAGGTTGAGAGCGACGCATCCGACGTAGCTCTGGCGGCCACTCTCAACCAAGCGGGCAGACCCATGGCCTTTTTCTCCTGGACCCTCCACGCTTCAGAAATTCGCCACTCCTCAGTAGAAAAGAAGGCCCAAGCCATAGTGGAAGCTGTGCGACATTGGAGGCATTACCTGGCCGGTAGGAGATTCACTCTCCTCACTGACCAACGGTCGGTAGCCTTCATGTTCGATAATGCACAGCGGGGCAAGATCAAGAACGACAAGATCCTGCGGTGGAGGATCGAAATCTCCACCTACAACTATGAGATCTTGTATCGTCCCGGAAAGCTGAACGAGCCGTCCGATGCCCTATCTCGCGGCACATGTGCCAACGCACAAGTGGACTGCCTCCAAGCCCTTCACGAGGCCCTCTGCCACCCAGGGGTCACTCGCTTCTATCACTTTATAAAGGCCCACAACCTCCTGTACTCCATCGAGGAAGTCCGAACAGTCACCAGGAACTGCCAAATCTGCGCAGAATGCAAACCGCATTTTTTCAGGCCAGATAGAGCGAACCTGATAAAGGCTTCCCGTCCCTTTGAACGCCTCAGTCTGGATTTCAAAGGCCCCCTCCCCTCCACCGATCGCAACACATACTTTCTTAATGTCGTTGACGAATACTCCCGTTTCCCCTTCGCCAGCCCCTGCCCCGACATGACCGCGGCCACGGTCATTAAAGCCCTCTGCACCATCTTTACCCTGTTCGGTTTCCCCGCCTACATCCATAGCGATAGGGGGGTCCTCCTTCATGAGTGACAAGCTGCATCAATTCCTGCTCAGCAAGGGCATAGCCTCGAGCAGGACGACCAACTACAATCCCCGGGGGAACGGGCAGGTAGAGAGGGAGAACGGAACGGTCTGGAAGACCGTCCTACTGGCCCTACGGTCTAGGAGTCTCCCAACTTCCCGCTGGCAGGAAGTCCTCCCGGATGCCCTTCATTCTATCCGGTCCCTGCTGTGCACCACCACGAACCAAACGCCGCACGAGTGCCTCCTTGTCTTCCCTAGGAAGTCCGCTTCTGGAACATCACTTCTGACCTGGCTGGCAGCCCCGGGACCCATCCTGCTCCGGAAACATGTGCAGGCGCACAGCCAACCCGCAGTACGCCTACGTGGCGTTCCCAGACGGCCGACAGGACACGGTCTCTCTGCGGGATCTGGCGCCCGCCGGCGCTCCCCACACCCCCCCAACACCAATCACCACCCCCTCACTCCCGCCAGTGCACCCCACAGCCACCCCCTTCCCGGGGGGATCGGTTCTCCTCCCAGGCCCGCCCAGGAGTAAGGAAACAGAAGGGGACAGCGCGATGCTCCCAGAGTCGACTGGACCCAAGCCAGCACCACCACCACCACTACCACCACCCGGGCTGAGACGATCGGAGAGGGTGACCAGAGCACCATCTCAACTCATCGAGTCGACTTAAGATGTATATAATTCAGTGGCCCAGTAAAGCGGCATTGTTGTAAATAGTTAACGCTGCTAATCGGGTAAAATGTGAATAATTCGGTGGCCCAGTAAAAGCGGCATGGTTGTATATAGTTCACTGGTTAAGGCACCGACCCTGTAAACCCCTACCACCATACCACCCACCACCCCGCCAGGTTCCTTTTTAACAAGGGGAAAATGTGGTGGTATGTATTAGGGGTAATACGGTACACCATGAATGCCGAGGAGCTATTGGAGGACAGATGCTGGATCCCGATTGGATCCTCCACCTACTGGGCTCCACCCAGATAGGCGGGGTATATGAACCCGGTTTACTCCCCGCAGCTGCATTCTGTGACTGAGCTGCTGGGGAACAAGTCTGAACAAGTCTGCTCAATAAAGCCTCGATTGAAGTTCTCTACATCTCGCCTCGTGTGTGATCGATGGTGCTACGCCTACCAGCGTTAAAAATCCCGCCGAACGTTCTGACTCAAGCAGCAGCCTCGGGCCAGTTTGGGACAGTCTGCACAGGCCAGAGCGCGGCGCAGTTTAAATGTAGCCATGCCGCCTTGTGGCAGGGAACCTAAAGGAACATAGATTGAGGTCAGGAATTTGAACTGCAGGTTTATATTGAAGACAACAAGCAGTAGAATTCAGTTATTTTAAAGGTATGTAAAAGTATTTTTTTGTTCTTTCTTTTAAACATGCAATGCTATTTAAAAAATAGCATTTAAAAAAAAATCCTTTAAAAAAAAAAATTCAGAGTACCCAATTTATTTTTTCCAATTAAGGGACAATTTAGTGTGGCCCATCCACCTAGCCTGCACATCTTTGGGTTGTGGGGGCGAATCCACGCAAACACGGGGAGAATGTGCAAACTCCACACGGACAGTGACCCAGAGCCGGGATCGAACCTGGGACCTTGGCGCCGTGAGGCAGCAGTGCTAACCATTGTGCCACCATGCTGCCCTTCTATTGGTTCTTTTAAAGTGATTTTTAATTTTATTTTTTAACATTTAACTTAATGTTTAATATTAGCAGTTGCTGTATGACATTTCATTTACTAACTATCTCCTTTTCCAAATTTTTGTAATGAAATGTAATTTTTCACTTTACCACAATGTTGAATATTTGCTTTTACATGAACACAATGGTCTGTTATCTTTCTGTAAATAAGGGAGGGAAGGGAGAGGAGGGAATGGAGGGGAGGCGAGCTGTGGGAAGAGAGCGAAGTGGGCCGAGGAGAAGGGAGGAAGCAAAGACGGTTCAATGTCCAAAAGCAGCAGCTGCCAGGTGAACTCGGACTGTCCATGTACCATCTGGAGCATAAACGTCACTGATTTTAATAAGCCAAGCTAAACGTGTGATGCATCAGCGGTGGTGGAGCATGACTCCAGATTTTGAATCTGCACTGGATTCTGCAATACCTGTCAGAGAGATAGTTCACATTAGATTACAGGAGGCTTGCATACGTCGATTAAGACATTAAACTTTCCTAAAGCATTTGAAGTGATCACTGAGGCTTGTAAGGATCAACATTAGATCAGAGAGACTCTTAAACAACATAGCTTACAGTACACTGCAAAATCCAAATATACTTCAGCTCAAGCTTATTACATACACTCCAGACCCACTCTATCCATTATAGTTCCTTTAATGGAATTAAAAGCCTCATTAAAAACCAAAGCTGAAAGTAAAAATAAAAAAAATATTTATTTTACTTTCTGTGCATTTTAAACATCTTATAAACACTATTATAAAAGATTAACCCACCTAAAAATTCCTCTCTGATGTCTCCTGCCCCTGCTTGCTGATTCTAAAAGGAAGTACATACTTACCTAACATCAGGGAAAGCAGGTCAAGTTAGCACTGTCCCATGATTTATATTCTTATATTCTGCACTTTAGCATATGGCTTGCAGAAAAAAACCTTCAAAGAACCAAGCACCGGCTCATGGTAGCATAGTGGTTAGCACAATTGCTTCGCAGCTCCAGGGTCCCAGGTTCAATTCCCGGCTTGGGTCACTGTCTGTGCGGAGTCTGCACGTTCTCCCCGTGTCTGCGTGGATTTCCTCCGGGTGCTCCGGTTTCCTCCCACCGTCCAAAGATGTGCAGGTTAGGTGGATTGGCCATGCTAAATTGTCCTCAGTGTCCAAAATTGCCCTTAGTGTTGGGTGGGGTTACTGGGTTATGGGGATAGGGTGGAGGTGTGGGCTTGGGAGGGTACTCTTTCCAAGAGCCGGTGCAGACTCAATGGGCCGAATGGCCTCCTTCTGCACTGTAAATTCTATGATTCTATGAACCCGGTCGGAATTTTGAATCTGGACTCATGTCTGCGCTTTGGCATTCAGCATTGCCCCGACGCGGAAGTGTGGCGCATGCTCTCTGCACGCCAGGAGATTCAATGGAGGCTATGGGCCAGTGCTCTTTGTTGGCCAGGCATGTGAGCATGTTCTCTAACACATTTCTCCTTTGCTTATTTGATCAAAGTCAAGCAAAGTTAATAAACGTAGTCATATATTTTTAGCCGAAAAATCCGCTGCAATACTGAAACTGATTTCTATTTATTTAACTTCACTTTATTCGTTTATGGGATGTGGGCGTCGCTGGGTGGGCCAGCATTTATTGCCCACCCCTAATTGCCCTTGAGAAGTTGGTGGTGAGCTGTGGTCCTGAACTCCTGCACTCCATGAGTGGTCGGAACCCCACAGTGCTATTCAGAAAAGAGTTCCAGAGTTTTGACCCAGTGACAGTGAACTGTCTTTTGCTGTTTGTTTTTTTAAAAAATGTTTTTGTTAAACTTTTCAATGTTAAAAAAATCTTACAAAACATATACATTTTTATAAAACATTTGAAACATCAAACAAGAAAAAAAATACAGAAGAGAACCCAATCCCACACATCACAACCCTCCCATCCCCGGTCCCCATAGGAAGTGATGGTAATTAGTTATTTGAAGTAAGTAATAAAAAGCCGTCACCCCCAGTAGAACCCCTCTACCGATCCCCTCACAGTGTACTTAACCCTCTCTCGGTACAAAAACGTGACTAGATCCTCCAACCATGTCGGGGCACTTGGTTGGGTTGGAGACCTCCACCCCCAGCAGAACTCGCATCTGGGCAATCAAAGAGATGGGGACAGTGGAGGCAACAGAGAGGGGTGCGGGGAGCCCTGGTGGGGTCCCCTATCAGGAACAACCATAGGTTCACCCCAGGAAGAATGGATGGAGGATTTCAGAGCTGGTACCAGTTGGGAATTAGGAAGGTGGGAGATTTATTCATAGATGGGACTTTTGCGAGCTTGGGAGCACTGGAGGAAAAGTATAAGTTACCCCGGGGAAATTTCTTGAGGTATATGCAGGTGAGGGCGTTTACTAGACAACAGGTGAGGGAATTTCCGCGGCTCCCGACACAGGGGATACAGGACAGGGTGCTTTCAGGGGTGTGGGTCGGAGAGGGCAAGGTGTCAGAGATTTACAGAGAGATGAGGGAAGAGGGGGAGGAGTCGGTTGGAGACCTCCACCCCCATCAGAATTCGCATCTGGGCAATCAAAGAAATGAAGGCAAGGATCCCTCCCTTCGCCCCCATCTGCAGCCTTGTCGAGTCCGACACCCCGAATATGGCAAGCAAAGGGCAGGGCTCCAGTTCAATATTGAGAATCGTCAACATGCAGTTAAAGAAGGAGACCCATAGAGATAGTGGCAGCAATGGACGCAGAGAAAGCATTTGATAGGGTGGAGTGGGAGTATTTATGGGAAGTGTTAAGGAGGTTTGGTTTGGGAACGGGTTTATTCGCTGGGTTAGACTACTTTATGGGGCACCAACGGCAAGCGTAGTTACAGGTCGACATAGATCGGAGTATTTCCGATTATATAGGGGAACAAGACAGGGATGCCCGCTGTCTCCATTGTTGTTTGCATTGGCAATTGAACCTCTGGCCATGGTGTTGAGAGACTCCAGGAAATGGAGAGGGGTGACTAGAGGGGGAGAAGAACACCGAGTCTCGTTATACGCGGATGACCTATTGTTATACGTGTCGGACCCAGCGGGGGGGATGATAGAGGTTATGCGAATTTTGAGGAGGTTCGGGGAATTTTCGGGGCATAGGTTAAACATGGGGAAGAGTGAATTATATGTGATACATCCAGGGGACCAGAGTAGAGCGATAGAAGGCTTACCACTAAGGAAAGTGGAAAGAAACTTCCGATACTTGGGGATTCAGATCGCTAGGAGCTGGGGAACCTTGCACAGACTTAATCTGACACGGCTGGTAGAACAAATGGAGGAGGACTTTAAGAGGTGGGACATGCAGCCTTTATCGCTGGCGGGCAGGGTGCAAGCAATTAAGATGATGGTCCTCCTGAGGTTCTTATTTGTATTTCAATGTCTCCCTATTTTAATCACCAGGACCTTTTTTAATAAAATAGACAGGAGCATCACGAGCTTCGTGTGGGCAGGGAAAGTTCCGAGAGTAAGGAGGGGGTTCCTTCAGCGTAGTAGGGACAGAGGAGCACTGGCACTACCGAACTTGGGAGATTATTACTGGGCCGCCAATGTGGAAACGATACGTAGATGGATGATGGAGGGTGAGGGAGCGGCGTGGAAAAGGCTGGAGAGAAGGTCCTGTAAAGGGTCGAGTCTAGAGGCGCTGGTGACGGCGCCGCTACCGCTCTCACCTAAAAAGTACACCACGAACCCGGTGGTGGCGGCAACACTGAACATATGGGGACAGTGGAGGCGACAGAGAGGGGTGCGGGGAGCCCTGGTGGGGTCCCCTATCAGGAACAACCATAGGTTCACCCCAGGAAGAATGGATGGAGGATTTCAGAGCTGGTACCAGTTGGGAATTAGGAGGGTGGGAGATTTATTTATAGATGGGACTTTTGCGAGCTTGGGAGCACTGGAGGAAAAGTATAAGTTACCCCGGGGAAATTTCTTGAGGTATATGCAGGTGAGGGCGTTTACTAGACAACAGGTGAGGGAATTTCCGCGGCTCCCGACACAGGGGATACAGGACAGGGTGCTTTCAGGGGTGTGGGTCGGAGAGGGCAAGGTGTCAGAGATTTACAGAGAGATGAGGGAAGAGGGGGAGGAGTCGGTGGGAGAACTAAAGGGAAAGTGGGAAGAAGAATTAGGGGAGGAGATAGAAGAGGGTATGTGGGCTGATGCCCTAAGCAGGGCAAACTCCTCTTCCTCATGCGCCAGGCTTAGCCTGATTCAATTTAAGGTGCTACATAGAGCACACATAACAGGGGCAAGATTGAGCAAGTTCTTTGGAGTGGAGAACAGATGTGGGAGGTGTGGCGGGAGCCCGGCAAACCACGCACATATGTTTTGGGCGTGCCCGGCACTGGAAGGATATTGGAAGGGAGTGACGGGAGTGCTCTCGCAGGTGGTGAATGCCCGGGTCAAACCAAGCTGGGGGTTAGCCCTATTTGGAGTTGCGGAAGAGCCGGGAGTGCAGGAGGCGAAAGAGGCCGATGTCGTAGCCTTTGCGTCCCTCGTAGCCCGGCGCAGGATCCTACTCATGTGGAAGGAGGCGAAACCCCCCGGACTGGAGGCCTGGGTAAACGATATGGCGGGGTTTATTAAACTGGAGCAGATAAAGTTTGCCCTGAGAGGATCGGTTCAAGGGTTCACCAGGCGGTGGCAGCCATTTCTCGACTACCTAGGGGAACGTTAGTGGGAAGACAGATGACCAGCAGCAGCAACCCAGGGGGGAGGGGGGGAGGAGGTTTAGTTGAGTATAGGTCAATAGAGTATGAGGTTTTGTTACTTGTGTATTATTATTATTATTGTTAAAAAGTTAAAAATTTCTGTTTTGTTATTGTTATCGTTTCATTTGTTTTGTAAGCGGAAAAATGTTGCTCAGGGAAAAAAAAATGTCAATAAAATATATTTTTTTAAAAAAAGGAGACCCATTGCTCACGAGTTTGGGGCAGGACCAGAACATGTGCGTGCGGTTGGCCAGGCCCCCGGAACACTGCTCAGGCCCATCATCCGCCTCCAGGAAAAAAACTGCTCATCCTCTTCTTGGCTAGGTGCACCCTAAACACCACCTTCAGCTGGATCAAGCCCAGTCTCGCACAGGAGGACATGGAGTTCACCCTGCGAAGGGCCTCACTCCACACATCATCTACTACGGGCCCCAGCTCCCCCTCCCACTTTGCTTTCACTATTCACTGAACTTACTTCTTCTGAAAGGAACAACCCTAGATTCCCAAAAAGTGTTCCTCACCTCCGACCCTGGAAGTAATAAGATCCTTTCCATTAGAGATGTTGGCAGCACCACTGGGAAAGTCTTCTGTACTAAATTCCGAACCTGCAGATATCTGAATGAGTTCAACCCCGAGAACCTGTGTTTCACCGTTTCTCTAAGCTGACGAATGGTCCCTCCAAAAATAAGTCTCCTATTCTCTCTAACCCCTTCCTTCCCCACACCCCAAATATTGCGTCCAGTCTAGCCGGCTCAAACAGGTGGTTTGTACAAATTTGTCAATGTACTGCGTTCTTTTTCGCATTCACTGTAACTAAGAAATAGTAGATAGTTACAGTGAATACGAAAAGAACACAGAACAAAGTGTTTTTGTACTCTTTGTTCTTTGTACTGTGTTCTTTTCCGTATTCACTGCAACTATCTACTATTTCCTTTTTGTCTACTGTGTACGTACTGTGTATGTTCCCTTGGCGCAGAAAAATACTTGTCATTGTACTTCGGTACATGTGACAATAAATAAATCAAATAAATCAAATCTAAATAAATAGGGACCAACTTCGACAAAGATCTCAGCCTAAAATGCCGTCTGAACTGCCTCCATATCCTTAAAGTGGGCATGACCACTGGATTTACAGTATATTTTGTTGGCGACAATGGGAGTGAAGTTGTTACCAGCGCGACCAACCCAGACCCCTTACATGACCTCGCCTCTGCCTGCACCCAAGCAGCTTCCGGAGGTCACTACACCCCCCCAGCACCTTTTCTATGTTGGCCGCCCAATAATAAAAAAGCAAATTAGGCAACGCAAGCCTCCCGGACTGTCTATCCCTCTGTGAAACTATCCGACGAAATCTCGGAGTTTTGCCCGCCCAAATAATAATAATCTTTATTGTCACAAGTAGGCTTACATTAAGCCATGTGGCTTTCCCTGGGTTGACCTTCGAGAAGGCGGCTCTGACGTCTGCAGTGGTTATCTCAGATACAAGTTCATCCGCGGCTTCTGGGGTGGAGGGCTCGCTCTCGCTGACCCCTTGCTCAAAGCGGGCATAGAATGCGTTGAGCTCATCAGGGAGGGGTGCGTTGGAGCCGACGATTTTATTTCACTGCCATGAAGTTGTGAAAAGCCCCTAGTCGCCACACTCCGGCGCCTGTTCGTGTACACAGAATTCAGAATGTCCAAATTACCGAACAGCACGTCTTTCGGGGTGTTATCAGCCTGTTTACCCTCCCAAAGGGATTTAGGGAGGAAGACAGGTGTCACTCAGATACCCAAATACCCAAAGCTTGTTCTGGCAAGGTGAAAGGGAAGCACCCCTGGGTTGGCTCCCCCCAAAATACTCACTATTACCCAGATTCAACTTGTATCCTGAGAAATAATTAAGGACCCCACGCACCCCGGACATACTCTCTTTCACCTTCTTCCGTCAGGAAAAAGATACCAAAGTTTGAGGTCACGTACCAACCGACTCAAGAACAGCTTCTTCCCTACAGCCATCAGACGTTTGGATGGACCTACCTCGTACTAAGTTGATCTTTTCTCTACACCTTGCTATAACTGTAACATTATATTCTGCAGTCTCTCCGTCCTTCCCTATGTACGGTATGCATTGTTTGTACAGCATGCAAGATACAATACTTTTCACTGTATACTAATACATGTGACAATAATAAATCAAATCAAATCAAATCAAATCAAAAATAGGACGGTAAGACCCACATTCCACAGGATCCTTACCCACCTACATGTCGCCACTGGAAGTCCAATCTTTTTCAACTTAAGGGAAATCGATGCCTGATCAGTCCCTCCCGGAGAAAGGCCCAGTCAAAGAGATCTGAAATATGTCCACCATCAATGGGACCAACTTTTCAGCTAACCTTTTTATAAAACTCCACTGGAGATCACTACGGCCCCGCAACCTTTAACCGGTTTACATCTGTCCTACAGCTGCCAGGACTTCCCCAAGACCTTCCGGTTCCTCCAACTCTTCACGTTCCTCCTCCCCCACCACAGGAAATTCCAGATTCTCAAAAAATGCTGACCTCTCTGAACATCCCCTCTGGCAGCTCCGACCTGTAAAGATTCTTCGAGAAAGCCTCAAACGCGCCATTTACTCTATCCGGGGCGGACACTAGCTTACCGCTCGAGTCCCTCAACTGAATGATCTCCTGGGAGGCCCCCTGCTGCCTCAACTGGTGAGCCAGGAGATGGCTGGCCTTCTCCCCATATTTATAAATGCCCCCCGCACCCCCCCCCCCAATCCCCCTGCGATCGCCTTCGGTAGACAACAGATCATACTGCATCTCCAATTTCTTCCTATTTTCCAGCAGCTCCGGGGTAGAGTCACTCGAATCCCTGCGATCCACCTCCAGAATATCGTCCACTAGCTTCTGGCGCTGTTATCTTGCCTCCTTATCCATGTGGGCCTTGAATGATATGATCTCCCCCCTGATAACCTCTTTCAAAGCGTCCCACAGCGTGAAATGGGAGACAGACCTGTTCCCATTAAACCTTCATACTCAGTAGCTCTACGTCCAGCCTCCATATCAGGCAGCGCGATAGCATAGTGGTTAGCACTATGGCTTCACAGCGCCAGGGTCCCATGTTCAATTCCAGCCTTGGGTCACTGTCTGTGCGGAGTCTGCATGTTCAACCCCTGTCTGTGTGGGTTTCCTCTGGGTGCTCCCGTTTCTTCCCACAAGTCCCGAAAGACGTGCAGATTAGGTAATTTGAACATTATAAATTCTCCCTCCGTGTACCCGAACAGGCGCCGGAATGTGGTGACTAGGGCCTATTCACAGTAACTTCATTGCAGTGTTAATGTAAGCCTACTTGTGACAATAAAGATTATTATAGACACTGCATAGGGCCCACCTCTAATACCAAATCCACCAAGTGAAAAAAGAAATGAAATGAAATGAAAATCGCTTATTGTCACAAGTAGGCTTCAAATGAAGTTACTGTGAAAAGCTCCTAGTCGCCACATTCGGGGAGGCTGATACGGGAATTGAACCCGTGCTGCTGGCCTGCCTTGGTCTGCTTTAAAAGCCAGCTATTTAGCCCTGTGCTAAACCAGTGCCGAGCATGGTCCAAAATGACTGTAGCCGAATATTCTGCATTCCTCACCCCAGGAAGGCGAAACCTACCCATCGAAAAGAAGTCTATCCTGGAATACATCTTATGAACTGGGTAAAAGACGAGAATTCTTTAACCCCCCCCGGATACATGGACTGCCACTGGTCGCCCTCCCCATCTCTTCCAAAAACAGCGCCTTCGCCGCCTCCGAAGAGCCAACGACTTTGGTTTATAACGGTCTTACTTCAGCTCCAGCAGATAGTTCATGTCTCCCCCCACGATCAGCTGATGTGTGTCCAAATACAGGATGGAGACCAACAGCTCATCCCAATTTGAGGCACATTCATTCACCAACACTACAAACCCACCCGTCAATGCCAATCACATACCAACTACCTAAATCAGCTACACCTTACCCGCAAAACGTGCGCCCGCTTGTTGATGAAAACTGACACCCCCCGGGCCATATTATCGAAGCCCGAGTGAAATACCTGGCTCACCCACTCTCTCCGGAGTCTTGTCTGGTCCCTCACCAGTAGGTGGATCTCCCCCCCCCCACACCCCCCCCCCCCACACACCCATACGTTCCATGTGACCAGCTTGATCGAGGGTCTTTCACCCCCTCATCACCCCGGACAGTCAGCCATTCACACCACAAAGGATTATCCTGTACCCACGCCAAATACCTCGACCCAAGGCCCACCCAAGATGGTTGCTAACCCCAACCAAAAGGTGAGACAAAGAAAAAGCCCGAGTCACCATCAGAGAAATATCCCCCCATCCCCCTACCACTCCTCCCCCTCTGGAACCTGCTGACCACCTCCCAGAGAACAGTGCGCCCTCCTCACCAACCCTATCCCCCAACAAAACAAACAAGCTAGTCTCATTGAACCATGTCTAATATATTGAGGAACAAAAAGAAAAGAAACTCCCATGCCCATCTCCGATACATAGAAAGAAAATACAATACAAAACCCCTGCAATCCTCAGATTCCCACCAGTGACCATGCATTTCCATTGCTCTTACTTTAATCATTACCCCCTACTCACATTAGCCCCCCCCACATAACGTAAGCAGTCCCAGAATGATAGCAAATATATACACAGTGTACAAAAAATCACAGAAAATCCATCCCATTAACACCCATAGCAGTTCCCACAGAACCCTTTTTAACTGAGTCCAAGACCATGTTCTTTAACAAAGGCCTCTGCCTCCTCCGACATGTCAAAATAGTGGTTTTTCGGCCCATATGTAACCTGAAGCCTTGCTGGGTACATCACCCCGGACCTCATCTGCTCTGGTATAGCCTGCCTCTTTGCCAGCTCCGCTCTGGTCCTGATATATCCGGATGGTGCGCCCCTCCCATCTCCAGTCTCGATGCTCTTTGGCCCATTTCAGGGCCCTCTCCTCCTCTCGGAAGCTGCAGAATCTTACAACCACTGCCCGTGGTGGCTCGATTGCCGAGGCTTCAGTCGGAGAGTTCGGTGGCAGTATCCAACTCTGGAGGGCACATCTGTTCATCCTGCAACACCCCCCCCCCCACCAGCTTCCTGAACATCCAAGAGAAATAGTCAATGGGATTCGAGCCCTCGATCCCCTCTGCCAACCCCATGATTCTGAGGTTCTGTCGCCTTGACCTGTTCTCCAGGTCATCTGCTTTCAACTTCAGGATCTTGTTTCCCGTCCCCACCTACGAAACGTCAGCCTCCAGCGAGGCGATTTGATCACTCTGCCTCGACAAGGTTTCCTCCACTCCCTTCACCTCCTCTCCTTGCTTTTTCACAGCCTCCGAGATTTCCTCCACCATCTCCCGAATTGGACCAAGCGCCTCCTCAATCGATTCTTTTCAGGCTTTCCATCATCGCCTGCCCTTGTTTTTCGAAGTGTTCCCCAAACTACTTCTTGAACTCTGAGGCCAGTAGCCCCACCAGCAGATCTGCCGTGATAGGAACGGCTGCACGCTCCGAAGTTGACTCTGCCACCTTCCCTCTTGGTGAGCCACGCGGACTCCCCGAATCCATCGAAGGGTTTCCACTCGTAACTTTCTTTGCACCAGCCTTTAAAAAAAGTTTCAACATTATTTCGCCGATGGATTCACTAAACCCTTAGACAGGCGGAGTTTGTTCACCAAAATTCCCCGGAAACCGGGCACAAAGGGCCAAAAAACAAATACCTTGGTGGGAGCTACCTAGTATGCAACTTTCTCATCCATGCTGCCACTGGAATCCTTTTTGCTGTTCCTTGACAGAAATGTGCTATGATGTCAAGCCAAAGGATCTTCAGATAAGTTGAAATATTTAGGTATCACTCTAGACTCCATATGGGGAGCTGGGGGACAGAGTAGGAAGCAAACTACAATGTTAGCATAAGGGGTCTATAAGTGATGGGGATCGCCAGGGGAGGAAAAAAACTCTGGGCTGGGTTCTCCGGTCCACTAGCGTGCTCCTCGGCC
Source organism: Scyliorhinus torazame (assembly GCF_047496885.1). Lineage (NCBI taxonomy): Eukaryota > Metazoa > Chordata > Chondrichthyes > Carcharhiniformes > Scyliorhinidae > Scyliorhinus > Scyliorhinus torazame. The sequence goes on along the minus strand of NC_092708.1, from coordinate 38,498,631 downwards.
GCGCGCCGTTTGCGGGTGGTGGGATTCTATATTCCCGTCGCTTGTCAATGGGATTTCCATTGTAACCACTCCACGACGCCGGAAAACCCACAGGCGGGAGTGAATCGCAACGACTTGAGAATTCCAGCCCGTCTTTTTATAACTCATACTCCACTAGATTGTTGATGTTTTTATAGCCCTACGCTATTTTGGATTTGGGATTTAATTATGCAGCATACAAATTACAAACCAGATTCTTCTCTCCTGCTCTCATTAGAGCTGACACATAACGGTTATAATTTACCATATGGAAAAGATTGACGTTGATTTAAATGCCAGGATGATAATGTTAATACTGAGCATCAATCTTCATTTCATCATATCTTTTCTCCCAATCTATAGCAGCATACAAATGCTGCATTACTCCCACAGTTTCAATTATTTTATTTTGAGAAGATTTTTTATTCCAAACGTAAACAATAACAACAAAACCACATTCCAACAAAACAGAGTTAACAGTTTGTACATTTTCCCCTTTTAATCCCCCCCTCCCCCGCGATGAACAGCTCCTCAAATAATCTTCAAGAACGGCCTCCACCGTACCTCGAAGCCCTCTTCCGACCCCCTCAGAGCAAATTAATCTTTTCCAACCGGAGAAATACGTACAGTCAGTCCACAATCCCTGGTGGCATAGCCGACCTCCAATTCGAAATAATCCGTCTCCGGGCAATCAGAGAGGCGAAGGCCGCGACATCGGCCCCCTTCCCCTCCAGCAGCTCCGGCACCTCCGCAACCCCAAAGATCGCCACCATGGAGTCCGGCTTCATCTCGGCTCCCATTAACCTCGATAAGGTCCCGAACTCCGCCTCCGAAAAGCTACCCAATTCTCGCAACCCCAAAACATGTGAGCGTGATTCGCCGGCCTCCGCCCACACTTCTCACATCCACTACCCCCCCGGGAAGAACCCCCTCATCCGAACCCTTGTCATGTGTACCCTGTGCACCACTTTAAACTGAACCAAGCTCATTCTCGCACAGGAGGATGTTGAGTTCACTCGCCGCATCGCTTCACACCAGAACCCCCATCCTCTCTGCCTCCACAACTCCCCCTCCCACGTCCGCGTTGTCCTTTCCACCAGCACCTTACCCTGCTCTCCCAGCCACCCGTATATGTTCCCGATTCTGCCCTCCTCCACCTCATCTGGGAGCGGCAGCTGCTCCAGCAGTGCGTACTCCGGCAGTCGGGGGAACGTGGGTAGCTCCTTTCGCCCAAAGTGCCGTGCCTGCCAGTAACTAAACTCAGTAAGTCAAACCTCTACAGTTTCAATTATACTTATAAAATATATATTAAAAGCTGTGTATATACCACACACCTTCTATGAGTCCAGGAACTGGTACTCTTTTTAAAAAAATCTTTTTATTGGCTTTTTCTACATTTATAAACAGTTATATATTTTTTTTGTAACCGCGTTAATTTACTTTATTGTACAGAAAGGTTTATCCTGTCCTTCTTTTAAGTAACTTTATTTACATTTTGCTGCCCTCTGGTTCGGCCTATGGTCCCTTCCAGATCCCCTTCCTGCCCCCCCTGCACCCCTCCCCTCCCTTGCGTCCTCCCCCTATCCCTTCCCTCCTCCATTTTCTCACCCCCGCCCCCGTCAACTTCCGCTGTGTTTGCTTTGTGGTCAGGGAGGGGGGATTGCCCCCGTCTCCTACTTCTTATCCTTTTTTGTGACTTTCCCGCCTTTCCTCTTTCTTCTCCTCCCCCCTCCCTCCCTCCCCTTGGGTTACGTATTCCTTTGGTTCCCCGTCCATCTTGGATTTTCCTTACCTTCCCTCTTTTTCTTCCTCTCTTTCCCATTTTCTTATCTTACTCCTCGTTGCTGGCCTTGAACAGGTTTTGGAACAGGCTGACAAACTGCCCCCATGTATCTAGGATGCCTTTGTCCGACCCTCGGATGGCGTACTTAATCTCCAGGTGGCAAAATTCCGAGAGGTCAGCGAGCCAGTCTGCAGCTGTGGGTGGTGCTGCTGATCGCCAGCCGAGCAGGATTCTCCGGTGTGCGATTAGGGAAGTGAAAGCAAGGGCGTTGGCCCCCTTCCCCATGTGTAGTTCTGGCTGCTCCGATGCCCCGAAGGTTGCCACAATTGTGCACGGCTTCACCCTCACCCCCACAACCTTCATTGCCTCGGAGAAGGCTGTCCAGAACCCAGCAAGTTTGGGGCAGGTCCAAAATATGTGGGTGTGGTTGGCCGGGCCCCTCTGGCACCGTTCACATTCGTCCTCCACCTTCGGGAAGAACCTGCTCATTCGGGTTCTGGTCAGGTGCGCTCTGTGCACAACTTTGAGCTGCATTAGGCTGAGCCTTGCGCAGGAGGAGGAGCAGTTGTCCCCGCTCAGTGCTTCGCTCCAGAATCCCCTTCAAACCTCTGTCTCCAGCTCGTCCTCCCATTTTTGTCTGGTCTCGTCCAGTGGTGTCTGAGCTCTGTCCAGTAACTGTCCGTATATTTTCCCACATAGTCCCCCCCTCTTTGCTGCTTGTGCCTATCAGGTCCTCTAATGGTGTGGTTTCTGGGGCCCCGGGGCACCACACTGTCTCCTTGCGTAGGAAGTGCTTTATGTAAGTAAAGGAAGTGCTTTATTTGAAGGTGACTCATTTCCTGTCCTTTCGATAGTTTCCACTTCTTCGTCAGTTTGTCCAGTGTTGCTAGTCTGCGTCCTACGTAAAAATCCCTGACCTTCAGGGTGCCCCCGTCTCATCTCCATCTTTTGAAGGTGGTATCTAGCATGGCTGGAGGGAATTTGTGATTGCCGCAGATGGGGGGCCATGGGGGACATCTTTGTTCGCCCGAAGTGCTGTCTCAGCTGGGTCCACATTCTCAGCGTGGCCGCTACCACTGGGCTCGTTGTGTATCTTGTTGAGGGTGTTGGGAATGCTGCTGTGGCCAGGGCCCGGAGGGTCATTCCCGTATGGGAGGCCTCCACCATTTGTACCCACTCTGAGTCGGGTTCGTGTACCCATCCCCTCACTCTTTCTGCCATTGCTGCCCAGTGGTAGTATTGTAGGTTCGGTAAGGCCAAGCCACCTCTGACTTTTCCTCTTTGCAGTGACGGTTTGGGAATTCTCGGGTTCTGACCTCCCCACACAAACGCCATGATTAGACCGCCTACATTTTGGAAAAAGGCCTTGGGGATGTAGATCGGTATGGATCTAAACAGGAAGAGGAACCTCGGCAGTACATTCATCTTGATCATCTGCACTCTCCCCGCCAGGGAGAGTGGGAGTGAGCCCCACCTCTGTAGGTTCCTTTTTATTTCCTCCACCAGGCTGGTCAGGTTCCACTTGTGGATCTGTGTCCAGTCTCTGGCTATCTGGATCCCCAGGTAATGGAATCTGTTCTGGGCCATTTTAAATGGGAGGCTCTCCAGCTCTGCCCCTCCCTCATTTGGGTTCACTGGGAATGCCTCACTTTTGGCCAGGTTAAGTTTGTAACCAGAGAAAGTTCCAAACTCTTTCAGGATCTGCAGTATTGCCTTCAATTGTTCAAAATTATTGATTCTACAATAGTTTTACTCGTAGTCAAATTAAACAAGATAGAATTAGATTAACAATGAATAACATACTTTACTCTGAGCTAACTATACACTTCTGTTCTCTAGCCACAACACACCCGAAGAGAGCGGGAAAACAGATTGAACTTGTATTTATACTCCCTGTTCGTGTTGCCCTCTAGTGATCTTCTGACTGTATTGACTATACGTTAACCCTTCATGTATATACATATACAGAGATCTTCCTTTGTTCTCTGAAATGTTTTTCCCTTTGAAATGTTTCTTTTATTTTGATGGCAGCTTTTTGGAGGGAAGGCCTTTCATGGTGGAACATCAAGGGTGAGTGAGGTCAAGGCCGCCACACTGTGGGAGACGCGCAAGGCGCTGGTCGGGGGGGGGGGGGCGTTTATCTGAGTTCTGGTGCATGGGGAGAAGATGGGATCGGCGGAGATGGCTAGGCTGGTAGATGAGATCCTGAGGGTGGAAAGGAGGTACTCGGTGGCCACGGAAGCAGGGCTGCTGAAGGAGAGGCAGACGCTCCAGATGGAGTTCGGATTATTGTACAATGGGAAGACGGTGGGGCAGCTACAGATGGCCAGAAGGGCAGTATATGAATACGGTGAGAAAGAGAGGAGGATGCTGGCCCACCAGTTGAGGAAGCAAGAGGTGGTGTGGGAGATTGGCAGAGCAAAGGACGAGATAGGAAGGATGGTGTTGCACCCGGAGTGGTGGGATTTTTTTCATATTACGCCCAGTGGGTCCCCAGTCACGGCTCGCCCACTAATCCAATCCTCAGTTTTCCCCCTGTCGGCAGAGGCCCGCCAGGCCTTCAGCCGCATAAAGGCGGACATCGCAAAGGCCACGATGCATGCAATCGATGAATCCCTTCCCTTCCAAGTCGAAAGTGACGCGTCCGACGTAGCTCTGGCGGCCACCCTCAACCAGGCGGGAAGGCCCGTGGCTTTCTTCTCACGCACCCTCCATGCTTCAGAAACATGTCATTCCTCCGTTGAAAAGGAGGCCCAGGCCATAGTAGAAGCTGTGCGGCACTGGAGGCATTACCTGGCTGGCAGGAGATTCACGCTTCTCACTGACCAACGGTCGGTAGCTTTCATGTTCGATAATGCACAGCGGGGCAAGATAAATAATGATCAGGTCTTACGGTAGAGGATCGAGCTCTCCACCTACAACTATGAGATGCTGTATCGTCCCGGGAAGCTAAACCAGCCTCCTGATGCCCTATCCCGCGGCACATGTGCCAACGCACAAGTGGACCGACTCCGGGCCCTCCACGAGGACCTCTGCCACCCGGGGGTCATTCGATTCTTCCATTTTATCAAGACCTGCAACCTGCCCTACTCCCGCGAGGAGGTCAGGACCGCCACCAGGAACTGCCAAATCTGCGCGGTGTGCAAGCGCACTTCTACAGGCCAGAGAAAGCGCACCCGATAAAGTCTTCCCGTCCCTTTGAACACCTCAGTATGAACTTCAAAGTCCCCTCCACCTCCCCTCCCCTCCACCTCCCCTCCCCTCCACCGACCGCAACACGTTCTTCCTGAACGTGATTGATGAATACTCTCGGTTCCCATTCGCCATCCCCTGCCCCGACATGACCACAGCCACCGTCATAAAAGCCTTCCACAATATCTTTACCCTGTTCGGTTTCCCCGCCTACATACACAGCGATAGGGGGTCCTCCTTCATGAGCGACGAACTGCGTCAATTCTTGCTCAGCAAGGGCATCGCTTCGAGCAGGACGACCAGTTACAACCCCCGGGGAAACGGACAGGTAGAGAGGGAGAACGGAACGGTCTGGAAGACCGTCCTACTGGACCTATGGTCCAGGAATCTCCCAGTCTCCCGCTGGCAGGAGGTCCTTCCTGATGCACTCCACTCCATCCGATCACTGCTGTGTACCACGACAAATGAAACACCTCATGAATGTCTCCTTGTCCTCCCTAGGAAGTCCTCATCCGGGATCTCGCTCCCAACATGGCTGGCAGCTCCTGGACCCATCCTGCTCCGCAAACATGTGCGGGCGCCCAAGTCGGACTCATTGGTAGAGAGGGTCTACCTCCTTCACGCTAACCCTCAGTACGCCTACATGGCGTACCCTAACGGCCGGCAGGATACAGTCTCCCTACGGGTCCTGGCGCCCGCTGGATCCCCCCCCCCCACCAACCCCACCCTTCCTCCCACCGGCGCACCCCACGGCTGCCCCCTTTCCAGGTGGATCGGTTCTTCCACTGGTCCCACCCAGGGGTGATGAAGCTACCGAAGAAGCCAAAGTCACGCTCCCGGAGTCACGGATGGCCGAGCCGGCGCCTGCATCACTGTCGAAACTGCGACGATCACAGAGGACGACCAGGGCCCCCGATCGACTAATTGCTTCATTCTGACATGTACATGTAAAATGAATACTGTAAATAGTTGTGACATGTAATAAGGCAAAACACTGTACTACCGACGGGTATCACCATAACATCTACCACTGTATGACGCGAGACCACCAGCCCCGCCGGACTCTTTTTTAACAGGGGGTGAATGTGGTAGTCTGTATTAGGGGTATTACGGTACCTAGGTTGAGGCTGTTAGATCATTGGTGTGGGAGGTACCTGAGTCATGAAGATCATTGGTGAAGCCTGCCTGCTGGTTCCGCCCAGTAAGGCGGAGTATAATAGTCTGTGTCTCCCTAGCAGCTGCATTCTGTACCTGCGCTGCTGGGGGAAACATCTAGTCCAATAAAGCCTTCAATTGTCTTCAAATCTCGCTTCTGGAGTTATTGATCGAGCATTAGGGAGCTGCCATTCAGGATGGTGCGGGGGAGTTTTAGATACCTGGGCATCCAGGTGACGCAGGTTTGGGCGCAGTTGCACAAGTTGGGAGCAGCTGAGGGGGAACTTTAAGAGGTGGGATGTGCTGCCATTGTCGCTGGTGGCCCTGGTGCAGACAGTAAAAATGACGGTGCGGCCAAGGTTTATGTTCGTGGTTCAGAACTTCCCAATCCATGTCCCGAAGGCGTTATTTAAAAAGATCAATGCATTGATTTCTGGGTTTGTTTGGGCGGAGAAGATCTCGAGGGTCAGGAGGGCTTTTTTGGAGTGGGGGCGAGGTGGGGGAGTGGGAGGGGGCGGGCATTGCTGAATATAATGAACTACTACTGGGCGGCGAACATTGCCATGCTTAGGAAATATGTATTGGGGGAGGGGTCGGCATGGGGGGGCTGATGGAGGCGGCTTATTGTAGGAGAATGAGCTTCATGTCATAGTGACCAGAGCCTCTGCCATTCTCGCCAGCCAGACACTCCATGTGCCTAGTGGCAGTGTCAGCCTTGAGGATGTCGGGGCAGTGGAGGCAGCATTTGGGACTGGAGGAGGCTTCGGTGTGGGCACCAATTTGTGACAACCATAGGTTTACATCGGGGGGGGGGGAGCTGGATGCCAGGTTTCGGGGTTGGCGGCAGGCAGGGGTTGAGCGATTGGTTGACCTGCTTATCGGGGGCAGATTTGGAAAGTTGGAGGACCTGGAGGAAGAGTATGAGTTGCCCAGGGGGTACGGTTTTAGGCATTTGCAGGTCTGGGATTTCTTGAGGAGCGAGATGCCTTCTTTTCCTCGGCTACCGTCCCTGGAGTGGCGGGATAAGGTACTGTTGAAGAAGGAATTAGGGGAGGGGAAGGTGCCCGAGGCCTACAAGTTTATGATGGATTGGGAGAGGTCCCTTGTGGGAAATATAAAGTGTGAGTGGGAGGAGGAGCTGGGAGAGGAGGTGGAGGCCGGGATGTGGGACGAGGCCCTGCGGAGGGTGAATGCGTCCTCGTCGTGTGCGAAGCAAAGCCTCATTCAGTTTAAAGTAGTCCATTGGGCACATATGACGGTAGCGTGGATGAGTAGGTTTTTTGAGGGGGTAGAGGACAGGTGTGGACGGTGTGTGGGGAGGACCGCAAATCACATCCAAGTATTTTGGGCATATCCGAAGCAAAAGGGATTTTGGCAGGGATTTGTGGACGTAATGGCCGTGGTGCTGGGGGTGAAGGTGGTCCCGAGTCCAGAGGTAGCGATGTTCAGGGTGTCGGAAGACCGGGGAGTCCAGGGGGCGGGAGAGGCCGGTGTCTTGGCCTTTGCCTCCCTGACAGCCTGGAGACTGATCTTGCTTGGATGGAGGGGACTCGGAGCCGCCGAAAGCGGCGGTGGGAGTGAGTGACCTGACGGAATTCCTGACTCTGGAGAAGGTCAAGTTGCTCTTGAGGGGGTCGGTTGATGGGTTCGCTCAGAGGTGCAAGCCGTTTGTTGACTTCTTCAAGGAGGATTGAGGGGTCGGCAAGGGAGGGGGGGAGTAAGGGAGTTAAAATGGGGAAGACAGGATGGGAGATGGTAGGGAGCAAGAGGGATGTTAGTTATTTATAATGTTGTATGATTTTTCATCTGCTTTGGTTTGTTTTTATGAAAATGCCAGAATAAAATATTTAAAAAAAGAAACTGCCATTGCCACAATGAACCACCGCTTGTGACCCTGGCTCATTCTTCTACTCTTTGAGATTGGAACTGGAATTCGGATCTGCTTCAATTACTGCCCCCTATAGGTGACAGCAGTGTCTGAGCTGTGCCCAGTGCAAGAGTCAAATTTTGAGCTTTTGCTGCTTCAAAACAAGAACTTACTCCTTGCCAGAACTGAGAATATTTGACTGCTGCAGTGACGTAAACATATTCACTGCACTGGGCGAGTGAATCTCCAACAACACACAAGAAGCTTGACACGACCCAACACAAAGGAGCAAACAGCTCGCTTGATTGCACTGTCTTGCATTGTAGCACGGTAGCATTGTGGATAGCACAATTGCTTCACAGCTCCAGGGTCCCAGGTTCGATTCCGGCTTGGGTCTCTGTCTGTGCGGAGTCTGCACATCCTCCCCGTGTGTGCGTGGGTTTCCTCCGGGTGCTCCGGTTTCCTCCCACAGTCCAAAGATGTGCAGGTTAGGTGGATTGGCTATGATAAATTGGCCTTGGTGTCCAAAATTGCCCTTCGTGTTGGGTGGGGTTGCTGGGTTATGGGGATAGGGTGGAGGTGCTGAACTTGGGTAGGGTGCTCTTTCCAAGAGCCGGTGCAGACTCGATGGGCCGAATGGCCTCCTTCTGCACTGTAAATTCTATGATAATCTATGATTGTAACCAATGTCCTCCTGTTTATTATGTCACATGGTATGTGGTACTTGGAGGATTTTCCCTCTCTTTCACTTCGGACTGTAAGCAAGCAACACCTCGTAATAAAGTCCTACAACTGGTTAAGTAACGCACGGTGTGTCAAATTGGTTATCCTTTATCTCTAATGTAAAATAAAAGTAAAGCCGCTTAAAATATGACAAGCACCTCGTCTGCCATCGTCGCAGAGTAGCAGCAGTTTGTGCCATCTACAAGATGCACTGCAATGACTTACGCAGACTTCATCAACAGCAGTTTCTAAACCTGCACCCTCTATCACCTTGTGTCTTGCCCAGTAAAGGCAAGTTATATATCTATAACTTGAAGCATGGACTGTGCTCCATACAGAATTTGCTGGAATAGCCAACTCTTTTAAACATGGACAGTAAAAGGCTGCTCAGGGTCAGGTGGCATTTGCGATTTCTGCACAGCCTACCTCATGTCTCTGGACAATTTGTAATTGAATGACCATGACTGGACATACCAAGACAAAAAGCACATGTGGAATTCACACCTTCTATTGTCTGTGGACTTATGCAAAACTAAACCAATAGACCTCCAGGCTCACTGGGTGGAATTTTCCACCCTGAAGATTAAGGATTTGATCTGCCAGCCATGCTGCACTGGAAAAGCAGCACGCTTTGGTGCAATGTGGCGGATAGAAGCTGGGAGACCCCGATTACGGGATCTATCCGGCTCACAGCACCTCGCAAGATCTAAGGTGATCTCGTGTGAGGTTCCGATATAAATTCTGCCCATTGTGGGCGGGATCAGCTTTTGCAAAATCTGCATATTAGAGCGAGACAGCTAGCCTCACTCTAATATGCAGTTTGCCGAGGCATCCAAGGCGTTGGGATCTATCCCCATCGCCTTGGAGACCATGGCCAGGATTCTCCAAGCCTGTCTGACATAGCGCCCTTAGAATTGTTAGGTAAAATTTTTTGTGCATAGCTAGGGTCAGAGCAGAGGCCATGTAGGAGGTGTACCCCCCGGTCAGGGAATGGAAAGTAACAAATTAATGTGATCCTTCACGCTTCGCGTTAGGATCACAAGGAGGGAATGTAGCCATGTAGAATGGCTGACTCCCGATTAGAATGGTCAAGTCACGATCTAAAATGACGAACAAAAGAGGCTGATGGGAAAATCAGCCAACAGGACTCAAATGGACAGCTGCAGGTAAAACAGTGCATTCGCCTCTGGGGAAGTCAGTCCAGACTGATACCTGCAGCCATCAACATCACAACAACCCAGCCATCTGCATTTTAATCAGCCATCCCCGGGAACAATTGCTACAAATTAGCAACTCAAAGCCGACCCAGACCTTTCGGCGCCAGCAGGGGCTAACACAAAGAAAGGTAAACGACCACCCCCCGATCAAGGAATCACTCCAGTATTGGAGCATATCGAACCAAGTGATTGGGACCAAGTCCAATCACTTGGAACCAGGTACAAGGTCCGCCCCGAGAGGCGGGAAGCCTCTGGGGACTAGAAGAATAGGGGCCAAGTTCAACTCGACCCTTCTCTTCCTGCTCACAACCATCGAGACCCTTCTACAAGAAACTGTAAGTTTTACTCCAGCGATCGCTACCAGTTAGGCGCTCCTGACTATCGACTTGTACCAGCTTTTTGAATCCCGCAGGCTCAGAACCAATTCGAAAGACCATTCGTTTCACTGACCTGGTGGGCCATTTCCAAAGTTAAGTATTGGCCTTTAGTGGTAGGTAGTAGTCTAGAAGTAGGATTATTGTATAAGTATTAATTGCTGTATATAATAAATGAGCGTTGATTTAACTCTTACTAAGCGGTGTGTTGCATTATTAATCATTACTTGGACTTGAACCACGCGGCGGTATCAGAAAGATACCTGGCGACTCATGAGCAAAGGTGACAGAATAAGAATAAAGTAAACTAAGGCTAAAACGAGCAACAATGTCGAGCTGCCACTGCGTACACATGCAGCCTCCAACAGCTCAGAGACCCAAACCCTGTGGGACTTAGTTTTCGAGCAGCCTCAGGGGTCACCATCTGGTGAGCACAGCTCAGATTCGGGTCCACAGCGGGCAGAGGCAGTGACAGCCAAGGTCACTGGCACTCAAAAAACCCAGTCTTCTGCTGAGTCCAAGTCACAGAATCATAGAATCATAGAATCTACAGAGCAGAAAGAGGCCATTCGGCCCGTCGAGTCTGCACCGGGCCTTGGAAAGAACACACTACCCAAGACCACACCACTACCCTATCCCCGTAACTCAGTAACCCCACCCAACCCTTTTGGACACGAAGGGCAGTTTAGCATGGCCAATCCACCTAACCTGTACATCTTTGGACTGTAGGAGGAAACTGGTGCACCCGGAATAAACCCACGAAGACACGGGGAGAACGTGCAGACTCCACACGGACAGTGACCCAAGCCAGGAATTGAACTTGGGACCCTGGAGCTGCGAAGCAACTGTGCTAACCACAGTGCTACCGTGCTGCCGACAAGCCTCTGGAATCGGCCCTCAGAATGAAGCTGGAACTTCAAATAAGGGGTTGTCACAGGTCGTCTCCAGAGTAGAGCGGATGATGTAGGAGTCTGTCCCCATTCTGTCTGATGTTGCGGCATCGACATGCCAGTGCATCGAGGTCACAATTGCAACCACCATGCAGACTTTGGTCCAGCAGTTTGTGCTGGATACGCACTCAGACCTGCACACGCTGAATATAGCCACAAGTGGGATTCATTAGTGGCTACGCAAGAGGGGAATGGGGCACCTCGATCCCCCTACAGGAACTCCTTCTCCTCAACGAATCAGGGAGCGGCCGTGGGTACCCATAGGGAGGAGGCGAGTGAGCCAGTCACCCCGCGTCAATCCACCCAAAACATTCCTCAGCTGTCCAGCTGCTCCAAATCATTGCTGCCTGTAACCTCAGCAACTCCAGCTGCTCAGGCCGAGGAGGGTGTACCTGTCACACAGCAGGAAACCCAAAGCACGCTGTGGCCCCCAGAGGCCTTGACCTACCAGGGGGCACCCTCCAAGGTTATCACAGACATCAGGGCATAGCAATCAGCAGGCCGCTTCCACCTGTGCTCTGGATGTTGCGGAAGAACACAGATGTCGCAATAGGGTAATAAACATTCACAGGTATTCACTCCCTGTATTTACTTTATACTTCAGTATATATGTTGTGCTTATCTGAAACTCCCATCCAGTGAATGTCTCTTCTAACTGATGCAATGCCCCCGGGGTCATACCAGTGTGATAGGTGCATCCCTCCTCACTTATCTGCCATTGTGTGCCTCAGGACCATGTCAGTGCAGTGAGTCGCTTGTCTGTCCACAGCGGCAGCATGTTGCTCCATCGACCTGGCGGTTGGGCAATGATTATCCTAGATTGTGTCAGAAGATCATATCTTGTGGCCTCATGAGTATTGATTTTGCAGCCTGACTTATTCTCTTGATGCTGCTCTACTGACCCACTTATGTGGATCTTAAAGGTTTTAATCAGCCCAGCAATTGTTCCTTTTGAAAAACATTGAAAAGAAAATTATGAAGTAGCCTGTAAACTGAAGGAGATATACATATATATATATTTATGTATTTTCTGTTCCGTCTCAACCAGGACTTCACGTTTGCTCCTGTCACTAACCCCCTCAGTCGCATGCTTCTGTCCATCTCTTCCCACCTGTGCTCCAGTCATTCCCCCCAACCCCCCCACTCATGTGTCTCCATCCACTCCTTCTCTCCCGGGCTCCAGGCAATCCCTTCTGCCCCTCCCCACCTCCCAATGACTTTGTCTCTGTCAGCCCTTTCCTTTGTCTCTGTCTTGTCTCAGCTCTCCCTCATAAGACCATAAGACATAGGAGCAGAATTAGGCCACTCGGCCCATCGAGTCTGCTCCGTCATACAATCACCATTCCTCATACGACAAGCTCTTCATTCCAGGGATCATTCTTATGAACCTCCTCTGGACCCTTTCCAAGGCCACCACATCCGTCCTTAGATACGGGCCCAAAACTGCTCACAATACTCCAAATGGGGCCTGACCAGAGCCTTATTTAGCCTCTTCCCATGCCATGGGGTGCAGGTCTCTGGCACAGAGTCTGTTCCTGTTGCTCAGAAGGGAAGGGGGGAGAGGAGTAGAGCATTAGTCATTGGCGACTCCATCGTTAGGGGGATAGATAGGAGATTCGGTGGGAACGAGAGAGACTCGCGGTTGGTGTGTTGCCTCCCAGGTGCCAGGGTGCGTGATGTCTCGGATCGTGTTTTCGGGATCCTTAAGGGGGAGGGGGAGCAGCCCCAAGTCGTGATCCACATAGGTACCAACGACATAGGTAGGAAAAGGGATAGGGATGTAAGGCAGGAATTCAGGGAGCTAGGGTGGAAACTTAGATCTAGGACAAACAGAGTTATTATCTCTGGGTTGTTACCCGTGCCACGTGATAGCGAGATGAGGAATAGGGAAAGAGAGGAGTTGAACACGTGGTTACAGGGATGGTGCAGGAGGGAGGGTTTCAGATTTCTGGATAATTGGGGCTCATTCTGGGGTCGGTGGGACCTCTACAAACGAGATGGTCTACACCTGGACCAGAGGGGTACCAATATCCTGGGGGGGGGGGGGGGGTGAAATTTGCTAATGCTCTTCGGGAGGGTTTAAATTAGTTCAGCAGGGGCTTGGGGTCCTGAATTGTAGCTCCAGTATATAGGAGGTTGAGAGTAGTGAGGTCATGAGTAAGGTTTCAAAGTTGCAGGAGTGTACCGGCAGGCAGGAAGGTGGTTTAAAATGTGTGTTCTTCAATGCCAGGAGCATCCGGAATAAGGTGGGTGAATTTGCGGCATGGGTTGGTACCTGGGACTTCGATGTTGTGGCCATTTCGGAGACATGGATAGAGCAGGGACAGGAATGGTTGTTGCCGGTGCCGGGGTTTAGATATTTCAGTAAGCTCAGGGAAGGTGGTAAAAGAGTGGGAGGGGTGGCATTGTTAATCAAGGACAGTATTACGGTGGCAGAAAGGACGTTTGATGAGGACTCGTCTACTGAGGTAGTATGGGCTGAGGTTAGAAACAGTAAAGGAGAGGTCACCCTGTTAGGGGTTTTCTATAGGCCCCCGAAAAATTCCAGAGATGTAGAGGAAAGGATTGCAAAGATGATTCTGGATAGGAGCGAAAGCAACAGGGTAGTTGTTATGGGGGACTTTAACTTTCCAAATATTAACTGGAAACGCTATAGTTTGAGTACTTTAGATGGGTCTGTTTTTGTCCAATGTATGCAGGAGGGTTCCTGACACAGTATGTAGATAGGCCAACGAGAGGCGAGGCCGTATTGGATTTGGTACTGGGTAATGAACCAGGACAGGTGTTAGATTTGGAGGTAGGTGAGCACTTTGGTGATAGTGACCACAATTTGATTACGTTTACTTTAGTGATGGAAAGGGATAGGTATATACCGCAGGGCAAGAGTTATATCTGGGGGAAAGGCAATTATGATGCGATGAGGCAAGACTTAGGATGCATCGGATGGAGAGGAAAACTGCAGGGGATGGGCACAATGGAAATGTGGAGCTTGTTCAAGGAACAGCGACTGCATGTCCTTGATAAGTATGTACCTGTCAGGCAGGGAGGAAGTGGTCGAGCAAGGGAACCGTGGTTTACTAAAGCAGTCAATACGCTTGTCAAGAGGAAGAAGGAGGCTTATGTAAAGATGAGACATGAAGGTTCAGTCAGGGCACTCGAGAGTTACAAGTTAGCTAGGAAGGACCTAAAGAGAGAGCTAAGAAGAGCCATGAGGGGACATGAGAAGTCTTTGGCAGGTAGGATCAAGGATAACCCTAAAGCTTTCTATAGATATGTCAGGAATAAAAGAATGACTCGGGTAAGCGTAGGGCCAGTCAAGGACAGTAGTGGGAAGTTGTGCTTGGAGTCCGAGGAGATAGGAGAGGTGCTAAATGAATCTTTTTCATCAGTATTCACACAGGAAAAAGACAATGTTGTCGAGGAGAATACAGAGATTCAGGCTACTAGACTAGACGGGCTTGAGGTTCATAAGGAGGAGGTGTTAACAATTCTGGAAAGTGTTAAAATAGATACGACCCCTGGGCCGGATGGGATTTATCCTAGGATTCTCTGGGAAGCTAGGGAAGAGATTGCTGAGCCTTTGGCTTTGATCTTTAAGTCATCTTTGTCTACAGGAATAGTGCCAGAAGACTGGAGGATAGCAAATGTCCCCTTGTTCAAGAAGGGGAGTAGAGACAACCCCGGTAATTATAGACCAGTGAGCCTTACTTCTGTTGTAGGAAAAATCTTGGAAAGGTTTATAAGAGATAGGGTATAATCATCTGGAAAGGAATAATTTGATTAGAGATAGTCAACACGGTTTTGTGAAGGGTAGGTCGTGCCTCACAAACCTTATTGAGTTCCTTGAGAAGGTGACCAAACAGGTGGATGAGGGTAAAGCAGTTGATGTGGTGTATATGGATTTCAGTAAAGCGTTTGATAAGGTTCCCCATGGTAGGCTACTGCAGAAAATACGGAGGCATGGGATTCAGGGAGATTTAGCAGTTTGGATCGGAAATTGGCTAGCTGGAAGAAGACAAAGGGTGGTGGTTGATGGGAAGTGTTCAGACTGGAGTCCAGTTACTAGTGGTGTGCCACAAGGATCTGTTTTGGGGCCACTGCTGTTTGTCATCTTTATAAATGACCTGGAGGAGGGCGTAGAAGGATGGGTGAGTAAATTTGCAGATGACACTAAAGTCGGTGGCGTTGTGGACAGTGCGGAAGGATGTTACAAGTTACAGAGGGACATAGATAAGCTGCAGCGCTGGGCTGAGAGGTGGCAAATGAAGTTTAATGCAGAAAAGTGTGAGGTGATTCATTTTGGAAGGAATAACAGGAAGACTGAGTACTGTGCTAATGGTAAGATTCTTGGCAGTGTGGATGAGCAGAGAGATCTCGGTGTCCATGTACATAGGTCCCTGAAAGTTGCCACTCAGGTTGAGAGGGTTGTTAAGAAGGCGTATGGTGTGTTAGCTTTTATTGGTAGAGGGATTGAGTTTCGTAGCGATGAGGTCATGTTGCGGCTGTACAAAACTCTGGTGCGGCCACATTTGGAGTATTGCGTGCAATTCTGGTCGCCGCATTATAGGAAGGATGTGGAAGCATTGGAAAGGGTGCAGAGGAAATTTACCAGAATGTTGCCTGATATGGAGGGAAGATCTTATGAGGAAAGGCCGAGGGACTTGAGGCTGTTTTCGTTAGAGAGAAGAAGGTTAAGAGGTGACTTAATTGAGGCATACAAGATGATAAGAGGATTGGATAGGGTGGACAGTGAGAATTTTTTTCCTCGGATGGTGATGTCTCGCACGAGGGGACATAGCTTTAAATTGAGGGGAGATAGATATAAGACAGATGTCAGAGGTAGGTTCTTTACGCAGAGAGTAGTAAGGGCGTGGAATGCCCTGCCTGCAACAGTAGTGGACTCGCCAACACTAAGGGCATTCAAATGGTCATTGGATAGACATATGGACGATGAGGGAATAGTGTAGATGGGCTTTAGAGTGGTTTCACAGGTCGGCGCAACATCGAGGGCCGAAGGGCTTGTACTGCGCTCTAATGTTCTATGTTCTGTTGCTCTTTCTAGCTTTAGTCTATTTGCTCTGTTCAGGTCACCTTTGCTCATGAGTCGCCAGGTATCTTTATGATACCGCCACGTGGTTCAAGTTCAGGTTATGATTAATAACACAGCACACCGCTTAGTAAGGATTAAAACAACGGTCATTTATTATATACAACAAGCAATATTAATCCCCTAATACTACTATTTATATCACAAACCTATCACTACTGGCCAATACTTAACTTAGGACGAGCCCACCAGGTCAGGGAAACGAATGGCTTGTCCAATCAAATCTGGCCCGCGGGATTCAAAAGGCTGCTACAGGTCGGTGGCTAGGTGTCTCTACCAGATAGCGATCGTTGGATTCAAACTTACACTTGCCGGTGGCTGGTCTTGTGAAGGTCTCGAGCAGGCGAAGATGAGAGAGAGCTCTGAACTTGGACCTTTACTTTTATAGGGCCCAGGGGCTTCCCGCCTCCCGGGGCGGCCCTTGACCCTGAGTCCCAAGTGATTGGATTCTGTCCCCAGTCTCTGGGGTCGATGTGTCCAATGGTGAGGCGATTCCTCGATCGGGGGTTGGTCGCTCACCTGTCTTTGTTTCGGCCACTGCAGGCGCCGACAGGTCTGGCCCGGTATTCAATTGCTAATATGTTGCAATTGTTCCCGGGGATAGCCGATTTAACTGTGGATGTCTGAGTTGATTAGGTGTAAACAGTCCTGAATGCCACTGCGGATACCTGGGTTGATGGGCTGTTGATAGCCCTGAGTATCGATCTGGGCTACGTTCCAAGAGCTGAATATGCAAACCTGTCTGCAGCTGCTTGCCTGTGTCTTCTTGGCTGCTTTTCCCAGCAGTCTTTCGGGTTAGCCATTTTAAACTGGGTTTTGGCCAGATTAATCGGAACGCAGCCATTTTACATGGCTACAGTTCTATTTAGAAAATAGTCTATGCTTCCATTTCTCCTTCCAAAGTGCATCACCTCACACCTTTTCACATTGTATTCCATCTGCCACTTCATTGCCCACTCTCCTAGCCTGTCCAAGCCCTTCTGCAGCCCCCTTGCTTCCTCAATACTACCTGCCCCTCTACAGATCTTTGTATCATCTGCAAACTTAGAAACAGTGCCTTCAGTTCCTTCTGCCAGATCATTAATGTATATTGTGAAAAGTTGTGGTACCAGCACAGAGCCCTGAGGCACATCACTAGTCACCGGCTGCCATCCTGAAAAAGACCCCTTTATCCCCACTTTCTGCCTTCTGCCAGTCAGCCAATCCTCTATCCATGCCAGGATCTTACCCTGAACACCCCCCACCCCAGTCAAACGTTGGCACAGAGTCGGAACAGCCATGAGTGCAGCACAATAAAAAACAGAATAGATGACCAGTGTGTGCACAAACCTCTAAGTCATGAGATCAGTTCGTTAGGCACGCCATCTGTTACATACAGTTATGATTCATGGAGATCTAATTAGCCCCCACCCTGATCATTTGGTTTGGAGTCAGGGCGTTGGAAACACCACAACCTGCAAGTTTCCCTCCAAACCACAGACCATCCGAACTTTAAACTATCACCATTCCTTCACATCCGCTGGGTCAAAATATCGGACCTCCCTTCCTAACAGCACTGTGGGTGTACCTACACCACAAGCAGCAGTTCAAGAAGGCAGCTCACCACCAACTTCTCAAGGGCAAGTAAGAATAGGCAATAACAGAGATCCCAAGATCAAATAAACAAAACTAAATTGCAAGTTAAATATCATTAAGAATTTGATTATGATAAACATTCTAGCAGGGCAGAGATGCAAAATGCACTAACATTGTCAGTGTGAAAATTGTGCATTATGGACTGAATCATTCTTCTGCAGGGCAATTTTTTTTAGGGACAAATTCGTGAAGTACTTAAAAAAAAATTGACAGACATAATACAGCTGGGCAAGTGGCTTGGCTCCTTTTGCATATTCAGAGAATGCAGTGTGTAGCAAACAACGGATAGTTCTGAATGGAATTTCCTCAGCATGAAATTTCACCACTGGATTTGAAGTCTTTTCAAGGTGCACTTTGGACATGTTTTGGACCATAGAGTGGGCTCACAGATCTAACAGGCGTCTCCATCAGCTAGACATATGAATCCTTTTCTGAATCTTTGAACACAGTAAGAAGCCTTACAACACCAGGTTAAAGTCCAACAGGTTTGTTTCAAACACTAGCTTTCGGAGCACTGCTCCTTCCTCAAGTGAATCCTCCTTCACTCACCTGAGGAAGGAGCACTGCTCCAAAAGCTAGTGTTTGAAACAAACCTGTTCGACTTGAACCTGGTGTTGTAAGACTTCTTACCGTGCTCACCCCAGTCCAACGCCGGCATCTCCACATCATGAATCTTTGAAGACAAGGAGATTGGATAGGAGGAAAAGCGGGCTTATTGAATATTCTTCTAGTTGGCCTGTACTTCCTGAGTTGTTTGCTGTCAGGAGCTTCTTACTTGCCAATCTTTAAAGTCAAAAGAGGATAGACTGCCTCATCTGCAGTATTCAACAGGGCAATATCACAAGGTTGCCACATCCTTTTTAAACAGTCTTTTGAAGTGTGTAAATAGTGTGATGTGCAAACTATCCACAAAGACCATTTGATGTTTTGAAGCAGTTTGAAGATGTGTAATCTAATACTGATAAATAGGGAATTTTGGAATTTAATATTGATGTTGTAGAATGTAGGCCTATAAGAATATTGAACAGTTGGTGTAAACTATGTTACACAACTGCAGTGAGTCATCGTCTCCTATGAAACTAGGAGCAAAGGCCCAAAGTCGACACCCTATGCAACCTTGAAGGTGTCATACAGAGTATTGATCTTGTGTTGATTTACATTCCTGAGCGAGGCTGTATTACTCCTGTAGGGAATGTAGTCTATGTGTTCCTGACTAAGAGATTAAATGGGCGATAATTAAGTCATTCTGTTTGTGGGCGTGTGAGATATTTATTACAGAGGTTCATTGCAGATCGCAAATATACTTTATTGGAAACAATTTCAGATAACCCAGATGTTATGTTCACAACTTCCTCAGTGGTCCCCCCCTGCTTCATTTTATTCCTCATTTTCTATGGCTTCTTCATGTAGTAGACTGCTCTGTACAGGAGAGAATGTGTGGCTCTGGCTACTATCTCTGTTGCTTAATAAACAGGGGGGGACTCGATGTTACACTTTGCCCTTTTCTCTTTGGTGAAAGGCCCGGCCTCCTCTAAGCAACTCCACCTGACTACACAGCTGAGATCAGGAACTTGTTCTATTGAAAGTCTCCTAACTGTTCCTCTCTTATATTTATATCAGGATGAACTTTAACCAGGCGGATGGTGGGGATGGTTGTGGGGAGAGGTGTGTAAAGTGTGAGAAACATGGGTTCCCCCGACCCAGCCCCCAACCCATCCATTTCTGGCAGGAAGGTGTGTGGGTGACCAACCTG
Organism: Scyliorhinus torazame; assembly: GCF_047496885.1. NCBI lineage: Eukaryota > Metazoa > Chordata > Chondrichthyes > Carcharhiniformes > Scyliorhinidae > Scyliorhinus > Scyliorhinus torazame. Next base: position 38,478,857 of record NC_092708.1, on the reverse strand, counting down.
ATTCAACTTGTAGCTTGAAGTATGATAATGGCTCAACGTTTCAACTTTGAAGCACTGTTGGCTTTGTTGAAGCAAGCACTTGGTAGATTGAAGAGTGAAACACCTCTTGGATCCAAGTAGCTGTCTGGGAAGCCTTTAGATTCTGCACCCCACTTCTGATCCCATGATCCTGCCCCCCCCCCCCCCCCCCCCCCCCACCCCACTTCCCTTACCCCACCTGCGAAGGCCTTCAATCTTGTGTTGAGCCCCACTAAACTCACCCCTTCGCACCATGAGACTGGGAAACCCCTCTGGCTTCTGCCTTATTCCCCCTCCCTGCCACCGAGACATTTGATCTGCCTCTCCTCTGAATCACCCTAGGCTCCAATCTCCCCCGGAGGCCTCCAACTCTATCCCACTCTCTGACACCTGCTGTTGTGGCCTTCATTGGCTGGTTCCCAATGGGAGGCTTAACATGCCAATCAATGGCCTCTGGGCGATCTCAAGATCACTGATGTCACTGAAATGCAATGAACTTGTGTAGAGAAAACCTTGAATTACAGGTTCTCTCGGACTTTCTGACCAGCCCGCACCTGGTGCCTTAACCACAAGTGGAAACTGTTTTTTTTCAAAATCTACTATATTAACGGGCACCAGAATTTTAAAGCACTCCAATAGACCTTACCGTGCAGAAGGTGGCCATTTTGCCCACCATGTCTGTGCTGGCCCTCTGAAGGAGTAATTTACATAGTGCTACTCTCCTGTCCATAGCTCTGCAATTTTGCTGATTTTCTGATAATGATTCAATTGCCTTTTGAAAGCCTGGACTGAACCTACCCCCAGGCAGTGCATTCCAGATCCTAATCATTTGGCTGGGTGAAAAGTTTTTTCCATTTCTCCATTGCCTCTTTTGCCATTCACCTTAAATCTGTGTCCTATGGTTCTTCAGTGCTGAAGGAGGCCATTTGGCCCATTGAGCCTGCACCGGCCCTTACAAAGAGCACCCTACTCAAGCCCGCATATCTACCTATCCCTGTAACCCAATAACCCCCACTTAACCTTTTTGTTGGACACTAAGGGCAATTTATCATGGCCAATCCACCTAACCTGCACATCTTTGGACTGTGGGAGGAAACCGGAGCACCCGGAGGAAACCCACGCAGACACCGTGCGGACTCCACACAGACAGTGACCAAAGTCAGGAATTGAACCTGGGACCCTGGAGCTATGAAGCAACAGTGCTAACCACTATGCTAACTTGCAGCCCAGCAGACCGTTCTTGATCCTCCCCCCATTAGAAGACCCCTCTGTCAAATACCCTTTCCACTTTCTCTTCTCCAAAGAAATGAACCTCAGCCTGTTCAATCCTGATAGCAGCATCATCTCAATTCTGGTAATATGCTTATGACTTTACTTTGCACTTTTTCTAATGCTTTGATATTTTTTTTGTAATATGGTGGCGGATGGGGGCAAGGAGGATCACACTCATGTGTGATCTTGGTGAGGTGTGTGTTTAAAATGTGACCAGATTAGACCTGGTTGGAAAAAGTCTTAAACTTATGGATTTGTTTGGATAGCCAGGGTATCCTTTTTAAGACGCAGGGTACCCCTTTTGATATGGGCCTGAGATACCATTGGGAGAGGTAATGCATCCTTTGGGCCAGGTTAAGTCCCTTTGGGATTGTGAAAAGTGGACATGGTTGTGAAAAGTTAATAAACTCATTGTAACTATCAAAGCAGTCAAAGACCTATGTGATGATCCAGGGGCCAGTAACGTTATGTTCAAAGTAGACAAAGTTTGAAATTCCCGTTACCCAGTAAGAGAACACAGCTTCAAGATTCCATGATTATAAACAAACAAAATAGACTTTACAATAACAAGTCAAAAAACTTAAATAATTTACAATATATAACTTATGCACTAATAATCAGAATTAACATGAGGTATGTTTGAATTAACACATAAATTGTGATCAAACACACCACATTAAATGAACATTAAATGGCAGATGTGTCCAAGATAGATCTCATGGATTAGTCAGCAACCCATCCAGATGTCAGACACCACTGTGAGTCACAATTCTTGCTTCAACTCTGTCTCCCTCATGAAGGACTTCAACTCTTCACTTTTGAAGATCTAGGGTAGGATTCTCCATTCTGGAGGCAAGGTACTCTTGCTGGAGAAGAATCACCCCTGGTCTCCGCTGGCACATGGCAGCACAGTGGTTAGCACTGTTGCTTCACAGCGCCAGGGTCCCAGGTTCGATTCCCGGCTTGGGTCACTGTCTGTGCGGAGTCTGCGCGATTTCCCTGTGTCTGCGTGGGTTTCCTCCAGTTGCTCCGGTTTCCTCCCACAAGTCCCAAAAGACGTGCTGTTAGGTGAGTTGGACATTCTGAATTCTCCCTCTGTGTACCTGAATAGGCGCTGGAATGTGGCGGAGAGGGGCTTTTCACAGTAACGTCATTGCAGTGTTAGTGTAAGCCTATTTGTGACAATAAAAAAATTATTGTTATTATTAAGGAGAGATTCCCTTTCTTTCCACACAAACCTATGCTTAGGGGAGGGCTCGTGGGATCTGTCAGAATCCCAGGATCAGGCTGTATGCTAAGTGCTTTGACTTCCTTTCATTCACAGTAGAAAGCACTTAGCTGACTTTGATGAGGCGAAGGGCTGTCAAATATAAAAAGGGTGTTTATAAGCAGGGTAATGGAGATGCAATAAAGCATGAAGAGGAAGATAGATCAACAATCCACCAAGCAGCTGTCTCCATCATAATGGAACTGTAAATCACTGGCTAAAACAATGTATTGCTGTGTGAAATTGAGTGGAATATTTGGATTTCAAAGGCTGTCAATGGATTTCAAGCCCTTTGAAGTGTACAGGGTTTTTGAGGAAGCCTCTGACACTTGTAAACCTGTTGCTTTAAACAGTTTTGTTTGAGGCAGCAGATGTTAGGATAGGGTAAGTGAAAATGCAGAGGTTTTTCAACCTTTGCCTGGACTGAGCATTCAGGCAGGGGTCTCTGATGGGGATTCTGAAGGAGAGGGCAGGAATGGGTCTGATGGGGGTTCTGAAGGAGGGGGAAGGAATGGGTCTGATGGGGGTTCCCTTTTTTAAAAATTGAAAGTACCCAGTACACTTTTTTCCAATTAAGGGGCAATTTAGCCTGGCCAATCCATCTACCCTGCACACCTTTGGGTTGAGGGGGTGAGACCCATACAGACACAGGGAGAATGTTCAAACTCCACAGGTCTGGGATCAAACCCGGATCTTCGGTGCCGTGAGGTAGCAGTGCTAACCACTGCGCCACCATTCCGCGCTATGATGGGGTGGGTCTCTGTTAAGGGTCTGATGGGGGGGGGTCCCTGTTGTGGGTCTCTGTTGGAGGTCTGATGGGAGGGTCGCTGTTGGGGATATGATGAGGGGATATCTGTTGCAGGTCTCTGTCGGAGGTCTGATGGGGGATCTCTGTTGGGGGTCTGATGAGGGGGTCTTTGTTGCGGGTCTCTGTCAGGGGTCTGATGAGGGGGGACTCTGATGCAGGTCTCTGTCGGGGGTGTGATGGGGGTGTCTCTGTTGCGGGCCTCTTTCGGGGATGTGATGGGGGGTCTCTGTTGGGTGTCTCTGTTGGGCAGCTCGGATGGGAGGTCTGATGGGTGGAATGGGGGGTGATTGGTCGGGGTGCAGGATTTGCACTGTTGGGGTGGGGTCCTTCTGAAGGACTTTGGCAGGCACCATATTACGCACTGACCCCCTTGACACACCAGAGGGTCCACTACGCCAGGACTGTGTTTGTAAATACCTGTACCAATCCACGCCCGCGTGAATCCCAGCCGAGAGACCTGGAGCATCACGGATGTCTGGAGAACCAGGCTTCCAGCCCGTTAATCATCTGCAAATTTGTGCTTCCCCCAGGCGTAGTCCTTCAGGTGTAGGTACACCCACTGTGCTGTTAGCGAGGGAGTTCCAGGATGTTGCCAAAGCGATAGTGAAGGAACGGTGATATATTTCCAAATCATGGCGGTGAGTGACTTGGAGGGGAACGTCTCGGTGGTGGGGTTCCCAGGTATCTCCTGCTCTTGTCCTTCTAGATGGTAGTGGTCGTGGGTTTGGAAGGTGTTGTCGAAGGAACCTTGGTGAGTTACTGCAGTGCATTTAGTAGATGGTACACACGGCTGCCACTGTTCGTTGGTGGTGGAATGTTTGAATGCTTGTAGAAGGGGGTGCAATCAAGTGAGCTGCTTTGTCCTGGATGGTGTCAAGCTTCTTGAGTATTTAAAGCAGATTCAAAATCGAATTGGATATTTGTGTGAAAAGGAAGTATCTGCAGCTTTCTATGGTGCAGAGGCGGGACAGTCCTTTGTGGAGTTTCACTTAGGTTCAGAGCCATACTCTAATGTAACAGGAATGAGTGACAATGCCAAATAATGTGTTAAAACAACAATTCTAATGAATATTGAACAGAGACAATTATATTGATAATAGTATGAAAATTGTAATTGATAATATAAAAAGAGAAAGAAGTAAAAAGAAAGATAAGATAGCTTTATAGAAAGCAGAAAGCACTTTATAAATATCAGAAGAAAAGAAGACAGGCAGATTTTCTTTTAATGCCCAAACAATAGTCTCAACCTAGTCTGTTCCAGCACAGTACCTTAAATTGGCAACATTGCCTCTTGGTACATACATTACCAAGTCGCAGAGCAACCTTATATATGGGGGTGGACACCCCGGCTGATGTGTTGGGCCCGCTGGATCCGTGGAACACATACAGGCCACCAACACTTAAAATAGTGCAACACTATTTTGTTAAGTCAGAAATTGTTTAACATACTTTCACTGTGGGTTAACACGATATTAGATTGAACTAAAGACCTATGCCTTGTCCTAATCAGTCTATGCACTCAGCACATGGTGAAGATCTGTGCTGCAGGCTGTGAGCTCTGTCCTACTAGAAGGCTGCAGCTCGAATGAGCGGGAACTCTGATGCCCCCTGTTTTTATAGTGCGTGTGCTCTAACTGGTGATTGGCTGAGGTGTTGTGTGTGTTGATTGGTCCCGCTGTGTGTCCATCAGTGTGTATCTGCACCATGATATACTGGTGTATATTATGACACCGGCCAGTCACTCCGATGTCCCTCCCTCTGTAGTCTTCAGTGGTTGACTATACCATACCGGCTGCAACACCGAATCCTGGAAGCTGTGTCCCCTTTAAATCAATTTTCTGGCTCCATTCCAGCCTATTGAGGCCTTGTTCAGGCTTTCTCAAAATAATAGGTGGGATTCCCCGGCCTCCCAGCCGCGTGTTGCTCAGCGGTGCACCATTCACTGACGACGGAATTCTCTGCTCCCGTCGCTTCCAGTGGGAATTCCCATTGAAGTCATCCAACGTCACCGTGAAACCCAGGGACAGGGATGCACATCCGGCGGGCCAGAATATCCTGTCTCCAGCGAACGGCCGGGGAATTCCTGCTCCTACTCCTCCTCGGTGCAAAGTCTGCAAGGACATGGCACAAGTGTCGCACGGTCTGCTTGTTGAGGTGGAGCCACTTGCTGTCTGTCATATCCTCGAAAGATCAGCGATGCCTGTACAGCTTGGGCCTTCCCCTCTGGGTCTCACCCTGGCCTGATGGGCGGCCGGGTCCTCAGGTTGCGAAGCGGGGTGCTGCACACAGGCCGCCCGCCGCCTTGAGCCTCTGTCGACACTGCTGGGGCGTCTGGCCACTCGGCCTGTTAGCAGCACCACTAGGGCAAGGTCCCCGGGGTCCAGAATATCGTTCGTGCTGTTCGATATCTGCACAGAATTGGGAGAAGGTGTGAGACTGACAACCAGTGCTGTCTTCCACACCGGGGCCCTCCAGTCCCCATTTCTCTCCCCCCCCCCACCTCCCCAACCGAGCATGCCCTGCCACGCACACACAGCACGGTAGCCTTGTGGATAGCACAATTGCTTCACAGCTCCAGGGTCCCAGGTTCGATTCCAGCTTGGGTCATTGTCTGTGCGGAGTCTGCACATCCTCCCCGTGTGTGCGTGGGTTTCCTCCGGGTGCTCCGGTTTCCTCCCACAGTTCAAAGATGTGCAGGTTAGGTGGATTGGCCATGATAAATTGCCCTTAGTGTCCAAAATTGCCCTTGGTGTTGGGTGGGGTTACTGGGTTATGGGGATAGGGTGACGGTGTTGACCTTGGGTGGGGTGCTCTTTCCAAGAGCCGGTGCAGACTCGATGGGCCGAATGGCCTCCTTCTGCACTGTAAATTCTATGATGATGATGACAGCCTCAGTGGGGGCCCTTTCTCACTAGACCCCAGGCCCTGTACCCAGACACCAGCACGTAACGTTACCTGGACCGGGCACCGGGCACTGGCTCCCCCCGTGGCACTCACTAAGCTCCAGCCGGGGACATGTCACTGATGCTGGGGCCCATCCCCTGGGTGTCCGGATGTTGGCTGCTGTGTCCATGGTGTTGTCCCCTGCAGTGTTCAGGCACAGTGTCCAGGCATGACAGTCTGATTGGGATGCTAGGCAATAACCCCCACATGCTACATGGCACGCCTATCTACGGGAATCCAATTAAGATGTGCGAAGTGCTCACTTAACCATGATTGCCAATTCCCTATTAGCAATAGCCTTCAGCCGCAAGGCCAGAGTCCTCCACAGTCAGTGGGGGTTATGGGTGGTCAGTGGGGTAGACAGGCAGGGGCTAGGGTTGCCCCTGGAATGGGTACACATAATCCAAGGGTTTGCATGGCGGACTCACACGTGGTAGCCCCCTCCCCAGCCGACATCCCCCCTGCTCCGATACCACAACCTCCCATGGCGGTCCACCCCAACAAAATCTGGACCCCCTGGTTGCCACCCCCACCCGCTCCGAGCACAGGGGCAGCAAGCTCAATGCCCCTGAGGTCTTTGCCTGTGAGGGAAGATGGCTACTCACCTCCTCGGTTCCCCGCAGCAGCCCGTCCGCCAGTTTCACGTTATTAAAAAGGTGTACTAAACAGCGCCCGCGTGACCACTTGCTGGGGAGGCGGTTAGATCAAGGGTGGCCGTTGGATAGGGGGTCACTCCCATTAATTGTATGAAGATTGGTCTTAAGTGGTGATTATTGGTTTTTCGTCACGCCAAAGTAGATCCCAATTTCGCCGGTTGGATCGCGAATGGATTGGCGCCCAGCGTGGTTACCATTTTTGGTCTCTTCCGCTATTTAACAGCCTTGCCGCGCTCTCGCTCGAGCGCAACGCGGCCACCGATTCACGCCCAATGTGTAGAAAGTGAGATTCAATAAAGATTCAATTAAAAATCAAACATGAAGTAGAACTAAATTTACAAAACGATTAGCGATTACAGACTGTGGGCCTACAGTGGAAAGAGCGTTCGAGTGAGACGAATTGGATCGTTCTTTCAAAGAGTTGACGCAGGGACGACAGGTTGTAAGATTCTATGATTATCGAGTTCCCTTTGGAAAGCTATTATAGATAAGCACCAGACGGACCCGGCGGCTGGAACGGCCGGATAATCCCACTCAACATCTCATGTCATACTTTGTTTCATAATATTCCTGTGAAGCAACTTGCGACATTTGATTACGTTGAAGATGCTGTATAAATATAAGTTGCTGTTGTCAATTGCTTAGTGATGGGATTGTAGTTAAAAATTTGCGTCTGATTTTCAGAATATCAGAGTGTTATGGGTTTCAAATCCCGAAACCACTCCTGTGCAGAACATGACCGATCTTTAATTCTCCTGACACGGTGCTTGACACACCTACAGTAAACAGAGCATAATTGATAATACTGAGAGATATATCACACAAAAGATCCACACTGTCTCGAGGGTGAACATGAACCATTAAAACATATCACGCGTCAGGTGAGTATGAGCCATACAGTCTGCGTCTGGCTGATTATATTTTACCATGCGCTTGGTAGTCAACCTCTGTTCTAAAAAAATACATTTAAACAATAATCTGCTCTTCCTGCACAATGTTATCATACTGTTTTCCAAATAAGTTCTTATAGTAAATTAGGCCTTGAAATGAAGTGAACTTTCATGACCACTTCTTTATTTGTTAGTTTGTGGTTGAGGAGGAGTTCACACCCTGTGTAAATACCCAGAAAGGGAGGAGTAGGATCTGTCAACAGGGGGAAACCAATATATCTGCCAATACGTTGTCTCGAGATCATGAGAGTTAAGAAGTTAGTGGGTAGCCCATTATCAGACCTGCAACAAAATGGTTTGCAGCCTGGTGGGAATACAATATTGTCCAAGCAATGCCTGGCAAATTTGCTTCCTCAATTCAACGTCTCAGATGAGAACGTCGTGTGGGTCGGAGTATTGCACTCACTTTGCAGTGTGCATTCTGATGCTAATACATCCCCTGGTGCCTGAATATATTATAGATTTTTTTTCTGTATGATGTGATGTTGCAAGGAGTTTGGCGACGATATAGGTGGGGTTTATAGGCACGATGTGGGACATCAGAGGACCAAGTCAAATTGATAAATGATTTATTGTTTAATACACGTGAAGGCAAGTAGCCAGGTTCATGGCTGTATAAACGGACAAAGGCACAAGTTACCAAGGCAGGTTCTCATACCATAGTCAGGTTCCAAAGTGGTTTGTTGTCTGGTGGGGGTCGTAACCCACAAAACACACAGCAAGTAATTCACACAGGAATCCAACATCCTCCTCGCTTTCTCCTTGAGGCTTCTCCCCTTGACTATTGCTCAGTGATCTACTTAAACAGTCTTTTTAAGGGTTTGCAGCTGAAACTCATTTCCACGATTAAGATGAAAGCGCTTCTGGATTGAAGGGTCACCAGTTCCTCCTGGGATTGCCAACAGCCATCTTGTGTGAGACCTGGCTGTACTCGGTGGTGTGGTAGTCACCACTGTTGTATTGTATATACTGCATATGAGGGTATTACAGTAAAGCCCCTGTACTACAGGTACGGGGGTAGATCCCTGCCTGCTGGCTCCGCCCAGTAGGTGGAGTATAAATGTGTGTGCTCTCCGAGCTGCAGCCATTTTGGCAGCAGCTGTGTCAAATCCCAAATTTCTTTACCCGTCAGTCTGGCCTCAATAAAAGTCGAGATGGATTTGCAGGTACAGCATTAGTTATTTTATTTAGCTTGCAAGCTTTACTCAGTTCACAGTAGCACAAAGCACATCCTGCTTCGTACACTTCTGGAATCAAGTGAGTCTGTAGAACAAAGGAGTCTCTACTGATACATTCGAATGGCATCAAGTTTCACATACACGATTCCCATAGGTCATCCTATACCCCTCCTGACCTGGTGATATATTCTGATTGGCTCACTTCCAATCCCTTCCTCTGGCCCCTATTACCCAGCATCCTTTTCTCCTCCTTTGGTGGACACACCTCTTCCTTGCTTTGCCATGCGGTCTGAAATCCTTTGTCTGTGAACTCACCAGAATTAGGCTGGCCTACCTCTACATTACATTAACTATTATCTCTAAAGTAACTATTTTATATCACATTCGTCATTCCCTCCTATTATCATTCCATGATAACCGAACTATCCAATCCATAGCTACGGTTCCTCATCTAAAAAGATCCGTCGCTGCATTTCCAATTCCTGGCTTAGCCCCCCCTCATCTGCTGCACCCTCATGGATTTTAACAGCTAAGATTTTAGGGGCGTTGATATGTTCCAGTGCACCCCGCATTCTACCCATCACACATTTAAGGATGGCTAGGCCCACAAAGATGCAGCCGATAGCCACCACTAAATACATGGCCATATTTATCAACCAGTCCTTCCAACCTCCAAGAGCCAGGATCCTGCATTCCGTCCACGTGATCCCGTATGTGATCCATAAATTTAGTGATGTTAGCGGTCAAGTCCTGAACTCCCATGATACACTTGCCCTGCACTATGGCGCATACCCCACCCTCACGGGCCAGAAGATAGTCAAGAGCATACCGGTTCTGCATTGCAAACAACCGCAGCTGAGACAATTCCTTGGTTATTGCCCCGAGGGCTCCCAAGGTTTCATTTCCCAAGATGGTAAGGCCACAAATAAAATAATTCCTATTGCTGACAGCCAAGGAACCCCCCACACCTCCCAGTGTCAAGACTCTCCGAATTCCCCATCCGGCTGAGTGACCCCGGTTGGGTGCGAGAACTTGAGGTTTTTTCCAGTTCTCGCAAAATTCAGCCGAGACTGCCCGGCGTGCTAACTGATTATGCAGCTTCCACGCCGAAGGGCAGGGGACTGTGGTAGGGACTAGAGTCCCTATAGCAATTTGTCGGGGAAATGGGGGTGACAAAACATTGGTCGCTGTGCCATTAAATAAAAAGTAGTATCCTTGCTCCGTGTGCAGGCTAGCATCACAATCAGTATATCGGTTGCGTAAGGATCCCCCCGTAGCCCAGTTTATCCAGCTTCGAAACGCCCATTCAGGCCGCCTAGCAATGCGGAAAGCCCTAGTCCCAACAGTGATATGAGAGACATTCGCCCAGCCACAAAGGAGCTGGAGGCCGGCGTTCAATGGAACGCAAGTGGTGTTGTAACAAACGCATTGGCCAGACTCCTGGGTGATATGGCACCTCCTGTCCGTACAGGTGGGGAACAGACATGTTATACTCGTTTCCACCTCTACCAGCAAACAGCCGTATCCTTCACTGCTGAAACAATTCTCGTACGACCGGGAATCCCTATTGGGAGTGAAGTGGCTAGGTATATACGCCCTCCACCATTGCAGCCTATCATACTGTGAATGGGAATTATCCCGAGGAAGGGGAAGGCAAATAGCCGGTGGTGCTGAACCCGGATCGTAAGGAAGAGTGACTTGCTCGGGCAGTGGCTCGGAATGCTGACAATGAACCACCGTTTGGGGAGTGCCCCAAAGCGGTGAAACAGAAAATAACCTAGACACCGCTGCGGGGTTCGGGTCGCAGACAACCCGTCCGTGGCCATACAAGCAGTGGTAAATCTGGTAGAAGAGATTCATACTACCCAGGTTTTCCTCAGTTTGGCCTTTAACTAACTTAAGTGTATCTCCCGGTAACCTACGTTCTAGCTGTACTTCCCTTCTCACACGCCCCGTCCTCTCTCTAGTCCCTCTCTCTCTCTCATAGCCTCTTCCTACGCTCTCCTGACGGCCTGATGTTACCTTTATTGCACCAATCTTAACACATCCAAAATCAAATTTACATGTATTCCAAAAACAAGGCAATGTCCATATAATGTTCCCTTCCCATCGCCGGGACCGGTGCAATTGCTTCATGAGTCCTGCATTCTCCTTAACTTTGACGACCTTCCATGAGTCGATACCATGTCCTCGTATATGGGGGCAGCGAAGAACATCACCTTTGCATAGGTGATGTATCCTTGTAGATTGGTTGGGGTTACAAATGTAGATAATATTCCCCTTTTCCATGTCCGTCGCCAATAACACTCCAAGCGAAGTGAGGCCAAATATCACACAGACGGTGCGTAGCCACCCTATCATGCTCCACACCTGTAAAATAGCACTGGAGAAGGGAGGCAGGTTAGTATCCGACCTTTTACAGTAGTGGAGATGGACCCAATTTACAGTGATGAAGGTGGACCCAAGCACTTCGCCCCTCCACTTTAACTGCTGTGGGGGTGGTAAGGAGAACTTGGAAGGGCCCGTCCCATCGCGGCTCCGACCCCTTCCTAGTCCAATTTTTGACCATGACATAACTGCCGGGCTGGACTGAAAGTGAGATAGGTACTGGGGGCGATGGCTGGTGAGCCGCGCAGACCTGGCCATGGAGTTCCTTGAGCACCTGCGTGAGGGCTAGAACATAGGTGGTCATCTCTTCAGTCATATGGTGAAACTGAACCAGTCTGGGAACCTGCAGGCTCCAGGGAGTTCTAAGAGGCCTGCCATAAAGAATCTCGGCAGGAGAGAGCCGGGCCGGTCCCGCAGGTGTAACCCGCAGCTGGAAGAGGGCAACGGGGAGCAACTTAAGCCATGTCAGTCCCGTGCCTGCTCTTAATTTAGCCAATTTAGTTTTGAGGGTCTGATTGTGTCTCTCAACCAACCCGGCCGCCTGCGGTCTGTAAGCACAGTGTAACTGCTGGCGTATGCCCAACTGGGAGCAAAACTCCTTGTTAATTTGTCCAATAAAATGAGGCCCATTATCAGAACTTAACTGAGCTAGTATACCGTACCGGGGAATGATTTCCCGCATCAAAACTTTAAGCACAGTAGCAGCTTTATTATCGATAGTCGGATACGCCTCGACCCATCTGCTGAACACATCCACAATGACCAAAACATATTTATAACATTTCCAACACCTTTCCAACTCAATGTAATCCATTTGGAGCGTCTCAAAGGGACCACTGGGCAACGGGGTTTGCCCCATCCCACAAGGGATACCTTTTCCGGTGTTATATTGCTGACAAATCAAACACCGATTACTGATACCCTGGGCCAACCCCTGCATTTTAGGGTGCCACCAAGTGTCCAGCAACAAATCACTAGTCCCCCGAGCCCCACAATGAGTTGCAAAGTGTACACATTCGATGACCCATAAAGCCAGTACATTAGACATACAAGTCTGATGTGCTGGCGTGGTCCATAAAGAGGAAACAGAATCATATGTACAACCTAACCGTTTCCACATTTGTTTATCACTCTCAGGAGCGTCCTCCTGTAACCTTATGACGTCTTGGATGGTTGGCATTGACTTGTCAGAAGCAGACATATTTATAGTAGATCGTTTAGTCTGACTTAACATTTTAGGCACCATCACTTGCTGAATTTGGGCGGCTGTCCGCGCTGCACAATCTGCTGAATAAGGGGTCTGGAAAGCTGCCGCTTCTAGAATCAGACCATCTTGTTCTACGATTGCATAACCGGACAATCTCCGGCCAGTGGGGCTTACTAATGCACTGCCATCAACATACATAATCATGTCAGGTTGTTCTAATGGAATATCACTCAAATCGTCCCTTATTGTGGGTAGTTTCCTGAATCAAGGCTAAACAGTCGTGACCAGGTGCGTCCTCATGGACAGGGGGACCGCTAAGAAAACAGGCTGGATTGATAGTGGTACAATATTTAAATGTCAGACGTGGATTGTTCAAAAGGTATATCTCATACCTATTCTGACGAGCTGCGGTAAGATGCTGAGTCTGCAGTTGCCCCAATAGTGCGATTACCGAGTGGGAGCTATACACCATAATATCCTGTTGGAGAGTGATATTGGCAGCAGCCTGCAAACTATTGTATATCGCTGCCAAGATCTGGGTGCAAACAGGGTGGCCCAACGCCACTGGGTCGAGTTTGGAAGAGTAATATGCTACGGGCCGGTGCTTGTCCCCATGTTGCTGGGTGAGTACCGCTGTTGAACATCCTTCCAGAACAGTACAGTATATCTGGAATGGTCGGTCGTACAAGGGCCTCCCGAGGGCCGGTGCTTGTAACAAGGCTTGCTTCAGGCAACGGAAGGCCTCGAGTGCCTCGGTGGTGAGAGTAAAGTTCCCCTCTTCACTAGTGTAAGGCGTCAGCAGCTTTGTATAGACAGCGATGTTTGGTATCCACTGCCGACAATAATTCACCATACCCAGTCAATGACGAACCTCCTTGGCTATTGTAGGGACGGGGAATTGGCATATTGGTTCAATCCTACTGGGTTTGAGACTTCTTTCTGTGGCTGTAAGTAAAACTCCTAAGAACTTAACCTTTCTCTGAGCCACCAAGACCTTTGCTTGTGAGACAACATAACCCAACGAGGATAGGTGGTTCAATAATTGGATCACATCATCCCTATTACTGGGCTCGTCAGGACTTGCTACCAATATGTCATCTACATACTGCACTAGAGTGGAACCATGCTCCAATGTCAAGGCCTGGAGTTGGGTCTGCAGACATCTGGAGAAGAGTGTAGGTGAGTTGACGAACCCCTGTGGCAGTCGGGTCCAGGTATACTGCTGACAATTGTAAGTGAAGGCAAACAAATATTGGCTTTCAGTTGCAAGTGGGAGGGCAAAGAAGGCGTGCTGAAGGTCAATTATGGCGAAGACCCGGGCTTGGGCTGGAATTTGAGCCAGTATGTGGGCAGGGTTAGGGACGAGAGCATGCAACGGCTGTACAATGGCATTGATTGAACGTAAATCCTGTACTATTCGGTACTGGTCTGGCTTGGCTGGTTTAGGCACAGCAAGTATGGGGGTGTTACATTCTGATTGGCAAGGGACCAAAATACCCTGTTGCAACAGCTCTTGAATTAATTTGTCTATAGACGGAGCAGCTTGGGATTTCAGGGGGTATTGCCGAATGGAAGGTAGCTTTACATGATCCTTAATCGTTACCTTAATAGGTGTAACATTTGTCTTTCCCACTTGTGATGGGTATTCCGCCCAGACCTGTGGATTGACATATTCCAAAACATCATGTCCCCAGTGATGCTGCAGTCGAGTGTTAATCGTTTCAGGGACTTCAAAATATTTTATGGCAGTGCCATCCGGCATGACTTGAAGTGCGTACTCTGTTGGATCCGAATGATCCACTGCCCTCCTTACCATTTGCCCCAGATCCCTGGCATGGTACCGGTCGTGGACCTGACGTGTAATATGAGGGCTTACCGAAGCTGACTGTGGCCATAAATGTGGTGGTATTGTAACAAAATCGGCTGTACCTTCTTTTCCCGTGACTGTGGCTGTAACCTTGACTGGCCATTCGGTCCCAATTAATGGCCGGTATTTGTCCTCCAACTCCCTGTTTTGTCCGGTTCTGTCATAGGCCAGGGTAACGTGATGCAGTGAATGTTCAATGTCTAACGTCCACCACTGGGGGGTGATAGAAATATAGCACTGTTGTCTCATCCTCCATGATTTAACCGTTACCCCCTCATCTCCGCACTCTAGCTGTAGCTGGAAGATACACAGTAAATCTCGAGCCAACAAGTTACAGTCCAATCCAGTAGTCACTACAAACTGATGATCTGCAGACTTATTCTCGTAAGTGACTGTCACAGGTTCAGAAATAGGATACTCACACACCTGTCCTTGGAACCCCGACAATTGCTGCGTGTGGTCGGATAGTGGTAGTCGAAGTTCTGATTGCACAGAAGACATGGCTGCTCCAATGTCGATTACAAATGAGTGATGTTGATCTCCTATCTGCAGAGAGATAATAGGTTCCCTGTCCGATTGGAGAGTCCTTATGACTAAATTAGCTAGTCAATCCTGTGTTGGGAAAGGGTTTGCCTGGGAGAAGTCAGTGTATCTCGTCTGTCCTCCCCTTGGTGGGTACTCCCTCCTTTGGGTCAGATAACCTCCTTCTGCTGCCTGTCTTTTAAAGGGGCATTCCTGTTGCCAGTGATCTGCACGGCCGCAATTAAAACATGCATTGCTCCCTCTATATCTGCCCCGTCCTCTTCTCCCAGTAGACCAGTGGCCCCTCAGAGGGGGCGGCGGTTGTAAAGCTGTTGATGCATACGGTGGGCCATAAAAAGGAGCTGAGGGTCCTTTGGGTGGGTTTGATATCCTCCCCCTCGCTGATCCACCCACCCAAAGTCACAATATTGGGGCTCCTGCTGGTAAACTACCATCTCTGCCGCTTGTTGGGGTCGCAGATCATCCTTTTTCATTACATACTCAGTCTTAACCTTTGTAACTGAGTCTCCTTCCTGGCCTACACCCTCCTTCCATTAAAATCTGACTGCCCTTGCCATCTGGGAAGGGTCGTTCTCTGTCCAATTCATGTTATTACATTTCACAGCAGTAGCCACGGACGGTGGTAGGCAATGCATTAACATAGCACAATATTGAGGGGATTTCTGACCATTTTGATATAGCAAGTCGCCTGACTGACCACGGTAGATTTCATTAAAACGCTCCAGAAATTCCTCTGGCTCTTCAATCTTCTTAGGGTTTAGGTCTAAGATAACAGAAAGATTTATGGGCTTTTGAAATGTGCTATTCAACGCATTCAGGATCTGTGTCCGTCTATCGTCGTCTAACACATAGGCTTGCTGAAGTACGGCGTGGCTAGCATAATTCAAGTGATTAAGATAATTGCGGTACTCTGCTGGGGTTAAAACCTGCTGGACTAGGGCCCAGAGGTCCCTAGAATCAGCGTGATAAATTGAGATGGTAGTTCTCAAGGAATCCACGAAAGCAGCAGGAGATTTTTTTCTATCTGGGATTGTAGCCATAATAGCCATCATCTCACTGGGTGTCCATGGGAAGTAAACGTCTATCGTGGGTTGGGCCCCTGCAGTCACCGCGTCCGGGTTTGGTATCTTCCTAATCGGCAACTGTCTCCGAATCTCACCAGGGCGCACTCTAGCTATTTCCTCTGGTTCTTCCAAGACTTCGACGTCTCTCCCTGTCACTAGAGGGAGTTCTTTCGCTTCAAAATCATCTGTTGCATCTCCCTTTGTTCTCAAAATTTGCGGTTTCCCCTTGGTCTGGAGGGATTTAGGTGGTATGCTTAATTGTTTCTGGTTAGGATCAAGCCCTTCTCTCGCTGTCCGAGATCTGGTTCAAGAGCTAACTGGGCTTGCGGAACAGAGCTCCTCTTTCTCTACTGATCGTGAAGATGGTAAATCGGGACCCACACTATCAACCAAAAGGGCTGGAGTTACTGGCATGATTGGAATCTGGGGAGCAGTGACTGGATATAAATTATTATACTCTGGTGGTTCTGGAATTAGTGCAGACAATGCTACAGGTGCAGTCGGAACTCTTAGTGACATTTCTAAATTATTGAATTGATCATTTTCTGTCAATTCAAGGCCAGCCATTGAACTACGTAGCTCATCTTTTGTTTGACCCGAGCCTTTCCTGTCTCTACTTGCGCGTTTTTTGAATGCACATTCCTTTTTCAAGACCTGTAATGTTTTTTGGTTACCCTGTTCACTAATTGGAATTCCCATTTTAAGGGCATTGTCCTGCCAACTTGATAACATGATCTTATCTCTTTCCTCTTGACAACATTGTCTCCATAATCCAATTAATTCTTTTGCTTTCATACTTTGACTCTTTTTCCAGATGTGTCCCTGGATTTTCTTAATAATCTCTAGGTCTTTGGTGCCCCCTACTGGCCATTTATCCCCCATTTTACTTCTTAGCATTGCTGACATTTTTCTGAAATCTTTTGCTTTATCCGGATACATATCGCATAATATTTGCAGTGGCATGCCTGGATCATTTGTGCTATCCAAGGAATTCCCCATAATCTCAACTAGTCCTCAGAACTGCGTTTTTCGCCACTACAGTCCAAGGGTACAATTTTTTAGCTTAATCAACTATAGATTTAAAACACTCACACATGGAATTGAATCATCTTCAGATTTAAAAACACTTATACTTGACTGAACCTTCACTACTGAAGTCTCATCAGCCCTTAAACACTTATACTTGACTGAACCTTCACTACTGAAGTCTCATCAGCCCTTAAACACTTACACTTGACTGAACCTTCACTACTGAAGTCTCATCAGCCCTTAAACACTTATACTTGACTGAACCTTCACTACTGAAGTCTCATCAGCCCTTAAACACCTAGCCCAAGCCGAATCAACAATATGAAATCCCATCAATTAAATTTCTAATCCCCAGACTGACCTTTGATTTCGTCGAGACGATCTTTCCGTACCAACCGTGAGTGACCAGACTAATCAGACGATAAGAAGAGGGGAAAAATCAATGCGCGGTCATTTTCCAGCTGTACATTGTGGGCCCTTTTTCCCCATCCTCCTGTTCATAATCAGTCTAATTCTGATTTCGCAGTTGGTCAGAACCGTCTTGAGAAACCCCGGGTTTTCGGCACCAATTGTCAAATTCCAAATTTCTTTACCCGTCAGTCTGGCCTCAATAAAAGTTGAGATGGATTTGCAGGTACAGCATTAGTTATTTTATTTAGCTTGCAAGCTTTACTCAGTTCACAGTAGCACAAAGCACATCCTGCTTCGTACACTTCTGGAATCAAGTGAGGCTGTAGAACAAAGGAGTCTCTACTGATACATTCAAATGGCATCAAGTTTCACATACACGATTCCCATAGGTCATCCTATACCCCTCCTGATCTGGTCATACATTCTGATTGGCTCACTTCCAATCCCTTCCTCTGGCCCCCTTATTACCCAGCATCCTTTTCTCCTCCTTTGGTGGACACACCTCTTCCTTGCTTTGCCATGCGGTCTGAAATCCTTTGTCTGTGAACTCACCAGAATTAGGCTGGCCTACCTCTACATTACATTAACTATTATCTCTAAAGTAACTATTTTATATCACATTCGTCAGCTGCAGGAGGCTACACATCTCTGCTTAATAAAGCCTCGATTACACTCTACTCTTGTCTCGTCGTAATTGATAGTGCATCAATTTAATAGGCAGAGATTTTACAGCGATGGATCTCCGCATCAAGCCTGATCGCCTGCAGCTGCACCCTCCAGCAGACAACGCCAAGTCGGCCTTCGCACATTGGCTAGCTTGCTTTGAAGCATACATTGGATCTGCGACTGGACCACCCCCATAGGCACAGAAGCTCCAGTTCCTCTACACGCGGCTGAGCTCCGGTATTTTTCCCCTTATCCGGGATGTGCTGACCTACGCTGAGGCCATGGCGCTACTGAAGGAGAACTACACTCAGCAGACTAAAAAAAATCTATGCCAGGCACCTCCTGTCCACGCGGCATCAACTCCCCGGTGAGTCTGTGGAAGATTTCTGGCGTGCCCTGCACGCCCTGGTGAGAGACTACGATTGCCATGCCGTTTCGGCCACTGAACATTCTGATCTGCTACTTAGAGACGCGTTCGTCACGGGCATAGGGTCGGCCTACATCTGCCAGCGCCTCTTAGAAGGGGCTACCCTTGACCTCGCGGCGACCAAGAAACTAGTGCTCTTGCTCAGTCGCCTCATGCAATAGACAGGTGTATGCCCCCGACCGCACGGCCCATCCCTCCTGGTCATCGTGGACCCCGCCAGCGAACACCCCACCGTGGACCCCATCAGCGACCTCCCCCAGCCAACCTCAGGCTTGCGCCGCGCGGCAGCCACCCAACCCCGGGGGACCCAAGTGCTACTTCTGCGGACAGTCAAAACACCCGCGGCAGCGCTGCCCGGCACGGAGCGCGCTCTGCAAAGCCTGCGGGAAGAAAGGACATTTTGCTGCAGTGTGCCAGGCCCGCTCGATCGCCGCTATTGTCCCTGCACCCGCCACGTGCGACCCGTGGGCGCCGCCATCTTCCTCGCCTCAGACCACGTGCGGCCCGTGGATGCCGCCATCTTGCTCCCCTCACAACACGTGCGGCCCGTGGGAGGCGCCATCTTGCTTGCATCACAACACGTGCTGCCCGTGGGTGCCACCATCTTCCCCGCCTCAGGACCCCTGCTCGTCGGGCACCACATCGGGCCGCTCATCGCCTGCAACCGCCGCCGACCAGCCACGTCTGGCCTCCATCACGATCGACCAGTCCCGACCGCACAACCTCACGACCACGTCGACGACAGTGAAGGTCGACGGGCACAGGGTATTCTGCCTTCTGGACTCCGGGAGCACTGAGAGCTTCATCCACCCTGATACAGTAAGGCGCTGCTCCCTCACGGCACACCCCGCTAACCAGAGAATCTCCCTGGCCTCCGGATCCCATTCCGTGGCGATCTGGGGGTATTACACCACCACCCTCACCATCTAGGGCGTAGAGTTCAGTGGCTTCCGGCTCTACGTCCTCCCCAACCTCTGCGCTGCCTTGCTACTCGGCCTGGACTTCCAGTGCAACCTCCAGAGCCTAACCCTGAAATTTGGCAGGCCCCTACCGCCCCTTACTGTCTGCGGTCTCACGACCCTTAAGGTCGACCCACCTTCCCTGTTTGCGAACCTCACCTCGGATTGCAAACCCGTCGCCACCAGGAGCAGATGGTACAGTGCCTAGGACAGGACCTTCATCAGATCAGAGGTCCAGCGGCTACTGCGGGAAGGTATTATCGAGGCCAGCAACAGCCTCTGGAGAGCCCAAGTGGTAGTGGTGAAAACTGGGGAGAAAAACAGGATAGGCGTTGACTACAGTCAGACCATCAATCGGTACACGCAGCTCGACGCGCATCCCCTCCCACACATATCTGATATGGTCAACCAGATTGCACAGTACTGGGTCTTCTCGACAGTGGACCTGAAATCTACATACCACCAGTTCCCCATTCGCAAGGCAGAACGCCAGTACACAGCGTTTGAAGCGGACGGCCGCCTTTACCACTTCCTTAGGGTTCCCTTCGACGTCACTAACGGGGTCTCGGTCTTCCAACGGGAGATAGACCAAATGGTTGACTGGTACAGACTGCGGGCCACTTTCCCGTACCTGGATAACGTCACCATCTGCGGCCATGACCAGCAGGACCACGACGCTAACCTTTCCAAATTCCTCCACACCGCCAAACTCCTGACCTACAACAAGGAGAAGTGCATGTTCAGTGCGAACTGATTAGCCATCCTCGGCTATGTGGTTCAGGACGGAGTTCTAGGGCCCGACCCCGATCGCATGCGCCCCCTCATGGAACTCCCCCTTCCCCACTGCCCCAAGGCCCTCAAATGATGCCTGGGGTTCTCGTACTACGCCCAGTGGGTCCCTAACTATGCGGACAAGGCCCCCCACTCATCCACTCAACCGTTTTCCCACTGATGGCCAAGGCTCACTAGGCCTTCAACTCTATCAAGGCCGACATCGCCAAGACCGCGATGCACGCGGTCGACGAGACGCTCCCTTTCCAAGTCGAGAGTGATGCATCAGACGTTGCTCTGGCCACCACCCTCAACCAGGAGGCAGGCCCTTGGCATTCAGTATATCATGGTGCAGACACACACACTGATGGACACACATCAAGACCAATCAACACACACAACACCGCAGCCAATCACCAGTTAGAGCACACTCTCTATAAAGACAGGGGGCATCAGAGTTCCCGCTCATTCGGGATGCAGCCTCCTACAAGGACAGAACTTACAGCACAGATCCTCACCATGTGCTGAGTGCATAGACTGGTTCGGACAGGCATAGGTCTTTAGTTTAATCTAACATCGTGTTAACCCACAGTGAAAGTATGTTCAACAGTATCTAACTTAATAAAATAGTGTTGCACTATTTTAAGTGTTGGTGGCCTGTATGTGTTCCACGGATCCAGAGGACCCAACACATCATTCCATGCCTCCGAAATTCGACACTCCTCTGTCGAAAAGGAGGCCCAAACTATCGTTGAAGCTGAGCGACATTGGAGGCATTACCTGGCCGGCAGAAGATTCACTCTCCTCACTGACCAAAGGTCGGTTGCCTTCGTGTTTAACAACACGCAGTGGGGTAAGATCAAAAATGATAAGATCCTGAGCCCGGCCAGGTGGTAGATGTTTCAGTAGGGGAACATTTCGGTAACAGTGACCACAATTCAGTAAGTTTTAAAGTACTGGTGGACAAGGATAAGAGTGGTCCTAGGATGAATGTGCTAAATTGGGGGAAGGCTAATTATAACAATATTAGGCGGGAACTGAAGAACATAGATTGGGGGTGGATGTTTGAGGGCAAATCAACATCTGACATGTGGGAGGCTTTCAAGGGTCAGTTGACAGGAATTCAGGACCGGCATATTCCTGTGAGGAAGAAGGATAAATACGGCAATTTTCGGGAACCTTGGATAATGAGAGATTTTGTAGGCCTCGCCAAAAATTAAAAGGAGGCATTTGTCAGGGCTAAAAGGCTGGGAACAGACAAAGCCTGCGTGGAATATAAGGAAAGTAGGAAGGAACTTAAGCAAGGAGTCAGGAGGGCTAGAAGGGGTCACGAAAAGCCATTGGCAAATAGGGTTAAGGAAAATCCCAAGGCTTTTTACACGTACATAAAAAGCAAGAGGGTAGCCAGGGAAAGGGTTGGCCCACTGAAGGATAGGCAAGGGAATCTATGTGTGGAGCCGGAGGAAATGGGCGAGGTGCTAAATGAATACTTTGCATCAGTATTCACCAAAGAGAAGAAATTGGTAGATGTTGAGTCTGGAGAAGGGTGTGTAGATAGCCTGGGTCACATTGAGATCCAAAAAGACGAGGTGTTGGGTGTCTTAAAAAATATTAAGGTAGATAAGTCCCCAGGGCCTGATGGGATCTACCCCAGAGTACTGAAGGAGGCCGGAGAGGAAATTGCTGATGCCTTGACAGAAATCTTTGGATCCTCACTGTCTTCAGGGGATGTCCCGAAGGACTGGAGAATAGCCAATGTTGTTCCTCTGTTTAAGAAGGGTAGCAAGGATAATCCCGGGAACTACAGGCCGGTGAGACTTACTTCAGTGGTAGGGAAATTACTGGAGAGAATTCTTCGAGACAGGATCTACTCCCATTTGGAAGCAAATGGACGTATTAGTGAGAGGCAGCATGGTTTTGTGAAGGGGAGGCCGTGTCTCACTAACTTGATAGAGTTTTTCGAGGAGGTCACTAAGAAGATTGATGCAGGTAGGGCAGTGGATGTTGTCTATATGGACTTCAGTAAGGCCTTTGACAAGGTCCCTCATGGTAGACTAGTACAAAAGGTGAAGTCACACGGGATCAGGTGTGAGCTGGCAAGGTGGATACAGAACTGGCTAGGTCATAGAAGGCAGAGAGTAGCAATGAAAGGATGCTTTTCTAATTGGAGGGCTGTGACCAGTGGTGTTCCACAGGGATCAGTGCTGGGACCTTTGCTGTTTGTAGTATATATAAATGATTTGGAGGAAAATGTAACTTGTCTGATTAGTAGGTTTGCAGACGACACAAAGGTTGGTGGAATTGCGGATAGCGATGAGGACTGTCAGAGGATACAGCAGGATTTAGATTGTTTGGAGACTTGGGCGGAGAGATGGCAGATGGAGTTTAATCCGGACAAATGTGAGGTGATGCATTTTGGAAGGTCTAATGCAGGTAGGGAATATACAGTGAATGGTAGCAATAGGGCAGCACGGTAGCACAAGTGATTAGCACTGTGGCTTCACAGCGCCAGGGTCCCAGGTTCGATTCCCCGCTGGGTCACTGTCTGTGCGGAGTTTGCACGTTCTCCCCGTGTGTGCGTGGGTTTCCTCCGGGTGCTCCGGTTTCCTCCCACAGTCCAAAGACGTGCAGGTTAGGTGGATTGGCCATGCTAAATTACCCGTAGTGTCCATAAGGGTTGGGAGGGGTTATTGGGTTGCGGGGATAAGGTGGAAGTGAGGGATTAATGTGGGTCGGTGCAGACTCGATGGGCCGAATGGCCTCCTTCTGCACTGTATGTTCTATGTAATCTATGTAGAACCCTCAAGAGTATTAAAAGACAAAGAGATCTAGGAGTACAGGTCCACAGGTCACTGAAAGGGGCAACACAGGTGGAGAAGGTAGTCAAGAAGGCATACGGCATGCTTGCCTTCATTGGCCTGGGCATTGAGTATAAGGATTGGCAAGTCATGTTGCAGCTGTATAGAACCTTAGTTAGGCCACACTTGGAGTATAGTGTTCAATTCTGGTCGCCACACTACCAGAAGGATGTGGAGGCTTTAGAGAGGGTGCAGAAGACAAATATATGAATAGGATGGGAATAGAGGGATACAGACCCAGGAAGTGTAGATGATTGTAGTTTAGTCGGGCAGCATGGTCGGCACGGGCTTGGAGGGCCGAAGGGCCTGTTCCTGTGCTGTACATTTCTTTGTTCTTTGTTCTTTGTTGAGGTGGAGGATCGAGTTCTCCACCTACAATTACGAGATTTTGTATCGCCCCGGTAAGCTCAACAAGCCCCCCGATGCCCTGTCCCGAGGTACATGTGCCAGTGCACAAGTGGACCGATTCCGGACCCTGCACGACGGTCTCTGTCACCCAGGGGTCACCCGCTTTTATCACTTCATAAAGGCTCACAATCTGCCCTACTCCATCGAGGAAATCAGGGCTATCACCAGAGACTACCAGGTCTGTGCGGAGTGTAAACCGCACTTCTACCGGCCAGACCGTGCGCGCCTGGTGAAGGCCTCCCGCCCCTTTGAACGCCTCATCGTGGACCTCAAAGAGCCCCTCCCCTCCACCGACCGTAACACGTACTTTCTTGACGTGGTCGACGAATATTCCAGATTCCCCTTCGCCATCTCATGCCCCGATATGACATCTGCCACCGTCATCAAAGCCCTCAACACCATCTTCGCTCTGTTCGGTTTCCCCGCCTACGTCCACAGCGACCGGGGATCCCCATTTATGAGCGATGAGCTGCACCAGTACCTGCTCAACAGGGGCATTGCCTCGAGCAGGACGACCAGCTACAACCCCCGGGGAAACGGGCAGGTGGAGCGGGAGAATGGGACAATCTGGAAGGCCGTCCAGCTGGCCCAGCTGTCCAGAAATCTCCCGGCCTCCCGCTGGCAGGAGGTCGTCCCCGACGCCCTCTACTTCAGTTGGTCGCTCCTGTGCACTGCGACTAACAAAACTCCCCATGACCGTCTCTTTGCCTTCCCCAGGAAGTCCACCTCCAGGGTTTCACTCCCAACATGGCCGGCAGCTCCAGGACCCGTTCTCCTCCGCAAGCACGTGCGGCTCCACAAGGCGGACCCATTGGTTGAGAGGGTACAGCTACTCCACGCGAACCCGCAGTACGCCTACGTAGCGTATCCCGACGGCCGCCAAGACACAGTCTCCCTCAGGCACCTGGCACCAGCTGAGTCCCCACACCCCTCCCCCCAGCGCAACCCACCACAGCTCCCGCTTCAGGACGATCTGACCTCCCCTTGGTCCCACCCGGAGATGAAGATGAGGTCGACACGCTCCCGGAGTCACCGACAACCGAACCGACGCCTGAATCACCACCAGAACTGCGGCGCTCGCAACGACGGATCAAGGCGCCCGATCGTCTAAATTTGTAAACTCTTTCTAAAATTTTAAACAACCTGTAGGTAAATAGTTTTCCACCACCCCCGCTGAACTCTTTTTTAACAGGGGGTGAATGTGGTAGTGACCACTGTTGTTTTGTATATACTGCATACGAGTATATTACGGTAAGGTCCCTGTACTACAGGTACGGGGGTAGATCCCTGCCTACTGGCTCCACCCACAAATGTGTGGGCTCTCCGAGCTGCAGCCATTTCGGCAGCAGCTGCGGGAGCTCCACATCTCTGCGTAATAAAGCCTCGATTACTCTCTACTCTCGCCTCGTCGCAATTGATAGTGCATCAGGTGGCTATGTTGAATGAGCGACGGATGCAATCTCGAAAGTGGAGGAGGGAGTACCGGAAATACGGTCCCTCCAGTACCAGTCCCTTGAGACATCACAAAGAGCTCCAGGAGACGACTAAAACAAATGACCCCTTTTTGAAAAGTGGGTTAAATTCCCTTAAATTTGATGGGCGTGTCTGTGTAATTTTGTATTCTGTGCGGTATGATTCTGTTGGTGTCAATGACGTATGATCGTATGAATTAGGAGCAGGAGTAGGCCACTGAGCCCCTCGAGCCTGCTCCTTCATTCAATAAGATCATGCCTGACCTGATTGTAACTTTAACTCCACATTCCTGCCTACCCTGATAACATTTCACCCGTTTGTTAACCAAAAGTCTATCCAGCTCTGCCTTAAAAATATTCAAAGGGTGCGATCTTCCCACAAGGAAACAAAGTCCCCGAATGAGCACGCTTAGCCGTGTGTTTCCCAGTGCTCGCAGTGCCGGGAAACACAGGCTACTCAACACGACTTATATTGAATAAGGGGCCTGAACGGGAAAGTTCGCCGGAACACTCTGTTGTAGTGAGAGATTGGGACGGCATTATTAAATGGCGCCATGGTAGCACAATGGTCAACGCTGTTTCTTCACAGCCCCAGGGTCCCAGGTTTGATTTCCAGCTTGGGTCACTGTCTGTGTGGAGTCTGTACGTTCTCCCCGTATGTGATGAATGATAACTGTATAACTGTACCTTTAGTGTGATGATCCCTTTAAGACCGGGTTTGGAACCCTGGGGGACTCCGCCTCCGGCTCCACTCCCCCCGGGAACTGTATATAAGGTAATGTTCAGTGGGCAGCGTGCAGTGAGCACACTTCTCGGCAGCGGTCTGGTTCTCTGCTAATTAAAGCCTTTGAATTATCAATCTTCTCTCTCGAGTCGTAATTGAGGGTATCTCACCGTGTCTGCGTGGGTTTCCTCCGGGTGCTCCGGTTTCCTCCCACAAGTCCCGAAAGACGTGCTTGCTAGGTGAATTGGACATTCTGAATTCTCCCTCAGTGTACCCGAACAGGCGCCGGAATGTGGCGACTAGGGGATTTTCACAGTAACTTCATTGCAGTGTTAATGTAAGCCTACTTGTGGCTTACATTAAGATTATTATTAATAAAGATTATTATTATTAGTAGTGTGTGAGTAAACTGATGAGTGCATTCCGTCGGATATCTGCGCATGCCCGGAGGAGGGCACACGTACAGACAGGTATCCGCAGCCATCTTGCACAGCCATATTGCGTTGGCAGGAGACAGTGTTTTGTTTAAACTATCCTGCGCTGCAACATTTATGAAGCATAACTGCAGTAAAATTGCCATTTTTGTGACAATTGGAGAATAGTCGGGCAATGCACAAGATGATTGTGGCTGCCCTTTTGTAGTATTGTCACTATCCTGCGGCAGCTAGATTTGAACGAGTCTTAATGTGTGCACATAAAACAGCCCCTTCTCCAAGCAGAAGCTGCAGCTCCCAGCATTTGTGAGCTATAAGATTGCCTTGCTCAAGTTTAAAATGACATCATGTGCACTTTGATCAGTGTAATTAAAATTTATCTATATACAGTTTGATTATAAGATGTTGAATAATAAATGCAGAAATAATTCATCAACCTCCAACTCTTCATTTGTGTCCACCCCCGCCGTGCTATTCTAAAGCATACAGGATAAAACTGCCAAATCCGTCGCAACATCAAAGTCTTTGCTGTTCATGGGCAGCACTGATACAGATCCACCGCATTTGCCTTCAGGTGGAGCTGGCTGGTTTTTTTCTAAAATAGGAGCGAAATTACCGAACACATGGTAGTTATTAAGCTGGCCTATTGCCAAGTCTGAAACTAAAACTGATTAAAATTAAACATGTGTGTATCAGTTGCACTATGCACCTTTTTGATGCCAGTTCTTCGCCCTTGCTCCGCCTCTCTTAATCCACTTATGTCCGATGCGTGCAGATACGTGAACACCTTAATTGATTCTTGATCCGATGCCTTCAGATACGTTTCATTTCATGTTGCTGAGTAAGGCTTAGTAAGGCTCTTACTCCACTGGGGGCAGCACTAAATGGCACCAGCAGAGACCAAAAATGAAAGCACATTACTGTGGATGCTGGAATCTGAAACAAAAACAGAAATCACTGGATGCTAACCACTGTGCTACCCTGTCAACTGATCTTGATTTCCAACTCAGTTATTGCAACATGCTCTGGGTTTGTGGGTTCTATGGATCCCACACATCACTTAGTTGGCAAGTAGCTTGAAATATCCAGCTCACTTTAATCATTTCTGTCATCTCGCAATTTATAAGCACTGTGAACATACGTTGCTTCATCCGAAAGGTGCAGTCAAGGCGAGAAAGAAAACCATTGCAATGCTGCGCTGAGTTCACTAATTCCAGCAGTTTAGTGAAGAGGCAGAATTCTGCCTTAAAATATTCTGTCATGTTCTCAAATCTCTTCAGTTTAAGAGAGATCGGTAAATTAATAATGTTGCAGAACCAAATATCAATTTGCAAAGTACCCGACAGCCACTTTGTGATGTGTGGTACTCAGCTCTTGAAATGAAGTAAGCTGAGTTCATGGCGCACGTTGCCCCCAATAAAGATGGCGGCCGTGTATGCGCCCTGCTGCAAAAGCCCCCCCAACAAAGTTGGCAGCCGTGCACATAACTGCGCATGCATGCATGGCATTTCAATAAGAAGGTCCCTTCTCAGCCACTTTATCAAAATTTTAGTGAGAAAATACAAAAAAACAGCCAAGCCAGCACTGTAGGGGTGTGGGTGGGTGGGTGACCTTCGGCTATTGTTTTCTTAGGCAGTCACTCACCTCATTGACTCTGTGCACTCAGAATTATCGTGCGGCTTTCGTGCAGCGCAGGGACCAATGGACGTGAACTTTGCTGCACATCAACTTCAAGAAAAATCCCGTATGCAGAGAAAGAACCTCTGTGAGGTGGTTGTGGAACTGTCCAAGGATTTTGACGCAGGAAACCGAGAAGGCCTGTGGAATTCTGAGCAAATATGGCTGCCCTGAAAAGATGGCCAGTGAATTCACGAGGGCATGATGACCAGCGTGATGCAAGGTGACCCATCGTTGGATGCTTTGCCTGTCACCGACAGCGTCAAGCAAGGCTGTGTGTTGGCTCCAGCTCTGTTTGAGTGCGTTCTGGACCGTGGGCAAGAAGCGTAAGGCAAGATTTTTAACACCGGAGTACACAGTCAATTCAGGACAGATGGCAACCACTTCAACTTGCAAAGGCTCAAAGGCTTGCACAAAGGTTGCTGAACAGCTACTGAGTGAACTCCTGTTCAATCACGGACGATTGCGCTCTCACAGCACATAGTCTGGAGGACATCCAGCTGCTGTTGAGCATTTTGCCCCAGCCTCAGGACACTTTTGCTGACAATAAGTCTTGACAAAGACAGAGACCTTGTATCAACCTGCCATTGCCTTTTACTCCAAGGCCCCACAGCCACCATCAGCAACACACCCTCTGTGAGTATTCACTCCAGTGACAATAAGCTGAATGGCAAAATCAACCATCACCTGGCAAAAGCCAGCTCAACATTTGACAGACTCACTGCAGAATTTGGAAAGTCATGAGGTTGGTCTCTGAACAAAGATCAAGGTCTATCAGGCAGTGGTTCTTACATCACCTCTTTATTGGTGCAATACTTGGACAACCTGCTGGCATCACGTAAAGCAAGTAGAAGCATTTCATCTTCACTGTGTGCGAACTATTTGCAACATCAGGCGGCAGAGCAGAATTCCCAACACAGAGGTTTTTGTAACGTGCTGGGTATCTAACATCCAGAACATACTCATCAGAGCTCAGCGTCACTGAAAAATGAAATGAAATGAAAATCGCTTATTGTCACAAGTAGGCTTCAAGTGAAGTTACTGTGAAACGCCCCTAGTCGCCACATTCCGGTGCCTGTTTGGGGAGGCCGGTACGGGAATTGAACCCGCACTGCTGGCTTGCCTTGGTCGGCTTTAAAAGCCAGCTATTTAGCCCTGTGCTAAACCAGCCTCTTTACTCTATAGCCCTGTGCTAAACCAGCCCCGCTGTGGCTCGCATGGTGGATTCCAAAGGCGAAGCTGAGCACGGGAACCCACACCACAGAATATCCTAGACTTTCATACAAAGGCAATCTGAAAGCCAACGTCAAGGCTTGCAAGCTGGGTCGCAATGGCGGATATACCCAAATGGAAAAGTCTCTGTTACTGGCCACTTGAGGAGAATAGAAACAAGTGTCTTCAGGACAAGTGAGTGTGGTGCAAAGCCAATGCCTCCATCCAAACACTAATTTCATTTGCAGCATTTGCAATCGGTTATGCAAATCCGGACTTGGCTAATGTCACACATATGTGATGACATCAGCTTATTAAGTAATCCGTCATTTTAGAAAGTCCCTTGGGATTGGGGATGACTTGCTTCCTCCCCAGTTTGATGAGTTCTGAGATGGCTGAGAAATCCAAAGTGGATGCTGCAGACTACGCCACACGAAGGCCAGGTGGTACCTGTAAGGTGGAGCAGATGATGCTCTTGGAGGTTTTAATGCTCTCTCCAATGCCTCTAATTTGTCTTTACGTGCTCCAGGCAAACTCTTTAGATGCCTAAATCCTGAGTGCACCTTAGTCATCTGGTTGGTCACAAACCAGGCATTGGTGGGGACGTGCCCCAACCCGGACAGGCAGGGCAGGCCTGTAGGTCTGTCATTTGTGCTGGCACCTCCACCTGCCATCGGGTGCCCACTTCCAAGTAGTTGACCTTCCCCCAATTCCGTCGGGATACTGAAGGCTGACTGGAAAATCACAGTCAGCCTCCATTGCTTACTTTGAACAAGGCTCTTAGTGAGCATAATTAACTGGGAAGGGTGGGGTAGGGGGGGCACAGCAGCCTTCCCATATTTTTGAGATCCGCCTGCCTCCATTCCTTGGCATCGTCTGTAAA
The DNA here is from genome assembly GCF_047496885.1 of Scyliorhinus torazame. NCBI lineage: Eukaryota > Metazoa > Chordata > Chondrichthyes > Carcharhiniformes > Scyliorhinidae > Scyliorhinus > Scyliorhinus torazame. The sequence continues at coordinate 38,448,765 of NC_092708.1, read as the reverse complement.
TTCAACCCAATACCTCTTGTGCATCTCTCCCTCCCACTGCTCACTTTCAAGCTGCCCAGGGAAGGCACCTTGCCCTGTTCACTTTTCACTGCCAACACTGTACAAATGCAAATTTTATATTATTTCTCCTTGATGTGAGGGAGCAGTAAAACTAAAGGAAATTGGAGAAATTATTGCCAAGCAGCAACACTTGACGAGGGGGTGAGTCTGTTGAGTGTTTGATGGGGCAACACATTTGTGAAGTTTTGTGAGGGCCACGAAGAATCCATCACGAGGTTGTAGAGTTGAAAGAAATAACTTTATTTACAATTACATATATACAACAGCAGCCGTACTCCACCACTGCTCTCTCCTCTCTAGCTGGTTCCACACTGGCCAGCTCTATTTATGCAGGTGACTCTGCGAATGATTTCTCCACCCTCCTCATTGATGGAGCTCATACTCACTAAGGATTGTGGGATAGGCAATAGTCCCCAGCCAGTAGTAATCAGGCAGGTTATACCATGAAGAAAACATTCAACATTTTATTTGGGGGAGGTAGAATAAATGTTAGCTTTTATTATGGCGGTGTGGTCTGCAGTTAAGGCAATGTGTGCTCCAGTGCCATTTCCCCCCCAAATTCAATGCTGCGTTTTGTCAAAGGAACAAAACCAGGCTGCTTCATCAATGCCAATAGTTCTTGAGTGTGAATAACCCGCTCATCTAGGCAGCACGGTAACATAGTGGTTAGCATAATTGTTTCACAGCTCCAGGGTCCCAGGTTCGATTCCTGGCTTGGGTCACTGCCTGTGCGGAGTCTGCACGTTCTCCCCGTGTGTGCGTGGGTTTCCTCCGGGTGCTCCGGTTTCCTCCCACAGTCCAAAGATGTGTAGGTTAGGTGGATTGGCCATACTAAATTGCCCTTAGTGTCCAAAATTGCCCTTAGTGTTGGGTGGGGTTAATGGGTTATGGGGATAGGGTGGAGGTGTGGGCTTGGGTAGGGTGCTCTTTCCAAGAGCTGGTACAGACTCAATGGTGTTGCTAACTTTTGGTTGGCTCTTAATTTGGTTCTGTTTAATCAGGTTTGCTCAAGAGTTGCCAGGTATCTTTCGACACTGCCACAAGGTTCAGAACCGAATACTGATTAATGACTCGATACACCAGTTAGTAAGTTCAAAAGCAATGCTCATTTATTTACACACAGTCAAATCTACTCATGCATAAACTCTACAAACTAAACTACCACTATTACTAAAGCCGATACTTAACTTCGGGTGCCCACTCAGTCAGAGGAACAATGGCCGTTGCTCGGTTCTGAGGCTGCTGGGTTGAGCTGTTTACAGGGTAGCAACTAGGAGCGTCTATCTCGTAGCGTGCGTTGACTTGGGACTTACTTGGTCTGATGCAGCTGCTAGGCAGGTCTCTCTCTTCGGTGAGAGCCAAAGCCAAAGGAGGGCGTTTCTCCCTTGGGGGATTCATTTTATACAGAAAAGGGCTTTGCGCGCTTTTGGGCGGGCCTTGAACTTGGCCTCAACTAATTGGGTCTTTCCCAATCATTTGTATCGATTTTCCTCCAATAGAGGGGTGGTTCCCTGATCGCTGGGCGTGTCCTGGTGACTGTCAGTCTGCTTTGTCTTAGCTTCTTCTGGCGCCGGGGAGTCTGCCTTAACATTGTGTATTTAAATGTTTCCCTTTTGTCCCCGGAGATGGCTCATTAGTATGTAGATCGTTTGGTAGTTTCTGTCCTGTCTGAGAGTTTAAGGTTCTAATCAACAGACAGAGCTTGCACCTGCTTGTTTCTTAGCATTGTCCAATTTTCCCTGCATTCTTTGCAGGTGTCCATTTTGTAATCAGGACGTGGCCATCCCAGATGGCTACAATGGGCCGAATGGCCTCCCTCTGCACTGTAAATTCTATGAAATCTCTGGTGCCTTCTGTTCAGATCTAGATCATTCTTGCCCAAACAGTGCATTTTCACCTGCCTGCATCTAAATTGCATAATGCCAGGGATTGCGAATCAGACAAGTACCCACTGCCTCTGACGCAAACGCACAACACACGACAAGGTATCAAATGTTGAACAAAGGCTGCCCCTGTATCCAAATGAAGGAAAATAAAGCTCGGGGATGAGAATACAGGTCAAATTTCTTGGTCACTGTGGCGATCCAAAGGAGCAGTTAAAAAAATTCAACATGCGCAAAAGCTTCAAGAAATTGTGAAGCCTTTAAAATATATTTTTCCAGCACATCGGCATCTGATGATGAATGTAAACGTCTCAAGAAATTATATTCCAGGGTAGGCGACGACTCACAGTAAAACATGTAGCTCTGGCCAGAATAATGGCTATTCAATAATAATATGCCTGCTCTCTCTGTTAACAGATGACACTGAACCATTGTTAAGCCTATAAATAGCTGGAAACTCTCTGGGTGGCCAGCTGGTCCAACTGAGAATTGATCTTCCTTGACAGCTTGTTAATGCAGCAGATAAAAGGAGTTTTCTATCACACAACAATTAGGGAATATTATGAAAGGAATTAATGTCTTTCTCCAGGATTCTCTCGCCCAACTCTACTGGAATCTTTAACTTTGCCGTTGAAAAGTAAAATGTGAAAACAAATGAACTTCCCACAAGACAAAAGATTGAATAAGTGCCAGACAATCATGCATCAGAGAAGGAGGCCAGTTGGCCCATTTTTCCAGTGCAGTCTCTTTCTAAAATCTCTGCAATGGGTCCTCTGGTCCCGTTGTGTCACCACAAACATGTAACGCATTTAATTTCATGGAGTCATAGAGTTTTACAGCACAAGAGGCCAGTCGACCCATCATGTTTGCGCTGGCCATCAAGCACATTGATGCACAATCAATACTCTCGAGACAAAGAGGAGTCATATCTAATCGGCTTTAATCAGCTAGAACTGTACCCAGCAGCGGTGATACAGAAAGTGAAGGCTGCTGGGATGGCATTGGTTCTTATACCCCACCTCTCAGGGCGGGGCTATGTACATTATCCAATGGTAGACCCCTCGGTCTAGCCAATGGTCATTCACCTCTCAGGTACTGCAACACCTGGTATTACCACACACATCTATTCTAGTTCCATTTTCAGCACTTGGTCTGTAGCCTTGTATACTATGGCATTGTAAATGGTCACCGAAATGCTTCTTAAATGCTGTGAGGGTTCCTGCCTCCTCCACCCTATCAGGCAGTGAGTTCCTGATTCCCACCACTCTCTGGGTGCAAAAGTGTTTCCTTAAATCCACTCTATATCTCCTGCCCCTTACCTTAAACCTATGCTCCCTGATTACTGACCCCCAATACTAAGGGGAAAGGTTTCTTCCTATAACAAAGAAATGTACCCTATTTATATCCCTCATAATTTTGTACACCTTGATGAGGTCACCCCTCAGTTTTCTCTGTTCTACAGAAACAACACCAGCCTAAAAAGCCTCTCTCCATAGCTGAAACACTCCAGCCCAGGCAATATCCCGGTGAATCTTCTCTGCACCCTATCTAGTAGAATCACATCCATCCTATAGTGTGACGACCAGAACTGCACACAGTACTCTGGCTGTGGCCTAGCTAGCGTTTTACACAGCTCCATCATAACATCCTTGCTCTAATATTCTATGCCTCAGCTGATAAAGGCAACTATCCCATATGCCTTCTTCGCCACTTTATCTACCTGTCCTGCTGCCTTTAGGTATTTGTGGACTTGTACCCCAAGGTCCCTCTGGTCCTCTGTACCATTTTTAAACTAATTTACGGGATGTGAACGTTGCTGGCTAGGCCAGCATTTATTGCCCATCCCTAATTGCCCTTGAGGAAATGGTGGTGAGCTTCCTTCTTCAACCACTGCAGTTCCTGATGTGCAGGCGCCCCCCACAGTGCTGTTGGGTACAGAGTTCCAGGATTTCGACCCAGCAACAGTGAAGGAACATTTCCAAGTCAGGATGATGGATGGCTTGGAGGGGAATTTCCAGGTGGTGGGATTCCCAGGTATCTGCTGCTCTTGTCCTTCTAGATGGTAGTGGTCGTGAGTTTGGAAGATGCTGCATAAGGAAAGTTGGTGAGTTCCTGTAATGCATCTTGTAGATGGCACACACACGGCTGCCACTGTTTGTAAGTGGTGGAGGGATCGAATGTTTGTGGAAGGGGTAGCAATCAAACGGGCTGCTTTGTCCTCGATGGCGTTGAGTCTCTTGAGTGTTGTTGGAGCTGCACTTATCCAGGCAAATGGAGAGTATTCCATTACACTCCTGACTTGTGCCAGTGTGAAACTACACCTGTCTGCCACCATTGCACCGATCACCGTGCCAGAGGGTGGACACATTTCATCAATGATGAGCTGGAGGAGGCCCATTGCCTTTACTGCAATTCTGCACCACATGTGGCACTGCACATACGACCAAATCCGCTCTGGGATACGCATCTTGGCATTACGAGATACCGACGACCAGCTGGCGACGAATACCAGGGAGCCATTGGAGATCGCGGGCACTTCAGAAGTCCCCATGGAACACAGGCTCATTTGGTGGACTTAACACTGGTTGTAGTAAAAGGTTCGGGCCCAAATATGCTGGGGTGTGACTGGCTGAAACGTCTCTGGGTAGACTGGCAACAAGTATGCCGGATGTACCCCGATGGGCCGGACGCGGTATTGGACGGTTTCTAGGGGTATTCCAGGATGGCCTCAGTACCATCCGGTGGATGGAGGGGGGGGGGGGGGGGGGGCTCCGGCAAGATATAAGTAGACCCAGAGGCCCAACCATGCTATTTTGAGGCCCACCCCCTTCCCTTCGCATTGAAACCAAAGATCGATGCAGACCATTTGGAGAAGTTGGGAATCATCATCCGCCTGGTGCACTTTGCGGATTGGGCTGTGGCAGTCGTGCCGATTATTAAGCCTGACGGTTCCATCCGCCTCTGCGGAGATTATAAAATGACCGTCAACTGAGCGTCCGGTCTGGATCGTTATCCAGTGCCTAAGATTGAGGACCTATACACATGGCTCAGCGGAGGAAGGACTTTCACCAAGCCCAACATGAGCCACGCTTATCTTCAATTGGTCTTGGACCCGTCCTCACGTAAAGATGTGACCATCAACACACAGAGTGTTGTATGAATACACCAGGCTGTCATTCGGAGTCTCTTCAGAATGTGCCATATTCCAAAGAGTGATGGAGAATATCCTCTGAAGGTTGCCACAGGTGGCAGTCTACCGGGATGATGTGCTGATTACCAGTTCTCCGACCGGGAGCACCTGAAAAATCTAGAGGACGCGCTACATCAGTTCGAGGCAGCCGGTGTCCACCTCCAGCACAAAAAGTGTGTTTTCCACATGAAGGAGGGGGTCTATTTAGGCTACCGGGTGGACAGGCATGGACTATACCCAGTAGACAATAAAGTACAGGCCATCCGGCAGGTGCCCATACCGAAGGATCCCACAGAACGCCGCACGGTCTTGGGCCTCATAAACGATTATGAGAAGTTCATCCTGAACTTGACGACAGTGTTGGCCCCACTGCACCTGCGGTTAAAGAAGGGCCAGCGGTGGTTTTGGGACCCGCCACAGCAGAGTGCTTTTGACGAAGTGAAACAACGACTGTCGTCCTCAGTCTGCTGACTCACTGCGACCCATCAAAGCATTTGTTGCTCGCATGCGACGCCTGGCCCTCGGGAATCGGGGCCGTCCTGGCACACAAGATGGACGATGGTCCCGAATGTTCCATTGCATTTGATTCACGCACTTTGCAGAGTTAAAGTGGAATTATGCTCAGATAGAAAAAGACGGTTTGGCACTCGTGTTCGTCGTAAAGCAATTCCATCAGTATATCTATGGACATGCTGACCATAAACCATAAAGACCCTAAAGTTTACGGACCATAAACCCCTATTGGGATTGTTCAAAGAGGATAAGGCAATTCCCCCAGCGGTGGCTACCGTGTCTAGTGTTGGGTTCTCCTCTTGGCAGCATACGAGTATGTTTTGGAACATGGCGCAGGGATGAAAATCCCCCACGCGGATGTTCTCAGTTGCCTCTCGTTACCTACCAGTATGCCAATACCGAAGACATCGGACAAAGTAGTTGTGACCATACATTTTATGGACTCTTTATCTGTGACGGGGGCCCAAGTAAAGGCATGGACACAGACAGAACTGCTGCTGGCCAGGGTCCACCACATAGTGCTGTACGGGGCCCAGCACCGTGCCCTCCCAGAGGACCTAAGGGCTTTTGCTGTGGGGTTCCCGAGTGGTCAACTCCGAACGCGGCCAGGGAGCAATTTTTCAATACGTCCATAGCGGACACGACACCAGGGATCTGTAAAATGAAAATGTTGGCCCGGAGCTATGTGTGGTGGCCTGGCATAGACGTGGATATCGAGAAGTTGGCAAAACAGTACATGGTGCCAGGAGCACCAAAAGCTCCCCGTGGCAGTTCCACTTTACCCGTGGGAATGGCCGGGCCAGCCATGGTCCAGCCTCCGTGTAGATTTCGCGGGGCCTTTCCAGGGGGTGATGTACCTGATTGTAGTTGATGCGTATTCCAAATGGATAGGCTGCACCGGATGGCGACGACTACATCGCGTGCCACCACCGAGAGCCACAGGCAAACCTTTAGTGTTTACAAACTCCCTGAGGTACTTGTGGCAGGCAATGGCACCGCTTTTACAAGTTTGGAGTTTGCAGATTTTCTGAAACAAGATGGCGTCCGTCATGTCCGTACCGCGCCTTATCACCCATCCTCAAATGGGTTGGCAGAATGTGCCGTACAGACATTCAAACTCGGGATGCGAAAACAGACCTCGGGTTCCCCAGAAACCCGCCTCTCCGTTTTCTGTTCTACTGTAGAATCACGCCGCATGCTACCGCCGGGGTGACGCCTGCAGAGCTTTTGATGGGACGTCGCTTGCGCGCGAGGTTGAGTCTCGTTTAGCCGGATATCGGGGATAGGATCTGCGACCAGCAGGATCAGGTCAGAGCGAAGCGAGCGAGGCCCAATGGGGAATTTGTTGCAGGCGACACGGTTTGCAGAAATTTTGCAGATGGGCCGTTATGGATTCCAGGAATGATAATAAAATGGTCCAGGCCGGCCTCGTATACATTGCGGATAAAAAGTAAAGACTCCAACCGTCACATGAACCACCTCCGAAGCCGGTGGAACAAGTGCCCGAGGACCGCCCAAGGCCACCGAGACGAGTGGTGCCCGTCCCTCTGGAGCAGCTGATGGTGATGCCCAACGAGGCGGCTAAACTTTGTGACTCCAAAATGTGGGACGTCAACCAATCCGACCAGGAGTCGGACTTGGAGCTATTTCCCACGGAAGTCAATGCAGGTCCAGGGATGGCCTCTGAGAAAGGGGCAGAGGACTCTCCCAGATGTTCGAGCAGGAAGCGACACTCCCTGGTCTGTTATACCCATCTGGGCCCGGAACGGCAGACACTGGACAGACAACTTTAGGCAAAGAGGGAAAAGGATTTCTCCCTCCCATCGAAATGGATGACATATTGGACTTGGTAGGGGGTGAGGGATCTGCAACCTCAGTGTCCATGTAGCCTCACCTGAGTACGAGTTACCCAGATGAGGGGGGGCAGGACTACCCCTCCCTTTTCCTAGGACTGCTGGGACATAAATACCGGGTCCAGGTTTGGGCCGGGTGTGGGAGACCCTTTGGGGAGTAGGAGGTTGTAATAAAGAAATGTAGAGTACCCAATTAAGGGGCAATTTAGAGTGGCCATTTGGTTGTGGGGGTGAGACCCATGCAGACACGGGGAGAATGTGCAAACTTCAATCGGACAGTGACCCGGGATCAAACACGGGTCCACAGCGCCATGAAGCAGCAGTGCTAACCACTGAGCCACCGTGCCAACCAGGAGGTGTAAATAGTAAGGAGAATAAATCAAAACTTTTCTACAGTCACCTCTTCCGAGTGGTCGCTTGTTTGAGACTTTACACAGCCCAAGCCTGGATATTGTCCAGGTCTTGCTGCATTTGGTCATGGACGACTTCATTATCTGGGGAATCATGAATGGTGATGAACATTGTGCAGTCATCAGTGAACATTCCCACATCTGACCTAATGATGGAAGGGGGGGTCATTGATGAAGCAGCTGTAGATAGTTGGACCGAGCATCCAAAGACTATCCAGTTCTAAAACAAAAGTAAAATACTGCCAATACTGAAAATTTGAATCAACGACAGAAAATGCTGGATACAGTTTCACTGATCAGGTAATCTCTGTGGAGAGAACAAAGGAGTTAATGATTTGAGTGTGACTGCTGCTTTTGGTTTCTGGAATTCAATATACCTGATTAAGACTGTTCCAAATTTGAACTTGTTTCAAGAATGTGTTTTAAGAATGGGCTAATTGAGGCGCACTGGAGCTTGCCAAAGTTGTATCAAATTTAAAAAGTAATTTGGCATTACAGAACATGAGTCTTGCTAAATAAAGAAACATGCTGTCAAAACTTTCCATCTTACACTCATCACGATAGATGCAAGAATGCCAAATTTCAAAATAACAACAATTTATACTTCATGGGAAAAGGAGGTGCTGATTGGTTGGCAAGTTTATCGCTGATTGGTTTAGACATTGCCATGGCAAATGCACCAAGAAACTGTTCCCCCACACTTTGTTTATTCAAAAATTCCATGTCTGTCCATATTCTTTTTGCCTTCAGAGGGCAGCTCCCTGCATGTTTCTAACAAGTGAACTGAGCTACATGACAAGCTGAATGGATGATCTTAATTTGGTGATTAGTGTAATTCTTAGCACACTTGGGTTTGTTTAACAAGTGCTGCCCAATTGCAGAATCGCATCTAACATTACACATTGGGCGGGATTCTCCGTCCCGCCGCACTGTTTTTCTGGTGCGGTGCACCCCCGCTAGCAGCATTTCTCATTATGGGCACCTCCACCGGCTGTCGGGAAATCCCATGGCTTGAGTGCGCTGCCGGCGAAATGGAGGATCCCGCCAACGGAGAATCCAGCCCACTATGTTCTGAGTTCTGCAAGCACAGGTTGGTTGAACGCAGTCAGCGCTCTGCCCATTGTGCACAACCAGGGAGACATTCTGTTTGATATGATCTGCCAGTCATTGGTATGTGTGGTCTACCTACCTGGTATCAGTGCCAGTGCATGTGTAACCTAGAAATGAGCAGGAGACTTCAAGAGGACATAGACACTCTGGTTAAAAAAGGGTAGGTGAAATATGGCCTAGAACTGTGTGAAGTGCTGCATTTTGGTAGGAAGAATGAGGAGAGGCAATATGAAATCAATGGTCCAATTTTTAAGGGCACACAGAAGGATTGAGAGCTGGGATGCATGATATGCATCTTTGAAGATGACAGGACACGTTCAGAAGTTTATTGAAAATGCAAATGTAATACTGGATTTAAGGAATAAAGTACACAAGCAAGTTGTACCTAGCCTTTATATAGCATTAGTTTGGCCTCAGCTGGAATGTTGTGTTCAATTCTGTTCATACCTTATGAAAGATGTCAAAGCTTTGGAGAAGATGCTGAAGAAATTTACCAAGATGGTCTTCAGCCTTATGTACAGAGTGGCAAAGCTGGGCTTCTTTTCCTTTGAGCAGAGAAGGTTAAGAGGCGATTTGATAGATCTGTTCAAGATCGTGCTTGGCTCTTGCGGGGGAGAGATAAGGAGAAACCTTTTCCAGTGGCAGAAGGGTTAGTAACCAGAGGATATTCATTAGAGGCAATTGGTTAAAGAGCCAGAGGGGTCATGTGGAAACATTTCTTTGTTGTTATGATCTGGAATGCACTGCCTGAAAAGGTGGTGGAAGGAGATTCAATGGTAACATTCAAAAGACAAGTGGATAAATACGTGACGAGAAAGAAGTTTTAGACAAGAACCAGAAGATACCCAGGCTGCTCACTGTTGGTGGTAACAGATGGTTCCAATAATTATCTAAATTCTGACATGGGGATTTTATCTCCGACATGTTTTTGTTTGTGTTTCTCTTAAATAAGTTTGTATTATTTATTATTCCGTGTTTTATCAGGAATAGTTATATTTTTCTAAATAGGTCAACAGGAAACCATATCAGAATGATAATCAGAAATAAAGACAGATCACATATTGAGAACGACATTGTTATCCAGATGTAACTTTACATAAAGGTAGACATGAATAAACAGGAGAATAAGGGTACAGAAACATTAGGGTACAGAAACAGGCTTTTGCTTCTATTTCTCCAATGCCAAGCTGCAAATGGTCTGCACTCATAATGAAGACTGAGACAGGCCTGATCTGACTCCAAAGCAAATCTCGGTAACAGGCAGAAAGTATTTTCCCTCCAGAATGGGAAACAGAGGTTGGACTCTTCCCATGTCTCGAGCCTGCCTCAGGGGAGGAACAATCCATCATTGTGACTTTCATGGGGGTGGCCAATACAATGACCATTTAGTGGCCAGAGGCCTGCCTTGCCATCTAATTAAGTATGACTGGAGGTCCAATCAGAGGCCTCCAGCTTCAAAGGGCCTTTGGCTTTTCCTGAACCTAGGCAGGCAGGGGAGGCTTATCTGCTTGCCTGAAGTGCTAAGCCCCGGCCTATTGTCAGAAAGCCATCTCCAGGGAGCTGAATGGATCCCTCACCAGCAGGAGGCCGACTGGGAAATTTCAACCACTTTCTTTTAATTGGCCTCACTTAGCTCTTAATACGCCATGCCAGCTACCAGCCATGTGCAATAATGTAATCTGGTTGGAAGCAGATTGGAGCTGGCCCGTTACCTGACTAGAAATTGCCATGGCCCATTCTGTGGGCATGTGGGTCACGATTTATGATCTGTCTGTGGCCTTGTGGATTGAGGGGGGTAATACTCAAGCATCAGCTACCAACTTCACCTGAATGATTGTAAAATTGACCTAAGAGGCTCCTGTGCTGCATTTTGCACCTCCAAGATGCCTGTGACCTCGGTGGACAGCACAAGGCTGTGGTGGTATTGTTTCCAGACCTCGTGGTACAGCTAGCCTGCTCTTCTTAAAAGCAAGCTGTTCTGTAAAGGGAAGTTGCACAAAAATATTGCTGCCGTACAAGTTCTTGTAAACTGAACATCAGAGCCGAGAGAGGGCTCCAGTGATGGATGCAGTGCTGGAGGCATTAGTAATGCAGATGGACAGGAGGAGGTACATCATGGTTAGAGGTCTAGGAAGCCTTGAAGGACAATCCTTAGAAGGGAATGGATGCAGGTGACCGTGTAGGTTAACTCACAGGATTGGGACCTGAGAGCCAGCAGCTGTGCCTCAAGAAGTCTAATGTTCTCATACGGGTGGTCAATGTCATGTAATGCATCTTCACATGTATCTAATACCCACCAGAATGCAAGCCTCTCGCTCTGCTCAAATCACCCAAACCCTGGCACGCACCCAACAACTCTCCCTGGCATTCAAGACTCGAGTCTAACATCCAGGCACCCTCACACACGTATCAATGCTGCCACACTATCTCACACCTCTCACTGCCTCCATTTGTCTCTCCTTATTCAGCTATGGCAGACATATCAACCAAACATGATCACTCACATCCTGCCCTCTCTTTAGCAGGACAAGGTGGCAGCAGACGTCAGAAGGAAGCTGAGCAGGGCCAGTGGGGGACAAGGGCAGATGTATATCCCCATGGAGGGGAATGTTTTCTCAATCATGGAGAGGCTGTGACAGTTTCATAGCATCTCACATCACAGAGCTCACTGGGGATGTACCATGATTGTGCCATCTGCCCTTCTAAACTCTCAGTACAACCTCAGCCTCCTATCGATTATGATCAACAAGCTCTTGATGGTGAGTTTATGGACCTGTTGTGTCCCATCCCAGCTCCCCATTCCTTCAAAATAACCTTCTGCACTTCTGAGTTCTTGCTTTCAAACAACGTCGAGCTTCCCAGCCCCATCCCAGACCAGCCCCAGGAGGAGGAAAAGGTGCAACAACATAGCACCAATGTCATTTGATCAAACTCTCACGGCCACCAGCTCAGACACTGGCACTGTACATGCCTTGAAGGAGTATTGTGAGCAGTTTTGGGCCCTGTGTCTAAGGAAGGATGTGCTGGCCTTGGAAAGGGTCCAGAAGAGGTTCACAAGAATGATCCCTGGAATGAAGTGCTTGTCGCATGAGGAACGGTTGAGGACTCTGGGTTTGTACTCGTTGGAGTTTAGAAGGATGAGGGGGGATCTTATTGAAACTTACAGGATACTGCGAGGCCTGGATAGAGTGGACGTGGAGAGGATGTTTCCACTTGTAGGAAAAACTAGAAGCAGAGGACACAATCTCAGACTAAAGGGACGATCCTTTAAAACAGAGATGAGGAGGAGTTTCTTCAGCCAGAGGGTGGTGAATCTGTGGAACTCTTTGCTGCAAAAGGCTATGGAGGCCAAATCACTGAGTGTCTTTAAGACAGAGATAGATAGTTTTTGATCAATAAGAGGATCAGGGGTTATGGGGAGAAGGCAGGAGAATGGGGATGAGAAAAATATCAGCCATGATTGAATGGTGGAGCAGACTTGATGGGCCGAGTGGCCTACTTTTCATGCTCCTATGTCTTATAGTCTTATGGTCTTATGGGATGGACGTCTGATGACTCACCTGGCAGTAATGGACCACAGCTATGCCCAGGCTTGAGGTGGGCCTTCTGCCTCATTAGGGAAGTCCCATCTCTGAGAGCTGCTGGCCAATCACATGGTCACTGGTGGGACTCCAAGTCTCCAAAGAGGAGATGTCAGTAGAGCCTGGATGAAAGTAGGTCCGAGACCTCGCCGAGTCCAGGCTCAGGTCCCGGTTAAGGGAGTGGGTGGAGAGGAGAAGGGAAAAGGGAAGTGGGGTGGGGAGAATACATTGGAAGGACCTCAAATAGGCACAGGGGGATCAAAAAGGATACATCCACATTTGCTCATCCATCAGTCCACCAGGTATTTATTACCTGGCAGATTTGAAATTTGGCACCTGCCCCCTCTTTCGCAGGTAAAATCGCAATGGTTATGGGGTAGTGGGCAGGCTCTGCGCCATTGCCCTCGTGCCTAATTTTACAGATTCCCACTGCCTACCATCCCACATCTGGAGGGGGTGCTGTTAAATTCCAGCCCAGTCTTTGTAACCTCCTCAAGTCTTATAACCCTCTGAGATCTCAAACCTCCTCCAATTACAACCTCTTGCAAGGCCGTGATTTTCATTGTCCAACAATTGCTGCCATGCCTTCAGCTGCCTGAGCTGCAGAGCTCAAGAATTCTCTCCCTAAACCAGTCCACATTTCAACCTCGCTCTTCCCTTTTCAATCGCTCCTTCAAACCTACTTTTCATGATCTGTCCGAGTTTCTCTTTAAGTGGCTCTGTGTCAATAACTTATCATAGAATCAACAGTGCAGAAGGAGGCCATTCAGCCCATTGAGTCTGCACCGGGCCTTATAAAGAGCACCCTACTGAAGCCCACGTATCTACCCTATCCCCGTAACCCCCACTTAACATGTTTTGGACACTAAGGGCAATTTATCATGGCCAATCCACCTAATCTGCACATTTTTGGACTGTGGGAGGAAACCGGAGCACCCGGAGAAAACCCACGCAGACACGGGGAGAACGTGCAGACTCCACACAGACATTGACCCAGCTGGGAATTGGACCTGGGACTCTGGAGCTGTGAAGCAACTGTGCTTAGATGGCATTTTTAGACATGTGCTTTTCCATGTTTTGTGAGGGCCACAAAGAATCCAGTACGAGTTTGTAGAATCAAAAGAAATAAGAGTAGTGAGGCCGTGGAATGCCCTACCTGCTACAGTAGTGAACTCGCCAACATTGAGGGCATTTAAAAGTTTATTGGATAAACATATGGATGATAATGGCATAGTGTAGGTTAGATGGCTTTTGTTTCGGTGCAACATCGTGGGCCGAAGGGCCTGTACTGCGCTGTATTGTTCTATGTTCTATGTTCTAACTTTATTCACAATTACATATACACAACAACAGCATCAGTACTCCAGCACTGCTCAGTCCTCTCTAGCTGGTTCCACACTGGCCAGCTCTTTTTATGCAGGTGACTCTACTAATGATTTCTCTGTCCCCCTCATTGGGAGCTCATACTCACTAAGGATTGTGGGATAGACAATAGGCCCCAGCCAGTAGTAAACAGGCAGGTTATAACACCGTGCTTCCCAGTTATTACAAATGCAAAAACCACTGGATCGGGCAGCGCTGATATAGGCTAAATTACGTTTATGATTGTTACACTTTCATAAGGAGTCAAATGTGCGCCTCAAAGTGATTCCATGTAAAGTTAAAGCAGTGAATTTGGATTTTTTTTTGTCCAGTGTTTAATCTAACCAACATGATCTACCCTCCAGATCACTTCTCCAATATCCACTGAAGGAACCGCAGTGCCATTAATCTTTTGGAGATAAAATTGTTATATAGGCAGCTGCAGCCATTAAATTCCAAAATGACTTTAACCCATTGCATCTCTGGGGTCATTGAGTTTTCTGTGGTTGACAAGGGCTCTATATCCTTTTTATTTGTTCTCGGGGTGTAATTCCGGTTGAAAGCTGATGACGAACTGCATGCTTGAAGAGCTGCAGTCATCATCTGGTGAAAGTGGCCTCTACAGATGCTTGGTGCAACTGAGTGGCTTTGCTAGGCCATTTCAGAGGCCTACATTGCTGTGGATCACACGTTGACCAGACTAGGTAAGGACGGCAGAGTGTCTCCTTTGAAGGGCATTATTGAGGCGGATAGGGTTTTCAGTACATAGGAACATAAGAACCAGGAGCAGGAGTAGGCAATTCGGCCCCTCGAGCCTGCACTGCCTTTCAATACGATCATGGCTGATCTCCTCTCGCCCTCAACTCCACTTTCTGCTCGTTCCCCTGAACCCTTCAACCCGTTAGTAATTAAAAATCTGTCTCTCTCCTCCTGAAATTTACTCACTGCCCTGGCATCCACTGCACTCTGGGGTAATGGATTCCACAAATTCACAACCCTTTAAGAGAAGCAATTTCTGCTCATCTCTATTTTAAATCTGCTGCCCCTTATCCTAAAACTATGACCTCTCGTTCTAGATTGCCCCACAAGAGGAAGCTTCTACTCCACGTCTACTTTGTCAATACCTCTTATCATCTTCTATACCTCAGTTAGATTCCCTCTCATTCTTCTAAACCCGAAAGAGCATAGGCCTAAACTGCTCAATCTCTCTTCATAAGACGATCCCCTCATTGCAGGGATCAATCCAGTGAACCTCCTCTGAACTATCTCCAATACAACTACATTCCTTCTCAAATAAGGGAACAAAGGTGAACAATCCATCCATTCATCGCTAATGAGACTAGCATTTTATTCCAGATGTATTAATTGATTGAATTTAAATTCCTCCCGCTGCCATAGTGGCCTTTGGACTCATGTCTGTGGAACAGTAGTCTGTGACTCGGGCAGACTAGTCCAGTAACTTTACCATTGTGCTTTCATCCTGCTGCCTGACCAAATAGTGGGCTATATGTTACTGGACGCCCCACTCTCCGGCTAAGAGGTCGACGGGGAGCCACCTGGGGAAGAACAGCAGCCCCACTGTAATCTCTGGTTAGTAATAGGCTGGAGGGGGATTTCCTCCCCTAAGTCCCGCCTCAGAGAGAGCTGCTAGCCAATCAGATGGCTGACAGCTCTGTGGTCCCAGCAGCGCCAGGCAGGCGTGGTGGCCACTGCTAGAACTACAGCCAGTCCACAATGGAGTTGGTCACGGGAGATGGATACCAAGGTAATGAGGGTGGGGTTTGAGCCACAGGGAAGGGGTGAGGGGTATGGTTTCAGAGGCCAGTGGGCAATGGTAAAGGAGACAGTGAGATCTTGGAGTGTGGGGGTGGGGGTGCCTCCAATGACTACTGGTGATCTGCAAAGGAAGCCTCCCATATCCTCTTGCTTGGCATTCACCTCCCCTTGCTGTAGGTAGAATGATGGCAGACGTGGGTTGAGCTCTTAAGTGGCTAATAATTGGCCATTTAAGGGCCTCAATAGGCCCAAAGGCAGGCAAGCCACCTGCCACCCTGACCACTCTGCTTAAAATTTCATACTGGTCTCGGGGACGGTGGGTAGGCAGTGGGAAGGACAAAAGTTGCATTTTACGAGCGCCTTGCCTTCAAACCTGCCGGTGGGAGAGTTTAAAACCTGGTCCAGGGCCCTTTTAAACTGGGAAGAACATTTGGAACTGGGGTTGTTTTGTTTTCTCTGGAACATTACTCCTTGGGACTCAATTGGCTTGTACCACATTCCTGCATTATGATCAAATTTCAACAGCTGGATTAGGGAATTTTTCATTAGTTCCCCTTTTAAGTGGTTAGTTAGCTATGTGAGAAATCTGAGCAGGGGATTGTCACAGCTGGATTTGTACTCAGGCTAATTGATTAAGAATTTACGCATTCAAAAACAGATCTTGTGTGGCTGTGGTCTTGATTCTGGTTGTTTAAAATCGCTTGCAAATGAACTCTTTTTATATTCAAAATAATGAAAATAGACTGCTAACTGGTTCCCCCTCACAAACTCTGTTATTTCCTGCGCAGTCACATAGAACATAGAACATACAGTGCAGTAGGAGGCCATTCGGCCCTTCGAGTCTGCACCGACCCACTTAAGCCCTCACTTCCACCCTATCCCCATAACCCCTCCTAACCTTTTTGGACACTAAGGGCAATTTATCATGGCCAATCCAACTAACCTGCACATCTTTGAACTGTGGGAGGAAACCGGAGCACCCGGAGGAAACCCACGCAGACATGGGGAGAACGTGCAGACTCCGCACAGACAGTGTCCCAGCGGGGTATCAAACCTGGGACCCTGGCGTTGTGAAGCCACAGTGCTAGCCACTTGTGCTACCGTGCTGCCAACTCTCATTAAGCTCCCCATTACAGCTGTGACTACAAAAAGTATTTCATTGGTTGCAAATCACTTTAGGGTCTCACGAGGTTGAGGAAGATGCCATTGCTTGACTTAAACCCTGCCTCAAATCATCAGCTGCTCAAGACCTCAACCATGCCCTTATTACCTCTAGACTTGATTATTCCATTGCGTTCCTGGTCAAACCTCCCACGTTCTACCCTTTGTCCGCTTGAGGTCATCTAAAACTCTGCCCCCGTATCCTAACACACACAATGTCCTGTTCGTCCATCCCTTCTCCTTCCAGAAGAGCATATCCCCCCCTATGCTCGTTAGCCTACATTGGCTCCTGGCCTGGCAATGTGTCAGCTTTAAAATTATCATTCCTGCTTTGAAATCGCACAATGGCCTAATCCCTCCTTATGCCTACAATCTCCTCCACCCCAGCAATCCGTGAAGATATCTGTTCTTATCTAATCCTGGCCTCTTGAATTTCCCAATTTTAACCAGTGCATCATTGGTGACCGTGGGCATGATTTCATGCCCGCGTCGCACCTAAGCGAGAGCGCAACGAGGCTGTTAAATCGTGGGAGAGGCCAAACGCGAGAACCGTGACGGGCGCCGATCAGTTTGCGACCTAACCGGCCCGCTCCCGTTGGCGAGATCAAGATCCCACCGTAGCGTGGCAAGAAATCAATAATCACCATTTAAGCCCAATCTCCGTACAATTAATGGGAGAGACCCCCTATCCAACAGCCTCCTGTTATCTACTGGCCTCCCCAGCAAGTGGTCACGCGGGCAATGATTGGTACTTCTTTTTAAAAACGTGAAGCTGGCAGAAGGGCTGCTACGGGGATCCAAGGAAACGGGTACCCATCTTCGCTCACGGGCAAAGAGGCCCATTGGGGTTGCTGCCCCGGTGTTAAGAGTGTGGGTGGGGGAGGCCCTGGGGTGCCAGCCTCGACCGGGGTGGGCCGCCATCCAGAGGGGGGGTTGCAGAGCAGAGGGGGGTGGGCGCCCATGGCCTCATCTGGGGGTGTAGGGTATCTTGCCGTCCATGGGTCCACCATGCCAATCCCTGGACCGTGTGGTTCCGTACCGGCATGTGGGGGGAGTAGTGAAGGTGGTCATGGAGGGTCCTGGGGTCGAAGACATCACTGGTTGTCAGTCTCCCACTCTCTCCCAATATCTTGGACCCCGCGGAACCTGCCCTAGTGGTGCTGCTGGGAGGCCAGGCGGCCAGGCGCTGGAGGAGGCAGCAGCGTTGACAGAGGCACGAGCAGCGGCCCAAGTGCAGGGCCCCGCCCTTCACCCTGAGGACACGACCAACCATTAGGCCAGGGAGGGACCCAGAGGGATGGCCAGCGACCACCCAAGGTGTACAGGCATCACAGGTCTTTCGAACAGATGACGGACAGTGTGTACCGCAGGAGGCTCCGCCTCAACAAGGACACGGTAACTTAAAAAGATGCAGACTGAAAAATTATGAATATGAAGTAAGAAAAGCATGAATAATTCCATCACTGTTTCATTTCTTAGAGTACTACTAACTGTACCATCAGTCTACATTGAATCATCAAAGTAATGAACGATGTCACAGAATCACAGAATCACACAGTGCAGAAGAGGCCCTTCGGCCCATCGAGTCTGCACCAACTCATGCAAAACACCTGTCCTGTCCACCTAATTCCATTTGCCTGCACTTGGCCCATAGCCTTGAATGTTATGATGTGCCAAGTGCTCATCCAGGTACTTTTTAAAGGAAGTGAGGTAACCCAGCTGTACCACCCTCCCAGGCAGTGCATTCCAGACTGTTACCACCCTCTGAGTGAAAAGGTTTTCCTCAAATTCCCCTTAAACGTCCTGCCCCTCACCTTGAACCTGTATCCCCTCGTAATTGATCTTTCAACTAAGGAGACCAGCTGCTCCCTCTCCAACGTATGCTCCTCACAATCTTGTACACCTCGATAAAGTTGCCCCTCAAGTCTTCTCTGCTCCAAGGAAAACAACCCAAGCCTATCCAACCTCTCTTCATAACTTAAATATTCCACCCCAGGCAACATTCTGGTGAATCTTCTCTGCACCCTCTCCAGTGCAATCACATCCTTCCTATAATGTGGTGATCAGAATTGCACACAATATTCGAGCTGTAGCCTCATCAAAGTTCTATACAACCCGAACATGACCTCCCTGCTTTTGTAATCTATGTTTCAGTTGATAAAGGCAAGTGTCCCATATGCCTTTTTCACCACCCTATTAATCTACCCTTCTGCCTTCAGAGATCTATTGACAAACACGCCAAGGTCTCTTTGTTCTTCGGACTTCCCAGTGTCAGGTCATCCATTGAATACTTCCTTGTCAAATTACTCCTTCCAAAGTGTAACATCTCACACTTTTCAGGGTTAAATTCCATCTGCCACTTTTCTGTCCATTTGACCATCCGTCAATTACAGCGCAGTACAGGCCCTTCGGCCCTCGATGTTGCGCCGACCTGTGAAACCACTCTAAAGCCCATCTACACTATTCCCTTATCATCCATATGTCTATCCAATGACCATTTGAATGCCCTTAGTCTTGGCGAGTCCACTACTGTTTCAGGCAGGGCATTCCACGCCCGTACTACTCTCTGAGTAAAGAACCTACCTCTGACATCTGTCCTATATTTATCTCCCCTCAATTTAAAGCTATGTCCCCTCATGCTAGACATCACCATCCGAAGAAAAAGGCTCTCACTGTCCACCCTATCCAATCCTCTGATCATCTTGTATGCCTCAATTACGTCACCTCTTAACCTTCTTCTCTCTAACGAACACAGTCTCAAGTCCCTCAGCCTTTCCTCATAAGATCTTCCCTCCATACCAGGCAACATTCTGGTAAATCTCCTCTGCACCCTTTCCAATGCTTCCACATCCTTCCTGTAATGCGGCGACCAGAATTGCACGCAATACTCCAAATGCGGCCACACCAGAGTTTTGTACAGCTGCAACATGACCTCATGGCTCTGAAACTCAATCCCTCTACCAATAAAAGCTAACACACCATACGCCTTCTTAACAACCCTCTCAAACTGGGTGGCAACTTTCAGGAATCTATGTACATGTACACCGAGATCTCTCTGCTCATCCACACTGCCAAGAATCTTACCATTAGCCCAGTACTCTGTCTTCCTGTTATTCCTTCCAAAATGAATCACCTCACACTTTTCTGCATTAAACTCCATTTGCCACCTCTCAGCCCAGCACTGCAGCTTATCTATGTCCCTCTGTATCTTGTAACATCCTTCCGCACTGTCCACAACTCCACCGACTTTAGTGTCATCTGCAAATTTACTCACCCATCCTTCTACGCCCTCCTCCAGGTCATTTATAAAAATTACAAACAGCAGTGGCCCCAAAGCAGATCCTTGTGGTATACCACTAGTAACTGGGCTCCATAGAATGTTTTCATAGAATTTACAGTGCAGAAGGAGACCATTTGGCCCATCGAGTCTGCACCGGCTCTTGGAAAGAGCATCCTACCCAAGGTCCACACCTCCACCCTATCCGCATAACCCAGTAACCCCAGCCAACACTAAGGGCAATTTTGGACACTAAGAGCAATTTTTATCATGGCCAATCCACCTAACCTGCACATCTTTGGACTGTGGGAGGAAACCGGAGCACCCGGAGGAAACCCACGCACACACGGGGAGGATGTGCAGACTCCGCACAGACAGTGACCCAAGCCGGAATCAAACCTGGGACCCTGGAGCTGTGAAGCAATTGTGCTATCCACAATGCTACCGTGCTGTCCAGTCTGAACATTTCCCATCAACCACCACACTTCGTCTTCTTCCAGCGAGCCAATTTCTGATCCAAACTGCTAAATCACCCTGAATCCCATGCCTCCGTATTTTCTGCAGTAGCCTACCATGGGGAACCTTATCAAACGCTTTACTGAAACCCATATACACCACATCAACTGCGTTACCCTCATCCACCTGTTTGGTCACCTTCTCAAAGAACTCAATAAGCTTTGTGAGGCACGACCTACCATTCACAAAACCGTGTTGACTATCTCTAATCAAATTATTCCTTTCCAGATCATTATACATCCTATCTCTTATAAACCTTTCCAAGATTTTGCCCACAACAGAAGTAAGGCTCACTGGTCTATAGTTACCGGGGTTGTCTCTACGCCCCTTCTTGAACAAGGGGACAACATTTGCTATCCTCCAGTCTTCTGGCACTATTCCTGTAGACAAAGATGACTTAAAGATCAAAGCCAAAGGCTCAGCAATCTCCTCCCTAGCTTCCCAGAGAATCCTATGATAAATCCCATCCGGCCCTGGGGACTTATCTATTTTCACTCTTTCCAGAATTGCTAACACCTCCTCCTTATGAACCTCAAGCCCTTCTAGTCTAGTAGCCTGAATCTCAGTATTCTCCTCGACAACATTATCTTTTTCCTGTGTGAATACTGACGAAAAATATTAATTTAGCGCCTCTCCTATCTCCTCGGACTCCAAGCACAACTTCCCACTACTGTCCTTGACTGGCCCTACTCTTACCCTAGTCATTCTTTTATTCCTGACATATCTGTAGAAAGCTTTAGGGTTATCCTTGATCCTACCTGCCAAAGACTTCTCATGCCCCGTCCTGGCTCTTCTTAGCTCTCTCTTTAGGTCCTTCCTAGCTAACTTGTAACTCTCGAGTGCCCTAACTGAACCTTCATGTCTCATCTTTACATAAGCCTCCTTCTTCCTCTTGACAAGTGTTTCGACTGCTTTAGTAAACCATGGTTCCCTTGCTCGACCACTTCCTCCCTGCCTGACACGTACATACTTATCAAGGACACGCAGTAGCTGTTCCTTGAACAAGCTCCACATTTCCATTGTGCCCATCCCCTGCAGTTTTCCTCTCCATCCGATGCATCCTAAGTCTTGCCTCATCGCATCATAATTGCCTTTCTCCCAGATGTAACTCTTGCCCTACGGTATATACCTATCCCTTTCCATCACTAAAGTAAACGTAATCGAATTGTGGCCACTATCACCAAAGTGCTCACCTACCTCCAAATCTAACACCTGTCCTGGTTCATTACCCAGTACCAAATCCAAAATGGCCTCGCCTTTCGTTGGCCTCTCTACATACTGTGTCAGCACACATTGGACAAAAACGGACCCATGTAAAGTACTCGAACTATAGCGTTTCCAGTCAATATTTGGAAAGTTAAAGTCCCCCATAACAACTACCCTGTTGCTTTCGCTCCTATCCAGAAGCATCTTTGCAATCCTTTCCTCTACATCTCTGGAACTTTTCGGAGTCCTATAGAAAACCCCAAACAGGGTGACCTCTCCTTTCCTGTTTCTAACCTCAGCCCATACTACCTCAGTAGACGAGTCCTCATCAAACGTCCTTTCTGCCACCGTAATACTGTCCTTGACTAACAATGCCACCCCTCCCCCTCTTTTACCACCTTCCCTGAGCTTACTGAAATATCTAAACCCCGGCACCTGCAACAACCATTCCTGTCCCTGCTCTATCCATGTCTCCGAAATGGCCACAACATTGAAGTCCCAGGAACCCACCTTATTCCGGATGCTCCTGGCATTGAAGAAGACACACTTTAAACCACCTTCCTGCCTGCCGGTACACTCCTGCAACTTTGAAATCTTGCTCATGACCTCACTACACAGAGGGAGAATTCAGAATGTCAAAATGACCTAACAAGCCCATCTTTCAGGACTTGTGGGAGGAAACTGGAGCACCCGGAGGAAACCCACGGAGTCATGGGGAGACCATGCAGACTCTGCACAGACAGTGACCCAAGCTGGGAATCGAACCTGGGAGCCTGGCGCTGTGAAGCAACAGTGCTAACCACTGTGCTACCGTACCTCTTCAGGCCAGAATCGCTCATTAGTCTTGGCCCAAACATGGACAAAAAGGGCTGAATTTCAGGAATGAGAATTATTGCCCTTGACATCAAGAAATCATTTCACCATGTACTGCACCCAGGAGCCCGAGCAAAATTAAAGTCAAAGGTAATCAGTGGAAAAACTCTTCATTGGTTGGAATTATACCTGGCATAAAGGATGATGGTTGCAGCTGTTGGAAGCCAATCATCTCAGCCCCGGGACATCACTGCAGGATGTCCTTATTGTATTGTCCTCGGCCCGACTATGATCAACTGCCCCACCAATAATCCTCCCTTCATCATAAAGTCAGAAGTGGGAATGTTCACTGACAAACAGATTCAAAAACAGCTTCTTCCCCGCTGTTACCAGACTCCTAAACGACCCTCTTATGGACTAACCTGATTAGTACTACACCCCTGTGTGCTTCACCCGAAGCCAGTGTCTATGTATTTATATATGTACTTTGTGTTGCCCTATTATGTATTTTCTTTTTATTTTCTTTGCTTTTCATGTACTTAATGATCTGTTTGAACTGCTCGCAGAACAAAAGATTTCACTGCACCTCGGTACATGTGAAAATAAACAAATCCAATCCAATGATGTTCAGGAATATTTGCAACTGCTAAGATACTGAAGCAGTCTGTGCCTGCATGTCGCAAGACATGGACAACGTTTAGCCTTGACAAGTGGCAAGTAACACTCCCAACGCACAATTGCCAGGTAATTAGCATCCGCAATAAGAGAGAACCTAGCCACCTCCCCATAAAGTTCAATGGTATTACCGTCACTGATTCTCCCACCATTAATATCCTGGGGGTTACATTTGGTCCAGCCATATAACTACTATGCTGCAAGAGCAGGTCAACGGCCGGGAGCTCTGCAGTGAGTAACTCACTTTCTGATTCCTCAAAGCTCGACTACCATCCACAACACACAAGTCAGGAATGTGATGAGATATTGTCCACTTGCCTAGATGAGTGCAGCTCCAAAACACTCATGAAACTCAATACAATCCAGGACAAAGCAATCTGCTTGATTGACACCCGATTCAGCATATTAAACATTCATTCCCTCTACCACTGCTGCAGCGTGACAGCAGCATGTACCATCAACCAGGTGCATTGCAGCAACTTGCCAAGGCTCCATTGACAACACCTACCAACCCTGTGACTTCTATCACCTGGAGGAATAAGGTCAGAGGGCGCATGGGAACACCACTATCAGCAAGTTCCCTTCCAAACCACACACCATCCTGAAATGGAATCATTTAATTGTTCCTTCATTGCAATTGGGTTAAAGATCTGGCACTGCCTTTCTGATATTGTTCTGGGAGTACAACCAACACTTGGACGACTGTGGTTCAAGAAAGTAGCTCACTACCACCTTCTCAAGGTCAATCCCAGTGAATCCCAGATCTCATGAATGAATAAAGAAAATGATGTGAAGATGCCGGCGTTGGACTGGGCTGGGCACAGTAAGAAGTCTTACAACACCAGGTTAAAGTCCAACAGGTTTGTTTCCAATCACTAGCTTTCAGAGCGCAGCTCCTTCATCAGGTGAATAAAGAAAAGTAAAGGGAAAATCTACCCTTCAGCCTCAGTACTACTAGCCAGATTGATTGTCAAGAAGATTATCGGATGAACCCTTAACACATTATTTTGTCTGGCTTTTATAATGTAAGTGGCAACCTGTTCAATTTCAATGAGTTAACTAAATCAGTGGATAAATTAATGTTGAGTTAAACATTAATTTACTGATATCGGTAACCAATAAGTTTTAGTATTTAAACTGGTTAGAATGAAGTGTAGAGATTCTCAGTTAAGGATTAGAAATTACAAGCACATGTAAAAGCCAGGACAGATCTCATCTGGTCAGTTACACCACTATCAACCTACTGCTAATGATCTGCAAAGTGATGGAAGGAATTGTTAGGTAGCTCAGGCTGATATATGCAAATAGCATCCATGCTGCAGAAGCATTAGGCAATAACCATCTTCAATAAGAGAGAACCAAATCACTTCCCCTTCACATTCAATGGCAGTACAATCACCTTGTCCCCACGATCAACATTCTGGGGTTTACCATTGACCAGATCCTCAACTGGACCAATCAAAGAAATATTTTGCTGTTTGAACAGATCAGAGTCTGGGTATTCTGGGTAATAGCAGATGACTATGTAAAGTTAAAGTGCATGGGATTACGGCCAGTGTCTTGAGATGGATAGAAAGCTGGTTAGCAAACAGGAAGCACAAATTTGCAATAAATGGGTCTTTTTCTGATTGGTAGGCAGCGAATAGTGGTGTACCGCAGTGATCTGTGCTAGGACCTCAATTGTTCACATTATATATTAATGATTTGGACGAGGGAGCTACATATATTATCTCCAAATTTGCAGATGATACAAAATTGGATGGGAGGATGAGCTGTGAGGAGGATGCAGAGATGCCTCAGTGGGATTTGGACAGACTGAGTGAGTGGGCACATGTAAGGCAGAAGCTGTGTAATGCGGATAAATGTGAGGTTATCCGCTTTGGTAGCAAAAATGGTAAGGCAGATTATTATTTGAATGGGTGTAATTTGAGAGAGGCGGATACTCAGCGAGACCTTGGTGCCCTCGTGCATCAGTCATTGGAAGTAAATGCGCAGGTACAGCAGGCAGTAAAGAAGGCAAATGGTATGTTGGCCTTCATAGCGAGAGGATTTGAGGATAGAAATAGAGATGTTTTATTGCAATTGCATAGAGCATTAGTAAGACCACACCTAGAGTATTGTGATGTGGAGTTGCCGGCATTGGACTGGGGTGAGCACAGTAAGAAGTCTTACAACACCAGGTTAAAGTCCAACAGGTTTGTTTCAAATCACTTGCTTTCGGAGCACTGCTCCTTCCTCAGGTGAATGACCTCACATACCTCATCAATCACCTGAGGAAGGAGCAGTACTCCGAAAGCTAGTGATTTGAAACAAACCTGTTGGACTTTAATCTGGTGTTGTAAGATTTTTTACTATAGTATGGTGTGCAGTTTTGGTGTCCTTATCCAAGGAAGGATGTTCTTGCTATGGAGGAAATGCAGCAAAGGTTTACCAGACTGATTCCTGGGATGGCGGGACTGTCATATGAAGGGAGATTAAATTGGTTAGGAGTTGGATGGGAGGATGAGCTGTTTATGTAAAGTTTGGAGTTTAGAAGAGAGGGAATCTCATGGAAACTTATAAAATTCTAACAGGATTAGACAGGATAGAGTCAGAAAGAATGCTCCCGATGGTGGAGGAGCACAAAACTAGAGGTCATAATTTGAGGATAGGCATAAACCTTTTAGGAATGAGGTGAGGAGAAATTTCTTCACTCAGAGAGTGATGAATTTGTGAACTTCACTAGCACGGAAAGTATTTGTGGCCAAAATGGTGTGTAATTTCAAGAAGGGATTAAAGGGATCAAGGGTATGGGGGGAAGGTGGGATCAGGACATTGAACTTGATGATCAGCCATGATCGTAATGAATGGTTGAGCAGGCTTAAAGGGCTGAATGGCCTCCTCCTGCTTCTATTTTCTATGTATGTTTCTATGTATTCTGTGGTGAGGGACTCACCTCCTGACTCCACCACCTGCAAGGCACAATTTAGGAGTGTGACAGAATGGTCACCTGGATGAGTGCAGTTGGAACAATACACAAGGGGAAAGCTGTATGCTTGATCAGCAATTCATCCACAAGCTTAAATATCTATCCCCTCCACCAATGTAATGTATTGTGGATGTAAAGGCTATAGAATCCATGGCAGCACTTGTCAAGGTCTCTTCGGTTGCACATCTCAAATATATGACTTCCATCACCTGGAAGGACAAGTGCAGCAGCTGCATAGGAACCAGAGCATCTCCAAGTTTCCCTCCAAGTCACACACCAGCTTGACTTGGACACATTTCATCTTTCCTTCATTGTTGCTGGACCATTACGCAGGAACTCCCCATCTACTAGCACTGCGGGAGCACCTTCAGCATGCAAACTATGGGGCAAGTCGGATGGGGCGAAAAATGTTAGTCTTGCCAGAAATGCACACATTGCAAGAAAAGGTGGATAAACAAGTCAGGGAACAAAGCCATGTCTATTCAACTGAAGTACCAGTCTCGGAACAATGGCAGCACTGTAGTATCTGATTTGAAAGATTTTGGTTCATGGCACACTTTGATATTTAAATGTATAATCTAGGCTGTGCAACTGCTGAGATAGGGTTCTGTTGTTGGAGGTGAAATGACCTACTCCCACATGGGGTGACATTATTCAAGAAAGAACTGGGGTGCACTCCTGGCATCCTGGCCAAACTTTATTCCTCAATCCCCGCCACCAAAAAATAGCCCATTGCACTTGACCTGACGTGGCCCAATTGTTTACAACAGCGGCTGTACTTGAAGAAGTACCTAATTGGCAGCGTAACATTTTGAAATGTCCTGAGATTGTGGAAGGTATTCATAAATGCAAGTTTCTATTTTTGTTGTTGTTATCTCACATATAAAAGAAAACAATTGCGTAAGTATGCGCTTAAGTGGACTCAGCTGTTACAAGCTGCATCTGCTCAATGCTATTTCTACTGAAAGCGAGTTTCATTTTAGAGCTGATTGTAACTGATAGCAGATTATCTCCAACCTTGAGGTTTAGAGTTAGATTAATGTACAAAGGAGTGAGGCTTTTTGCTGACCTCCACAATGGATAATTTAAGAGCACTTGGTTACCATCACTAGATTTAGAAAGTATTGGAGTACAGTTCCATTCTCCTTGTGTTTAAATATGTATATACATATTTCTATATAGTAAATGTAGGAACACTAAATAATTGGAAAATTTGATATTGTTGAGTAATTGTGCATTTTTTGGAAATGGGTTGAGAAAGATGGTCTCCAAAAAAAAGGTTTAGCAAATACGTTTTTGTTTTACAAAGTATTTCTGACTTTGGGAAATAAAGTCAAATGAATCATAGCCTGTTTTACAACACTCTCGATTATTTCTGTTGACGTCAGTAAAAATTAAAGTTGGAAGAGATGTAAAGCAGGCTTTTGATTTGCTATCACTTGTTTAGCACAATTGTTCAAAGTCAGAATTAACCGTCATGCCCCTGTCTTACCCAGTATGGTCATGTCATATTATACATTTTCAGTTGATCTTTTTAAATATTGGACACAAGCAAGCAGTTAAGATGGCTGCCACAAATCATGTGACTTTTGACATATGCACTACAAACATTATCAAGTCTCTGGCAAATACCTAATTAAATATGGACATAGGTGAGGATACCTCACAGCCATTTATGGAAGTCACACATTTCATTGTTGAAAGATGGGCTAACATCTAAAGACTATGGAGTTTCCAGACGGCCTGTCTCCAAGTTTCATTTGGACAAAAGGGTTGACAGAAATTCCACTGCTACTATCGACATCCCATTGCAGCACAATGGCCTCACCCAATCAAACTAGAGTGGGTGGGCCTCTGAAATGTGAACCAAATGGTAAACGTGAGTGTGTGCGTGTCTGCGCAAGCATGTGCCTCTGTGTTTCCATCTTCCAGCCACAGGGTCTTCCTGGACATCCATCTTCTTCCGTCAGGGCGGCACGGTAGCATAGTGGTTCGCACTGTTGCTTCACAGCGCCAGAGTCCCAGGTTTGATTCCCGGCTTGGATCACTGTCTGTGCGGAGTCTGCACATTCTCACTGCGTCTGCGTGGGTTTCCTCCGGGTGCTCCGGTTTCCTCCCACAAGTCCTGAATGATGTGCTGTTCGGTAATTTGGACATTCTGAATTCTCCCTGTGTGTACCCGAACAGGCGCCGGAATGTGGCGACTAGGGACTTTTCATAGGAACTTCATTGCAGTGCTAATGTAAGCCTTATTGTGACAATAAAGATTATTATTATTAAAGGAGGTCATTCTTCTTTCTTTAGGGATTCTATATTCTTTCTGCAATGATGGGTCAGTGATGGGCGCTTCTTAAATACTGTGGGACGAAGAACTTGTCAGATGAGGAACGGTTGAGGACTCTGGGTCTGTACTCGTTGGAGCTCAGAATGATGAGGGGAGATCTTATTGAAACTTACAGGATACTGCGAGGCCTGGATAGAGTGGACATGGAGAGGATGTTTCCACTTGTAGGAAAAACTAGAACCGGAGGACACCATCTCAGACCAAAGGGACGATCCTTTAAAACAGAGATGAGGAGGAATTTCTTCAGCCAGAGGGTGGTGAATCTGTGGAACTCTTTACCGCAGAAGGGTATGGCGGCCAAATCATTGAGTGTCTTTAAGACAGAGTTAGATATGTTCTTGATTAATAAGAGGATCAGGGGTTATGAGGAGAAGGCAGGAGAATGGGGATGAGAAAATATCAGCTATGATTGAATTGCGGAGCAGACTTGATGGGCCGAGTGGCCAAAGTCTGCTCCTATGTCTTATGGTCTTATTGTCTTATGGACATGGGCCATCCAGCCTACCCTATCACAGAAGATGGCATAGAACTCCCTGGTGCATAATTAATAATGCCAGGGATGGAAGATATGGCGTGGTTTGCGATCAGCTTCTGCAGCGGGAAACACACCCCGTTCCCACCCCCACCATGGGACTTATTCCCGATGGGAGAATTCCGCCCATTGAATTAAGCTTTGTGCCCACATGGTGGCACAGTGGTTAGCCTCACAGCACTAGGGGCCCTGGTTTGATTCTGAGCTTGGGTGACTGTGTGGAATTTGCACGTTCTCCCCGTGACTGCGTGGGTTTCCTCTAGGTGCTCCGGTTTCCTCCCACAGTCCCAGGATGCGCAGGTTAGGTGGATTGGCCATGCTAAGTTACCCTTTAGTGTCCAAAGGTTAAATGGGGTTACAGGGTTGAGGTGGGAGAGTGGGCCTAGGTCGGGCGCTCTTTCGCAGGGTTGGTGCAGACTCGATGGGTCAAATCGAGGGGGCATGGTAGCACAGTGGTTAGCACAGTTGCTTCACAGCTCTAGGGTCCCAGGTTCGATTCCCGGCTTGGGTCACTGTCTGTGCGGAGTTTGCACTTTCTCCCCGTGTCCGCGTGGGTTTCCTCCGGGTGCTCCAGTTTCCTCCCACAGTCCAAAAATGTGCAGATTAGGTGGATTGGCCATGCTAAATTGCCTTAAGTGTCCAAAAAGGTTGGGTGGGGTTACTGGGTTATGGGGATAGGGTGAAGGTTTGGAATTGGGTGGGGTGCTCTTTCAAAGGGCTGGTGCGGACTCGATGGGCCGAATGGCCTCCTTCTGCACTGTGAATTCTATGAAAAGGCCTCCTTCTGCACTGTAGGGATTCTGCGATTCTGTGCTTTATGACATTAGGAAATAAAATGCACTTAATTTCCCAATAAATAAGCAAACCAATGTTGAGAGCATATTGTGTGAAAAACTAATAGAATTCTGATGCTAGCCTTGAAAAACTCTGGTGCTTTTGTTGTCTATGAAGACACCCATGCTTAATGACTGCATATTTTCCCGAGGTTGATGAGAGATATAGCAGCTGTTACCTCTATCATTATGCTTCATGGTGCTTAGTGAAAGGATGAATACGTTACTATGAAATTCCTTGACTCAATATTTGAACAGAAGCATTGATTGCTGAAAACTTTGCACTGGTGTGAAGCCACTGATCCATAGGATTAACATGAAATGAATTGTAAAACTGGTCTATTGCCAACTAGTCCTTTGATTTCAGCCTCTTAATGCCTTATTTTGCAATGCAGTTTGCTGGTGTGCCAGGCAGACTCACAAACACACCCCTGACTGAAATAGTAAAGGACTTTCAGATCCCACAGAAAATTCCATCCTTCATACTAATGAGCAGCCAAAAGAGGGCATATCCACAAGGTCTGCAAAAAATTAGGATCTGTCCGTTCTACATGATTGATTCACTGGTTTTACGTTCTTTCATGGATAATAAACAAAGATCGATGGGTGTTATTTTAAACGCATTCCATCCATGGGATTTCCACTCTACCCCCAACACATTTTTTGAGCTTCGAAGGGTCTCAGGTTACAAACCGAACTCCACCATCATGTGTCTCTCCTTTAAAAGACAGAAAATTCTGGCAAACTTAAGGTCACTGAGATTGCGGAACATTTTCCTGATGGGATTTCTGCGCTTCTGGAGGGGGAATATAGTTGTAGTGAAGAGCTATTGGGGATTTGGTACAATGTAGAAAATGGATATGACTGTGACATAGTCCACACCACTTGGAGGAAATATTGCGCAGCTCCAATAAAGATTTAAGTTGTACCTTGTCAAGAAGGCCTGTTAAAGGATAATCATTTAAAAAGATCAATACTGTCATACCGTGCAGGTTCAGTCAGCAGTTAAGAAGGTAAATGCAATGTTAGCATTCATGTCAAGAGGGCTAGTATACAAGACCAGGGAGGTACTTTTGAGGCTGGATAGACCCCATTTGGAGTATTGTGAGCAGTTTTGGGCCCTGTATCTAAGGAAGGATGTGCTGGCCTTGGAAAGGGTCCAGAGGAGGTTCACAAGAATGATCCCTGGAATGAAGAGCTTGTCGTATGAGGAACGGTTGAGGACTTGAGTCTGTACTCGTTGGAGTTTAGAAGGATGAGGGGGGGATCCTCCTGAAACTTACAGGATACTGCGAGGCCTGGATAGAGTGCACATGGAGAGGATGCTTCCACTTGTAGGAGAAACTAGAACCAGAGGACACCATCTCTGACTAAAGCGACGATCCTTTAAAACAGAGATGAGGAGGAATTTATCAGCCAGAGGGTGGTGAATCTGTGGAACTCTTTGCCGCAGAAGGCTGTGGAGGCCAAATCACTGAGTGTCTTTAAGACAGAGATAGATAGATTCTTGATTAATAAGGGGATCAGGGGTTATGGGGAGAAGGCAAGAGAATGGGGATGAGAAAAATATCAGCCATGATTGAATGGCGGAGCAGACTCGATGGGCCGAGTGGCCTAATTCTTCTCCTATGTCTTATCATCTTATGGTCTTATGGGCATGAGAAGAGCACTTTTGGACAGCCTTTTAAGTCATTTTGTTGTGGTCTTGTATATAAATGGCCATGTGTATTGATACGTCAAAGAATTTGTTTTAGGAATGTGCTTTAGGAAAATGAGATGTGCAATAATCAACTCAGCTGATGAAAAATACTTGGGCTAGAAATTTTTTAGTCCTGATATTTGGGTTGATAATCAACCTGTTTCGCTACTATATGAATTTACCTTCCATGACAATCAAATCCTGTGGTGGGACGTGAACCCATGGCTTCTGGCTTAGAGGCAGAGTCCTTACCCACTGTGCCACTAGACTATTCAAAATATTCGTCCTGCCAGGCTTGATTATAAAATACTACCTTAATTTTGGCCTGTCAGCTGTGGCTCAATGCTAGTACTCTTGCCTCTGCGACAGAAGATTGTGGGTTCAAAACTGACTCCAGAGACAAGTCCATTATCAAGACTGCATCAGCAGCACTGAGGGAGTACTTCACTGCTTGAGTTGCTGTCTTTCAGATGTGATGTTAATCTATTTGAAGACAAGGAGGGATGATTTCAGTGTCCTGTCCAACATTTGTCTCTCAAGCAATACTCAAATCGAGTGTTTGGTTCAATACAGCAATGCTGCTGACGGAGATTGCTGTTTGCAAACCTCCCTCTCCTCCACCGGTGCATCAGTCACTTTTCTTTAGTTTTGTTTTCACACAGCACTGGCCTTTAATTTTCCATTAACACATTCTGATATCTTACCTTTAATACAACTGCTAGCACCTTCTCCTGTCATGAACGCTTCCTCTGTCTTGTGACCTACACATCTCCAGTGCAAGCTCTCCTAGCTCCCACCAATCACTGACCCTCTACTCTACTCCTTGGTGGCCTAGTGGTTAGGATTCCACGCTTTCACCGTCGTCGCCTGGATTTGTTTCCTGGTCAAGGAGTAGCACTTATTTTGCCCCAGGGGTCGGTCCACTCAGTTGGCTGGAATGCTGGTTTGCGATGCAGAGCGACGCCCACAGTGCGGGTTCAAGTCCCGTACCGGCCCTGTCTTCTCAACCTCCATTAAATCACCACCCGTCAGCTCTCGCTTCAAAGGAGAGAGTAGCCTATGGTCCTCGGAGACTATGGTGACTTTTCACTCTACTCCAACTGCTCTATCGCCTCTTAACCAGTATACAATCCAACACATTTCTCCCTCTCTTTAGCTCTGAAGAAAGGTCACACAGCAGCATTGTAGTATTGAACCAGTATTGAAGCATTAACTCTATTTTCTCTCTCTGTAGAGTTGTTGCTTGACCTGTTGAGTTTTACCAGCACTTTCTGTTTTCGTTTCAAATTCCAGGATCTGCACTACTTTGCTTTTATCATATTGCTGTGTGTAAGTTGGCTGGCGTGCTTCCTACATTATAACAGTGACTACACTTCAAGATGACTTCATTGGTTGTAAAGTGCTTTGCGGCATCCTGAGGTCATGAAAAGTCAGCATATAAATCACGTCCTTTTTTCTTTAATTATGCAGCAATCCACCATGACACATATTGATGGTAGGATGTTAATATTGATATTTAAATGGGAATCAATTTTCAAAAAACGCAACAGTGGAAAGCATTTCAAAGGATCTGATTCCGGTTCATACTTTATTGACTGTCAGCTGTCAAGACATGCAATTGATTAAGTATCCTAAGGTATATCTGGCCCGGTCTTACATATTGAAAGGTAGCAAATGCCACCCCATGATTTAAGAAGGGAGGGAGAGAGAAAACGGGGATCCACAGACCCATTAGTCTTACATCAGCAGGGAAAATGCTGGAATCTATTCTAAATGATGTGCTAAAGGGACGCTTGGATAATAATGATTTGATGGGGCAGAGTTAGCATGCAGTTATGAATGTGAGATCGTGTGATCTCTCCAGAGAGTTCGTGAACACAGCCCAGTGCATCACCCAAACCTGCCTTCCATCCATTGGCTTTATCTACACCTCCCGCTGCCTGGGGAAAGCAGGCAGCATAATCAAAGACCCCTCCCACCCGGCTTACTCACTCTTCCAACTTCTTCCATCGGGCAGGAGATACAGAAATCTGAGAACACGCACAAACAGACTCAAAAACAGCTTCTTCCCCACTGTCACCAGACTCCTAAATGACCCTCTTATGGAATCCCCTGATTAATACTACACCCCTGTATGCTTCACCCGATGCCGGTGTCTATGTATTTACATTATGTGTAAGCCCTATTATGTATTTTCTTTTTCTTTTCTTTTATTTTCATGTACTAAATGACCTGTTTGAGCTGCTCGCAGAAAAATACTTTTCACTGTACCTCGGTACACATGACGATGAACAAATTCAATCCAATCCAATTTGACGCGACTGTTGGAATTTTTAAGGATGTTACTAAGAGAATTGATAAAAGTGAATTGGTAGAGGTAGTATGCTTGGATTTTCAGAAGGCTTTTGATAAAGGCCCCCACAGGTGATTGGTTAGCAAAATTAAAGCAGATGGGATAGAAGATAATATACTCACATGGATTAACCATTCAGAAAACAGACAGTGGGAATAAACGGGTCATTCTCATGTTGGCAAACTAAAAGCGCATGCACTTACGGAGTCCGTATCCTTCCATTCCCAACCTATTCATATATTTGTCGAGATGCCCCTTAAATACTGCTATCACACCTGCTCTCACCACCCCCCCCCCAAGCAGCGCATTCCATATATTTGCCAAACTCTGTGTAAAACACTGGACCAGCTATATCAGTATTGTGGCTACAAAGCAGGTCAGAGGTTAGGAATTCTGCAGAGAGCATAACTCCTGAAACCTCAATGTCTGTCCACCATCTACAAAACGCAATACAGAGTGTGATGGAATGCTCTCCACTTGCTAGGATGAGAACAAAGAACAAACAACAAAGAAAAGTACAGCACAGGAACAGGCCCTTCGGCCCTCCACGCCTGTGCCGACCATGCTGCCCGTCTAAACTAAAATCTGCACTTCCGGGGTCTGTATCACTCTATTCCCATCCTATTCATGTATTTGTCAAGATGCCCCTTAAACGTCACTACCGTCCCTGCTTCCACCACCTCCTCCAGCAGCGAGATCCAGGCACCCACTGCCCTCTGTGTAAAAAACTTGCCTCGTACATCTCCTCTAAACCTTGCCCCTCGCACCTTAAACCTATGCCCCCTAGTAATTGATCCCTCTACCCTGGGAAAAAGCCTCTGACTATCCACTCAGTCTATGCCCCTCATAATTTTGTAGACCTCTATCAGGTCGCCCCTCAACCTCCTTCGTTCCACTGAGAACAAACCAAGTTTATTCAACCTCTCTTCATAGCTAATGCCCTCTGTGGTAAACCACTGTTGCACCTGTATTAGGTGATGTCAGGTAGGACCTGTACTACAGGTTCCCCGGTAGCCCCTGACTGCTGGCTCCGCCCAGTAGGAGTATAAATATGTGTGTCCTCGTTCCAGTGAGAATAAACCAAGTTTATTCAACCTCTCCTCATAGCTAATGCCTTCCATACCAGGCAGCATCCTGGTAAATCTCTTCTGCACCCTCCCTAAAGCCTCCACTTCCTTCTGGTAGTGTGGCGACCAGAATTGAACATTATACTCCAAGTGTGGCCTAACTAAGGTACTATATAGCTGCAACATGGCTTTCCAATTTTTATACTCAATGCCCCGGCCAATGAAAGCAAGCATGCCGTATGCCTTCTTGACAACCTTCTCCACCTGTGTTGCCCCTTCCAGTGATCTGTGGACCTGTACACCTAGAATCTCAAGAACTCGACACTATCCAGGAAAAAGCAATTTGCTTGATTGGCACCCCATCCACACCGTCTACATTCACCCCTCCACCACCAATGTACAGTGGCAGCAGTGTGTACCATCTATAAGGTGCACTGCAACAACTCTCCAAGGCTCCTTTGATAGCACCTTTCACACAGGAAACCTCTATCACTAATAAATGGCTACTCCAATCTTCAAAATCCATGACCACTTCCATCTAGAAGGACAAGGACAGCAGAAATATGGCAACACCACCAGCTGCAAGTTCCCCTCCAAGCCACTCACCATCCAGATGTGGAACTATGTTGCCGTTCCTTCACTGTCACTGGGTCAAAATCCTGGAACCTCCTCCCGAACAGCACTGTGGGTGTACTACAGTGGTTCAAGGTGGCGTCTCAAGGGCAATTAGGTTTGGGCGATAAATGCTGGCCTAGCCAGCAAAGCTCACATCCCATGAAAGGGTATGAGAAAAACTATTCTCTCTTTGCTGCACACCATTTTTTTTGGAGAGGCATGGATGGTCAGGACAGTGCTACATGTGGGACAGATTGACCATTGGCGCTTTTGTGTGACATTACACCAGTCTTTTGCAGGCGGTCAGTTTTTTTCTCTGCTTCGCAAGCACAGGAAAGCCAGATATGCAAATATGTGGCTTGGAGTTTTGGCCTCCGCTGGGGCTGGGATTGGAGGCAGGTGGGAGCTTCATGCAACCTCGCTGAACAGAGTGCTCATTCCTGGACTCCATCCGGTCCATGTCTAAATTTTCCAGAACCCTGGATTCTGAGGTTAGTTCATCAAACCTGAACCATTAACTCTGTTTCTCTCCTCACATGTGCTGTCTCACCTGCATCGGACAGCATAAAAGCAAAAGAAAAATCATACAAAGTGGCGAGGATTAGTGGGAAGCCAGAGGATTGGGAAGCCTTTAAAAGCGAGCAGAGGCCAACTAAAAAAGCAATAAGATGGGAGAAGATGAAATATGAGTCGAAGCTAACTAGTAATATAAAAGAAGACAGGAAGAGTTTTTTTCAATATATAAAAGGTAAGAGAGAGGCAAAAATAGACATTGGACCACTAGAAAATGTGGCTGGAGAAGTAATAATAGGAAACATAGAAATGGCAGAGGAACTGAACTTTGCATCAGTCTTCATGGTGAAAGACACCAGTGGGATGCCAGAGCTCTTGGAGAATCAGGGGGCAGAGGTGAGTGCAGTGGCCATCACTAAGGAGAAGGTTCTGGGCAAATTGAAAAGTCTGAAGGTGGATAAATCATCTGGACCGGATGGACTATACCCCAGGGTTCTAAAAGAGATAGCACAATACCCCATTTGGAGTATTGTGAGCAGTTTGGGGCCCCGTATCTAAGGAAGGATGTGTTGGCCTTGGAAAGGGTCCAGAAGACGTTCGCAAGAATGATCCCTGGAATGAAGAACTTGTCGTATGAGGAACGGTTGAGGACTCTGGGTCTGTACGCGTTGGAGTTTAGAAGAATGAGGGGGGATCTTATTGAAACTTACAGGATACTGCGAGGCCTGGATAGAGTGGACGTGGAGAGGATGTTTCCACTTGTAGGGAAAACTAGAACCAGAGGACACAATTTCAGATTAAAGGGGCGATCCTTTAAAACAGAGATGAGGAGGAATTTCTTCAGCCAGAGGGTGGCGAATCTGTGGAACTCTTTGCCGCAGAAGGCTGTGGAGGCCAAATCACTGAATGTCATTAAGACAGAGATAGATCGGTTCTTGATTAATAAGGGGATCAGGGGTTATGGGGAGTAGGCAGGAGAATGGGGATGAGAAAATATCAGCCATGATTGAATGGCGGAGCAGGCTCGATGGGCTGAATCTGCTCCTATGTCTTATGGTCTTATGGTCTAATGCTGAGTACTTCCAGTGTTTTGTTTTTAGTTCAGGCTGGTTATAATAATACAACAATAATAGTTTATTGTCACAAGTAGGCTTCAATGAAGTTATTGTGAAAAGCCCCAAGTCGCCACATTCCGGCGCCTGTTCGGTGAGGCCGGTACGGGAATTGAACCCGCACGCTGGCATTGTTCTGTATTACAAGCCAGCTGTTCAGCCCACTGTGCTAAACCAGCCCCTGATTAGGAGCCTTATTGACGCCAGTTAAAAGAGGAGACTCAAATTTTCTAGTTGGCCTCCAGATTCTCTCAGGCGGCAGGGGCCAGTTTAGCTGCCTTGAGAGAGACACCCAGTGGCAGTCCTGGAGGCTCTCTCTGCCTGCTTAGGTAGAGGACCCAACAGAGGCTGTTCTGGGGAGGTGTCCCATCCCCACAGTGGTGGCCTGGTTGCTGAATCTAACTTTTAGTTGAAGGTTTTTAAAAGTGAGAGAGAAGGCACCTTAATGTTGAAGCCCCCTCTCTCACACTTACCTTCCATTACAGCCAGCTGCTCCTCTCAAACTGGAAGGCATCTGACTGTCCACCCAGCTATGAGAACCTGCTCGCCGACCTTAATTGGTCTGTGAACCTGTCTCCAGTCAATAAAAGGGACACCCTAATGAAGATCCCAGTGAGTGACTTTCCTCCCTAAGGGCAGTCCGAATCAAACCCACCTCCCTTTCCTGTCCCGGAGGGAAAATCCAACCCCGTGACTTTGCTGCAATAACTTTCAATGCTGTCTTGAACAACAATGTCTGTTCATCTTTAAATGTGCGATACTAATCCACCCCACCCAATAGGATGACAATATCTCCTCCCTAATTGCTCTTGTGGTTTGTTAATGTTATTTGTTTGGATGGTTGTATTCAGTCCAATTCCCAAAGGATGTGGCTGTAAAATCCTCAGAAATCAATGCGAATTAGACAATCTCAATTGGAAAGGCCTTCAGGAGGGTTGGTAAGGGACATAGTAAATGTCTTACTTGAGCAGTTAAGAATGCTCTCCTGAGTTTGAAGATAAAGATGCACTATAAGGGGCATTCTGAAGAGAGCTCTGGACTGACCTGCGCTAACTTGTTTCTGAGTAGGATGTCATCATATTGGTAATATAAGAGTCTGGCATAGAAAGGGTTAACATGGGGCTGGGTACAGTGCCACCCACAGTGTGATGTAAAGGAACACATGACTTAATCTACAGTGCAATATTGGACTGGACAGAGATGTGTGTAGAGGCAAGCATGGAGACAGTTTCTAGCTTAAACTTTATACTGTATCATTTGTACGTAGTGTCATTACCTTGGGTTAAGCAGGTCATGGGATATTAATGAAATCTTAAGCAGGTCATGGACACTTATGAGACTGGGAGATTGATATTCCTAAAGGACCAGAGGGGATACACATTCACCCACTGAGGGGCAGGGAGCCCCCTTCTACACCCTGTATAAAACTGGAGGGCCGTGAACCGTGAGCTGGCCCCTATAATATGTAACTGCTCTGTACTCTTCTTCTGTTGCATTAAACCTTCTTCCTTTGACTCAACCTGTTTGCAGCGGTGTGGACTCCTTTCCGAACCTCATAATACACAGTCATGAGTAATTAATAAACACTTACTGCTAAACTATACGAAACTCTTCATGAGACCTACCAAACTACACACATCTTAGAACAATACTCACTTTCAGAAATGCAAACCATTTGATAGCATATTGTTTAGTTGCAGCAAAACAAAAACCCCACGAATGTGCCAAGGATCAGGTAGAATTTAAAAGGCTGCATTAGCCTGTTAGAATGTTTTCAGACAGCACACCGCACTGTCCGTGGCTCCTGATGTTAATGCCACAATTAGCCAACGTGAAAATGTCCAATTATAATTTATTGACAATAAGAGGATGACTTTGTGTTATTTTTAACTCTTATTAAATTAATGGTGCGACAGAAGATCCCCAATGTGATTATTGTGGCATTTAGAGCGATTAATAATTTTAATGCAAGTGTAACCCGGTGAGAAAATATAACATGACTGCTCTGCTAATGGGATGAAATGGCCAACCTGAATTTTATACTAATCAAATACAGTGTAAAGCTTAGAGGTCAGCAGAAGCTGCAATCAGACTAATGTACCTTCATGCTAGGTCACTCACTCCAGCTTTTAAAATAATCCATGACAGTTTTCAGTCCTGATGCCTATCCAGTAGGTGTGTTGTATATTTTTCCTGACTGCAGAAACCTCGTGTCAATATATTTTCTCTATCAGGTTAATTTTAAAAGGGAAGTTTAGTGTGTGTTATTCTTAGGTACTCAAGGTTTTTTGGAATGCGGACTTAACAACAAAATTATTCCATTTCTTCACCACAAAGATTCTCTGACTTTACTTGCAAAACAAATGCTGCACATTCACTTAAGGGGCAGGGAAACCTTTTGAACTTTTCACACAGGAAAAAGAAGTTTGCTAACGTGCGATAGAGCAAGTTGGACCTTGTCTAAATGGAGTCCAGAATAAAACAGGGGCGGGATTCTCTGTTGGCCGACGGTGAAAACGGGAACGGCGATTAGGCGGAGAATAGCTCCCGATGCCAAAATTCCGGCAGGTGCCGGTTTGACGGCGAGTCGCGATGCTCCGCCCCCTGCAAATCGGCGTCATTGCGAAGTGCGCCGCGCATAGTTGCAACCACGTTCGCATCTCCTTATCGGGCCCACCCACGATGCTCCGCCTCCGATGGGCCGAGATCCCGACGGTGCGGTCCACTTGTGCTCTCAACAGTCGTGGACGAGGCCTGGTGGCTGCGGAGTGAGAGAGAGGACATACGGACAGTGTCCAGAACCGCCATACTTTGCCGACAGTCGTGCCGCTGGCTGGGGGGGCTCCTTCCAGGGCTGGGGGTAGTAGTGGGGGGTGGCCAGGAGATGGGCTGTGGAGTCGGGGTGGACGGGGGCGTGCTCCAACACAACCGGCATGAGTGGGGGGTGTGTGTGTGGGGGTGTATAGTGTACTCGCTTGTCAGCCCTGCGCATGTCCATCATGGGCCCGGCGATTCAACGACTGTTTTAGTTTGTTCTGCGGGTGTTCCACGCGGCTCCGGTTCCACGCGGCTCCGGTTCCACGCGGTTCCGGTTCCACGCGGCTCCGGTTCCAGCCCCTGTGGCACTGATTTTTCTGACCATCCATCGCAGTTCCTCGCAAGTATTTAAATATGGAGACCAATAAGACTTGCGGCCCTGGTTTTCATCCAACAGTAATTCCTTTCCAGTTACAGATCCAAACAGCTAAGAAGGAACATGTCTCGTTCTGACAAAATCCCTTTTCCAATAACAAAAACCTCGAGCTGGATTTTATGAGCTCTTTGAGGATTGAGCTGGTAGGCAAAATGGCATGGGAAGACATTGAGAGGGAAACCTGACATCTTCCTGCCACCATATTGCCAGTGGTGGGAAAGATGTTGGGGCTGATCCATCGCTAGCTCACCAAATGGCTAATTGAGGGCTTCTTCTAGTCGTTGCGGGCATTTTGCCCACATTGAGAGGACTTAGTGTTTGGAGACCACCCAGTGAAACCTGGCAGTATCCCAGGGGACTCTGGGGGGAGTGGCGCGGCACTCCTCTATGGGAATCGCATGATCCAGGGAAGGGCCCCACGAAAGCAATAGCCACTCCCATGGTTAGGTTGCTCCTCTTGCATAGGACAACCCGCCTTAATTGGTGGG
This sequence comes from Scyliorhinus torazame, assembly GCF_047496885.1. NCBI lineage: Eukaryota > Metazoa > Chordata > Chondrichthyes > Carcharhiniformes > Scyliorhinidae > Scyliorhinus > Scyliorhinus torazame. Next base: position 38,407,662 of record NC_092708.1, on the reverse strand, counting down.
GTGTCCCTGCCTTGTCCTGGCTCCCACCAACAATGCTAATCCCTCTGTGAGGGTGCCCCACCATTGAGGCACCTTTTCCCTGGAGCTGTAGCCTCAACACGGGCCACCGCTAATATTACAGCTTGTGGGACTGTGTGTGAAACAAATTTAATTAAACTGAAGAGTTAGGCTGAAAGATTTAAAGCATCAAAGGGGCTAGGTGTGACATTTGGGGCAAAATTCTCCGACCCCCCGCCGGGTCGGAGAATCGCCGGAGGCTGGCGTGAATCCCGCCCCCGCCGGCTGCCGAATTCTCCGGCACCGGATATTTGGCGGGAGCGGGAATCGTGCCGCGCCGGTTGGCGGCCCCCCCCCCCCGGCGATTCTCCGGCCCGGATGGGCCGAAGTCCCGCTGTTAGAATGCCTGTCCCGCCGGCGTGGATTAAACCACCTCTCTTACCGGCGGGACAAGGCGGCGCGGGCGGGCTCCGGAGTCCTGGGGGGGCGCGGGGCGATCTGGCCCCGGGGGGGGGGGGGCCCACGGTGGCCTGGCCCGCGATCCGGGCCCACCGATCCGCGGGCGGGCCTGTGCCGTGGGGGCACTCTTTTCCTTCCGCCTTCGCCACGGTCTCCACCATGGCAGAGGCGGAAGAGACCCCCTCCACTGCGCATGCGCGGGGATGCCGTGAGCGGCCGCTGATGCTCCCGCGCATGCGCCGCCCGGCAAAGTCATTTCCGCGCCAGCTGGTGGGGCACCAAAGGCCTTTCCCGCCAGCTGGTGGGGTGGAAATCAGTCCGGCGCGGGCCTAGCCCCTCAAGGTTAGGGCTCGGCCACTCAAGATGCGCAGGATTCCGCACCTTTGGGGCGGTGCGATGCCGGACTGATTTGCACCGTTTTTGGCGCCGGTCGGCGGACATCGCGCCGATTACGGAGAATTTCGCCTTTGAAGTGGAGATGATCAATGTTAGGTTTTCTCCAAGTAAACACAACAAGGGTAGAAATTTGCATTAGGAGATACGCAAGGACTTGGCTTCTAAGTTGTTGAATTTCAACGGTAGGTAAGAAGGGGTTTACAACTCAACAAAGATCACAATAAATAAGGCAAAGTTATAAAATTTTATTTTACCAAATATAGTGGTCATAATGAGAACATAAACGATTTTGATATTCTTGGAAAGGTAAATTTCAAAGAAGCATAAGGACATTGGGATAAGATGAAAGAGAGCAAATATATTTAAAGAAAGGTTGAACATGATGCCATTTAACATTCCAAAGAGAATGCTGTGCTGGGATAGAACTGTGTAAGAAGCAAAGTGAAGCAGTCTTCAACCATCCCAGAGAAGGGTCTGTTTTTCAAGAAAGCAAGGTTTTGTTCTAAAGTTCTTGGAATCCTCCACAGGATTGTAAGAGAGAGTGAGAATCTGTGTGATGTATCTTCCCCAGAACAACCATAAATGTCTTGTGGTAAATTTACTGGATTTGATATAGATTAACAGGGACTGTTGCCCAAAAGGGTGTATTTTTTGTGAGTCTAACAAAGTAAAAATCTTTTGTGAAATGTTCGTAAAATTAATTTTAATATTACAAGGATGTAATAATAATAATAATCACTTATTGTCACAAGTAGGCATCAATGAAGTTACTGTGAAAAGCCCCTAGTCACCACATTCCGGCACCTGTTCGGGGAGGCTTGAACGGGAATTGAACCCGCGCTGCTGGTCTTGTTCTGCATTACAAGCCAGCTGTCTTAGCCCACTGTGCTAAACCAGCCCCTAAAGTGAGGTTAGAGACGGGATGTGCCCAAGTCCCCACGTCTAGTTTGCACACGATCCTTTTGGCCGACAATGCTTTCTGCCAGAAAACATCACAGGCCACAGACGAGTATATTACGAACAACCGAAATAGGGAGGTCTCACCATCCACGTTCTGGGAGATGCTGAAGACTGTGATTAGAGGAGAAATGATCACCCATAAGGTACGCAGACACAGAGAAGAGAGGGCAGCTAAGCAGCAACTGATCAACTCCATTCTGGAGGTCGACAGAAGGTACTCTGAGGCCCTGACCATAGAGCTTCTGGCAGAGAGGAAAATGGGGCTGGTTTAGCACAGGGTTAAATAGCTGGCTTTGAAAGCAGACCAAGACAGGCCAGCAGCACGGTTCAATTCCTGTACCAGCCTCCCTGAACAGGCGCCGGAATGTGGCGACTAGGGGCTTTTTACAGGAACTTCATTTGAGGCCTACTTGTGACAATATGCGATTTTCATTTCAGGGGCTGGTTTAGCACACTGGGTTTAATCACTGGCTTTTAAAGCAGGTCAAGGCAGGCCAGCAGCATGGTTCAATTCCCATACAAGTCTCCCCGAACAGGCGCCGGAATGTGATGACTAGAGGCTTTTCACAGTAACTTCATTTGAAGCCTACTTGTGACAATAAGTGATTTTCATTTCATTTTTCATTTCAAATGCTACAATTGGAATTTAACCTGCTATCCACCAAGAAGGCCATGCACCAACTCCACCAGACACGGGGAAACCTTTTATGAACATGGAGAAAAGGCTACCAAAGAGAAAATGCTGGAAAATCTCAGCAGGTCTGGCAGCATCTGTAGGGAGAGGAAGGGAGGGTCATCGTTTCAAGTCCAGATGACCCTTTGTCCAGCTAGATACAAAGCTAGCCGTCTGCTGGCTTAGCAGCTGAGAAAGCAGGCAACCACGAAGCAAATAGCACAGGTGAGGGAGAGCAAAGGAGGACTGGTAGCCGATCCAAAAAAGATCAACAAAGCGTTCGAGGCCTTCTACTGGGGTCTGTATGGGGCGGGCGGGAGCCGCATGGAGAAGTGAGGCTGAGGGGGAGAGTTCGAGGAGTGGGCCCCACAGCTCCATGGTGTGCACCCGCGGGGAGGGTTTTCTGCTGGCTCCATGGTTTTCCTCAGGTGTTTCCCACCCCCGGCCGAGGGAGTCCGGCTCCAACAGGCTGAGATCGCGGCGATTCTGGATGGCAAAGACCTCGGCACCGGCACCTTGTACATCGCCGACAGCCGACTGTCTTGGTTTGCTGGATCTGGAATGGGATTCTCCTTGGAATATCCGACCATCAGTTTACCCACAGCAGCACTTGTACGTGATGGTGAATGCCAAGCTGGCATCCAAGGAATGCAAAGAAACAAATATGGATGAAAAGACCCCTGATGGAGAGGAGGAGGATGATAACGATGACAGCGATCCAATCACAGAGGTTCGGTTTGTGCCTATGGATAAAACAGCCTTGGGGCCTTTGTTTACAGCATTGTGCGACTGCTGGGCCCTGCACCCTGACCCGGGTGACACTGATTCGGAGAATGATTTCGAGGAGGATGATGAAGAAGGCGAGGAATATGATGTGGAAGCACATGAACGAGGACAAGGAGATGTTCCCACTTTCCACACGTACGAGGAAGGTTTCTCCCATTTGAACCCAGAGGGACAGGCGACCCTGCAGAGACTTGAAAGGCATGTTAGCTCAGTCAGTCAGTCGACAGGCCTTTCATATGGCTGGGGTGCGGACAGAATCTTCAGCAGTCAACACTGAAGATGGAATGGAGTTGGGTGCGACTCCAGTAGAAGTTGGACAGTTCGACGATGCTGACATTGATCACTGACGGGCCTCAATAATCGGCAAGTGTCTTTAACTTACAAAGACTGCATCTCATCATGACGTGATAGTGGCCGATCTGATTAACAGAAGTTTCATAATTAACATTGGAAGGAAACAAAGGCAGCTGCCTAACCTGGTTTTATATGTAACAAAGCTATTGGGGTAAAATGTGTCCTGTACTGACAGCTACCATTAAATTGCCCAATATGAAGTTGGGATGCGATGCTTAATATAGTGCTGTTTTCGTATAGTGTACGTCACATTTTGTGTCGCAAAGCGTTGCAAGGTTATAACGTTAAGCAAAACCTCTTCTGTACTGAGTGGATAACTAATTTCAGCTGCTTTTTGAGTCTCTTATTTGGGGGACCTGGGGAAGGGGGAGAGGCTCATGAAGATATGAGGGGGTCCCAATTTGTTTCGGGCAGATTTCCTGATTGTATATTTTGTGCCATGTAACAAATGGGCAATAATATAGTTCAAAAATGTTTTAAAATTAAAAATGTTAATCCTGACAACAGTTCAAATAGCTGGACAACAGTACTTGGATGGAAACTGTAGACATTTTTTTAGAGGAAACATGAATAAATTGCAAAATTTGTACATCCACAGCTGCAGATGAATTAAAATACCAAACCCTACTGGGGCTGTTGTAGCCACCTGAGTTGGCCACTTTCCGACTTAAAATGGAGAACAGCAAAGGCTGAAGGGAAATTCAGCCAACACAGGCAAAAACTAGCCGGTGCAAGTTTACTGTGTATTAAACTCTGCAAAAGCCCAGACAGCATCGATACAAGCAGCCATCTGCATAGTAATGTAGCAGCTATCTACATACTAATGCGCGATCCCCGGGAACAATTGAAACATTTGAGGTAAACAAGGCCAAGCCAGACTCCTCGGCGCCAGCAGGAGCCAACATAAAAGAGGTTAACGGACACTTAAAGACCGCCCAACAATGAGGGAACAGCTCCAGTATTGGAGAAATCAAACCAAGCGATTGGAACAAAGTCCGATCACTTGAAACCAGGTACGGGGTCCGCCCTGAAAGGTGGGAAGCCGCTGGGGACTATAAAGTAAATCCCCCAAGTTCAAATCATCCTTCTTGACAGGGTCACTCAGCAACACGAACCAACCCTTGACAGTGACCTGTCCAGCTGCCTCCAAAGAACGTAAGTCTCAAGTCAACGCACGCTACGAGATAGGCGCTCCTACCTACCAGTCCATACCAGCTTTTGAATCCCGCAGACTCAGAACCCGAACGAAAGGCCATTTGTTCCCCTGACCTGGTGGGCCAGTCTGAAGCTAAGTATTGGCCTGTTAGTGATAGAAACAGCTTAGAAAGTAGAGTCTATGCATGAGTAGTGATTTACTGTGTATAATAAATGGGCTTTGATTTGAATGTTACTAATTGGTGTATTGAGTTATTGATCATTACTTGAACTTGAACCTTGTGGCGGTATCATAAAGATATCTGGCGACTCTAGAGCAAAGGTTATAATACAGAGCCAATTGAACCAACCAAAAGTTAGCTACATAGTACTGGCGACTCTGGTGAGACCTGATGTATGGGGATAGTAGGATGGCGTGCTGTGGCTGTGTCTGAGTCACAGTCGCTGTCGCTGCTGCTGCTGTCTGTGGGCGTTCTGGGGCGGAGTGTATACTTCAGGGGTGGAGTCAGGGTTGAGTCCGTGGCTGGGCTGGACGTGTTGGGGGAAGGCTGTGGGCGGGGCGTGGTCTGCTGCGTCGAGCATGACGTGGTGTGTGTGGTTCGACTGTGGTCCATATGCTTTAAGCTGGTTGATATGGAATCACGCAGTCTTTCCGTTGGGATACTTTATTTTGTAGACGGAAGGGCTGACTTTGTCCGCAATGGAGTACGGACTCGAATATTTAGGTGACAGGAATGTGCTGGGGTTGTATACGGAGAGCATGACTTGCTCTCCTACACTGAACTCAGTCGCATGCACTGTCTTATCGAAACAGGCCTTGCTCTGTTTCGTTCTTGTGCCCAATTTCCCTTCAGCCTTTGCTGTTCTCCATTTTAAGTCGGGAAGTGGCCAACTCAGGTGGCTACAGTGTACACCTCGCAGACTCCCTGATGGGGACTTGGGGATGAAACAGTTCCTCGACAGACTGGATATGACTGTCATTGGGGACGATTGTAGGAGCACCACTAGGACTGGGAGAGGTCATGGAGAGTATCAGCTCCATGCAGGTGGGGAAGACGCTGGGACCTGACGGGTTCTCGGCGGACCTCTGCAAAGGATTTGCGACGGCACTGGCCCAACACCTGTGGGAGATGTTTGCAGACTCACTAGCGAGGGGCACCCTGTCTCCATATGCCACAATGTGGAGATGCCAGCGTTGGACTGGGGTGAGCACAGTATGAAGTTTTACAACACCAGGTTAAAGTCCAACCGATTTGTTTTGAATCACTAGCTTAGGGAGCACTGCTCCTTCCTCAGGTGAAAGAACTCAAGGATCCCCCAAAATGTCCAACAAAGAAGAAGAAATATGGGGTGGGGGAGGAGGGGGGGGGTGCCTGGCCCTCCCAAACCTACAGTACTACAATTGGACAGTGACGGCAGAAGGAGCGAGGGGGTGGGTTAAAGCACCAGACATGGAATGGGTGAGGATGGAGGAGAGCTCCTGTACAGGGACGAGGCTCCGGGTCCTCACCACGGCAGAGCTCCCATTTCAGCCAGCCAAACACTAAACCAGCCTAGTGGTGGTAACCACCCTCTGAACCTGGAACCAGATGAGGCAGAACTTCGGCTTGACCGAAATGTCCACCATGGCCCCCATCTGCGGCAATGATAAGTTCGCACCAGCGGACTTTCAAGAGGTGGAGACAGGATGGGGGGTGGGGGGGGGGGGGGGGGGGGGGACTGACTGTGAGGGACTTTTACACAGAGGACAGACTAGTGACCTTAGAGGAACTGACAGAGAGACTGCAGCTACATAGCAGGAATGACCAAAGAACAAAGAAAAGTACAACGCAGGAACAGGCCATTTGGCCCTCCACGTCTGTGCCGACCATGCTGCCCGTCTAAGCTAAAATCTTCTACACTTCCGGGGTCCGTATCCCTCTATTCCCATCCTATTCATGTATTTGTAGAGCAGTTGATGTGGTGTATATGGATTTCAGCAAAGCGTTTGATAAGGTTCCCCACGGTAGGCTATTGCAGAAAATACGGAGGCTGGGGATTGAGGGTGATTTAGTGATGTGGATCAGAAATTGGCTAGCTGAAAGAAGACAGAGGGTGGTGGTTGATGGGAAATGTTCAGAATGGAGTTCAGTTACAAGTGGAGTACCACAAGGATCTGTTCTGGGGCCGTTGCTGTTTGTCATTTTTATCAATGACCTAGAGGAAGGCGCAGAAGGGTGGGTGAGTAAATTTGCAGATGATACTAAAGTCGGTGGTGTTGTCGATAGTGTGAAAGGATGTAGCAGGTTACAGAGGGATATAGATAAGCTGCAGAGCTGGGCTGAGAGGTGGCAAATGGAGTTTAATGTAGAGAAGTGTGAGGTGATTCACTTTGGAAGGAATAACAGGAATGCGGAATATTTGGCTAATGGTAAAGTTCTTGGAAGTGTGGATGAGCAGAGGGATCTAGGTGTCCATGTACATAGATCCCTGAAAGTTGCCACCCAGGTTGATAGGGTTGTGAAGAAGGCCTATGGAGTGTTAGCCTTTATTGGTAGGTGCAGTCTCCCCTTCACTTGGGGACTCCGTGTCCCACAGTAATTTCAATTTTGAGTCACTCTCTTGTTTTAGGTATCGGAAATAATTTCTGTTACGAATGCGGTCGCAGGTTTATCTGATTTCAAAATATCACGAAAATAAAATCTAAAACAAGTTTAGTTGTTTCATAGTTCGGGCCAAATACTTCTAGCCCACATAATTGAAATTGAAGTCCATCAAACAATAACAGCACTTTAAGTTACATGTTGGATCATTACATTGCATCCCTGGAGGAGAAAAAGGAAACAGTTTTTCTATTCCATTACCTCCTTCAGAAAATTACAGAAAACCGCTTTTCTAACAACAAATCGGGGAAGAAGATCTAAATATAGTTGCACTATTGGCCACATTGCATCTGAGTGAAGAGAGGTGAAGGGGTATCATAAATCTGTCAACATTTTGGTATGTTCTGTAGTCAGTGGAGCCGTTAGTGGACATGAAGCGGGAGAACACAGTTATCTGGAGCTGAGAGCTCACCCACGCCATATTATCAGCAAAGATGGAAAACACTGTCAGCTTTCCGTCACTCAGGTCCACTTCATAAAGTAACTGCTTTGCAACACGCCTGATTTTGCACCAATGCTCGGAGGCAAAATTGGCAATTACATTTTCACCAAAAATAATGGGCCATGAGATGTCATGTTTGCAGGAATAGAACAATCCTTAGTTGGGAAAGACTCAGGAATAAGACACCGGCATAATTCAAGATCATAGAATTCTGCTCCAAGATCATAGAATCCCTACAGTGTAGAAGGTGACTATTCGGCCCGTCAAGCCTGCACCAACCCTCCGAAAGAGTATCCTACCCTGATGCACTGCCCAGTGCTAACCACTGTGCCACCATGCTGCCCACACAGGCCACCGAGGGGTGGCACAGTGGTTAGAACTGTTGCCTCACAGCACCAGGGACCCGGGTTCAAATCCGGCCTCGGGTAACTCTGTGTGGAGTTTGCACTTTCTCCCCGTGTCTGTGTGGGTTTCCTCCGGGTGCTCCGGTTTCCTCCCACAGTCCAAAGGTGTGCAGGTTGGGTGGATTGGCCGTGATAAATTGCCCCTTGGTGCCCAAAGGTGTGCCGGTTGGATAAGGTTGCAGTGATAGGGTGGGGGAATGGGCCTAGGTAGGATGCTCTTTCAGAAGGTTGGTGCAGACTCGATGAGCCAAATGGCCTCCTTCTGCATGTAGCATTTCCATCTCCTATGTTCTTAACATTGCAAGTATGACACTTCTTTAGACTTTTTCCAGTAATTTCTGTTTCAGATTTTAGAATCTGCAGTATTTTGCTGCCAGCTCCACAGGCTGCCGTTGGTGAGATTTGAACCGGAATATTGGCATGGCTAGTTGGATTATTAGTCCAATAACAGTGCCACTGTGGCACCATCACTTTCCCTGGTCAGAATGACTTCCTGCTCCACTGTATACGTGGCATCGTGAATTTCTAAAGGGTAGACACATCTCAATTGGTTGTGCTGTTTTTATGCCAATGGGAAAAGATTTGTGCCTGCAGTTGGAATGGAGATGGACTCACATTTAGGTTTCCCAGGTCCACTCATTTCCACATCCACTGGAGTAGATATTCTTGCAGATCCTTTGTCAACAGATTTGATCTGCTGGGATGCACATCAGTTAGAGTGCAGCTTTGCAAAAATCAGTTTTGGCTCCTCGCTGTGGCAGCAGTTTGGAGGACAAATAGGTAAGGAAGGAATTGCGTTTGTTTCATTCCCCTGACTCTCAAGTCGACCTCACTGTGAGTCTCATCACCAATTTCTGATATTTTCAAGAATGTCAACCACAGGGGTGGCTGGCAGCAGTACGGCACAACCGTTTCACCCAGTAAGACCTGTAGGTCACCATCAACAACAACAAGTATACATAGAGCCTCTTAAATGTAACAAAATGCTCCAAGGCATTTTGCAGGCATAATATGAAGCAAAATTTGACACAAAGCCAGAGGGGAGATGACCTACAGCTTGGTGAAAAGAGGTACCGAGGTGGAAAAAGTTTATGGAAGGATTTCCAATGTTTAGGGCCTTATCAGCTGGAGCAATTAAAATCTGGGCACTCAAGAGGCTGGAATTAGAAGCGCACAGATAATCTCGGAGGATTTTCGGGCTGGAGGAGGTTATAGAGATAGGGAGGTGCGAGAGCATGGAGGGATTTAAGAACAAGGGTGAGAATTTAAAAATTCTCCACCAGTAACCAATGTGAGTCAGCAGGCAGAGGGATGATGGGCGAATGGCACTTGCTGTAAACACAAATATGGGCAGCAGATTTTGAATGTCAACTTTACAGAGTGTAGAATGCGGGAGGCTGGACAGGACTGAATTGTCAATTCCGGAGTAACAAAGGCATGGATGATGCTTTCAAAGTTTGATCAGTTGAGGCAGGGTAGTGTCCGGCAATGATAGTGGTGGAAATAAAATGTGTCAATGATGGTGTTAGACACCTTGGTAGCTCATCTCATGATCCCATACAGCACCAAGATTGCAAAATCTGACTCAATCCCAGACTGTTGTCAAGGAGATGGTAGCTAGGGAATCAAGTTTATGATGGGAACCAAAGACAATTTTAGTTTTCTCACTATTTAATTGCAGGAAATATCTGCTCATCCAGTTCTCAATGTGTGACTAGCAGTCTGATACTTGAGTGGCACCGGAGGAGTGAAGAGAGGTGGCGGTGAGGTGGAGTTGGGCATCATCAGTATGTCTGTGAAAACTAACTCTGTGTTTTGGGCGATCACGCCAAGGGGCAGTGTGTAGCTTCAAAGAAATTGGTATCACCAGACAGCTGGCTGCCTGATTCAGCAAATCTGCCCGAAATGTCACTTGTGCCATATAGAGGAAGCTGGCAACTGTTTCATTGGCAGAACTTTGGAGTGTGCAACGGGAAGTCCAATTACCTCATAACGGGAGGCTTGAAAATGATTTTTATTAGGAATCACAGAAGGAAGTGGGGTTTGCAAGCGGAAAGAGCCATGAGTGGTGAGAGAGTGGTGAGGAAGTGGGCAGGGATGGCCTTGTCACTGATTGAGACCGTGGCCAAAGGTGGCACGTTTAAGAAAGTAGCTGTGAATGTGAATAGGAGAGTTTACATGAAGAGAGAGAGAGGGCCTTAAAGAAGACAGGAGAGCAATTAATTCAGAGGAGAGAATGGAAGTGGAGCTGAGATAGAGATTGAGATCCTCGAGGAACAGTCAGTACCAAGGCTGAGGAAGAAAAGAAGAAAGATACCGAGAAAATCAGATAGAACTTAGGAAGACAGTGAACAGTGGGCATTCTAAAGAGACAAGAGAGATGGAAAAGGTAAACAAGATTGATCCGGTGCAGAGGCATTGATTTTGGACAAGGGAAATGCTGGGTAGTAGAGCCAGGCAGGGAGGTTTTGGTAAGGGCAAGTCTTCATCACTTGTGCTTCATGTTTTGGTCAAAGCCAGGATGCTAATGCAACCACTCCCAATAAGGTGGAGTCTCCTTCATGAATGAGTGGGTATGATGGAGGGAAACACAAAGGGAGCTGTGGCTGTTGATCTGCTAACAGGGTCTCAGGTGAATTGATGAATGGTTTGAGAGGGCTGAGAAACAGATTGGTGAGATTCGCTCCCAGTGTGGACACTGGGTGGGAAGGCCTCCAAGAGAGGATGGTGGCTCAATTGGGCTTGCTGCTTGTCAGGAGAAATCAATGCATGACATGCTTAGCTTTTTGGAATCTGCCAAGAGAGGAACAGAGGGTAGCTTTGGTCTTCAATGAGGGCTTGCCTGGGACTGTGGCAGAAGTTAGAAAGACAGATCAGTGGTGATAGTTTAGCGTGGGGATTAGTGAGAACAAAGAGGGAAAAATCGAAAGGCTGAGGGGAGTGGATAATCAACTATAAGCTAACAGGGCTTGATCCAGGGAACCAGCAGAGGTGCATAATGTGCACCAGCAGATTAGTATACCAGGAGTAGATCCAGGGCAGTTGGAGTGAAACGCAAGGACCAAGCTCGGTACAGTTCAAAGAATCAAGAATGAGCGAAAGATAACATTATGAGGTCAGGGCAGCTGAGGGAATAGGTCTGAGGTGTAGATGTGTAGAAGTGAGGAAAACATTAGGTCAGGTGAACCAGCCAGAGCTTATGGAATCAGTCCAGTAAGGAGCTTAGAAATTATGGACAGGGGGGAGATTTTTCCACCTCTAGATTGACTAAACACAGATGCATTCCTAAACAGAACAAAAATAAGTGTTTTAACGCCCTGACTGTGACTGTTAAGTGTATCAATTCCCGTACCAGCTTCCCCGAACAGGCGCCGGAATGTGGCGACTAGGGGCTTTTCACAGTAACTTCATTTGAAGCCTATTGGTGACAATAAGCGTTTTTCATTTCATTTCATGACAGGCCTTGTCATTTTAAAAAATGAAAGGTACGTGTTTATTATTGAACACCCAAAACACACTCACAACCACACCCGCTCACACCCACTCACACACACACACACACACTGTGATGAAGATGAATTTACAATGGTTAACTGCTTGCAGTAGCAGGTTTTCTGGGTTAATTTCAGCCACGAAAATCTGATTTGGCTCTTCCAACAAAGAAGCAACACACAGCCCGAATTCTCTGCCTTCTGCTGAAGCTTAGGCAGGGGCCTGTTCTTTTACTGGTTCTGAAACTTCTACCTCTCTGCTCCGAAAAATGTGTCTTATTGAATTCATAAACCTGGGTTTATGCCATGTGAACATGTATCTGTTTTTCAATGACCTCACAATTGGCCTCTGACGACCTCGCCATTGACACACAATAAGGTCCGAATTTCACCCATTCGCCTATCATTGTGATAGAATAGATATTTTTCCACACCTATTCTTTGCAATTCCACTCTAAGGCCAAGAATCTGAAAGTCTATTGTGGGCTATTTTCTGTAATTATTTGGATAAGTGCAGCCATTTATCCAGAAGTGAAGTTTGTTGGAATTTATTGACTTCTCACCGACATCTCCCAAAAATCCATTTGCATTGTCATGGTTTCCCCAGTCACACTTACTGACCCCAGGGCCTGATGTCGTTCCATGTATATTGACAGGAATAAAAGAAGTCACAAAGAACAAAGAACAAAGAAATGTACAGCACAGGAACAGGCCCTTCGGGCCCTCCAAGCCCGTGCCGACCATGCTGCCCGACTAAACTACAATCTTCTACACTTCCTGGGTCCGTATCCCTCTATTCCCATCCAATTCATGTATTTGTCAAGATGCCCCTTAAATGTCACTATCGTCCCTGCTTCCACCACCTCCTCCGGTAGCGAGTTCCAGGCACCCACTACCCTCTGCGTAAAAAACATGCCTCGTACATCTACTCTAAACCTTGCCCCTCTCACCTTAAACCTATGCCCCCTAGTAATTGACCCCTCTACCCTGGGGAAAAGCCTCTGACTATCCACTCTGTCTATGCTCCTCATAATTTTGTAGACCTCTATCAGGTCTCCCCTCAACCTCCTTCGTTCCAGTGAGAACAAACCGGGTTTATTCAACCGCTCCTCATAGTTAATGCTCTCCATACCAGGCAGCATTCTGGTAAATCTCTTCTGCACCCTCTCTAAAGCCTCCACATCCTTCTGGTAGTGTGGCGACCAGAATTGAACACTATACTCCAAGTGTGGCCTAACTAAGGTTCTATACAGCTGCAACATGACTTGCCAATTCTTATACTCAATGCCCCGGCCAATGAAGGCAAGCATGCCGTATGCCTTCTTGACTACCTTCTCCACCTGTGTTGCCCCTTTCAATGACCCGGGGACCTGTACTCCTAGATCTCTTTGACTTTCAATACTCTTGTGGGTTCTACCATTCACTGTATATTCCCTACCTGCATTAGACCTTCCAAAATGCATTACCTCACATTGGTCCGGATTAAACTCCACCTGCCATCTCTCCGCCCAAGTCTCCAAACAATCTAAATCCTGCTGTATTCTCTGACAGTCCTCATCGCTATCCGCAATTCCACCAACCTTTGTGTCGTCTGCAAACTTACTAATCAGACCAGTTACATTTTCCTCCAAATCATTTATATATACTACAAAGAGCAAAGGTCCCAGCACTGATCCCTGTGGAACACCACTGGTCACAGCCCTGAAATTAGAAAAGCATCCTTCCATTGCTACTCTCTGCCTTCTATGACCTAGCCAGTTCTGTATCCACCTTGCCAGCTCCCCACTGATCCCGTGTGACTTCACCTTTTGTACTAGTCTACCATGAGGGACCTTGTCAAAGGCCTTACTGAAGTCCATATAGACAACATCCACTGCCCTACCTGCATCCATCATCTTAGTGACCTCCTCAAAAAACTCTATCAAGTTAGTGAGACACGACCTCCCCTTCACAAAACCATGCTGCCTCTCACTAATACGTCCATTTGCTTCTAATTGGGAGTAGATCCTGTCTCGAAGAATTCTCTCCAGTAATTTCCCTACCACTGAAGTAAGGCTCACCGGCCTGTAGTTCCCTGGATTATCCTTGCTACCCTTCTTAAACAGAGGAACAACATTGGCTATTCTCCAGTCCTCCGGGACATCCCCTGAAGACAGTGAGGATCCAAAGATTTCTGTCAAGGCCTCAGCAATTTCCTCTCCAGCCTCCTTCAGTATTCTGGGGTAGATCCCATCAGGCTCTGGGGACTTATCTACCTTAATATTTTTTAAGACACCCAACACCTCGTCTTTTTGGATCTCAATGTGACCCAGGCTATCTACACACTCTTCTCCAGACTCAACATCTACCAATTTCTTCTCTTTGGTGAATACTGATGCAAAGTATTCATTTAGTACCTCGCCCATTTCCTCTGGCTCCACACATAGATTCCCTTGCCTATCCTTCAGTGGGCCAACCCTTTCCCTGGCTACCCTCTTGCTTTTTATGTACGTGTAAAAAGCCTTGGGATTTTCCTTAACCCTATTTGCCAATGACTTTTCGTGACCCCTTCTAGCCCTCATGACTCCTTGCTTAAGTTCCTTCCTACTTTCCTTATATTCCACGCAGGCTTCGTCTGTTCCCAGCCTTTTAGCCCTGCCAAATGCCTCCTTTTTCTTTTTGACGAGGCCTACAATATCTCTCGTTATCCAAGGTTCCCGAAAATTGCCGTATTTATCCTTCTTCCTCACAGGAACATGCCGGTCCTGAATTCCTTTCAACTGACACTTGAAAGCCTCCCACATGTCAGATGTTGATTTGCCCTCAAACATCCGCCCCCAATCTATGTTCTTCAGTTCCCGCCTAATATTGTTATAATTAGCCTTCCCCCAATTTAGCACATTCATCCTAGGACCACTCTTATCCTTGTCCACCAGTACATTGAAACTTACTGAATTGTGGTCACTGTTACCGAAATGCTCCCCTACTGAAACATCTACCACCTGGCCGGGCTCATTCCCCAATACCAAGTCCAGTACCGCCCCTTCCCTAGTTGGACTGTCTACATATTGTTTTAAGAAGCCCTCCTGGATGCTCCTTACAAACTCCGCCCTGTCTAAGCCCCTGGCACTAAGTGAGTCCCAGTCAATATTGGGGAAGTTGAAGTCTCCCATCACCACAACCCTGTTGTTTTTACTCTTTTCCAAAATCTGTCTACCTATCTGCTCCTCTATCTCCCGCTGGCTGTTGGGAGGCCTGTAGCAAACCGCCAACATTGTGACTGCACCCTTCTTATTCCTGATCTCTACCCATATAGCCTCACTGCCCTCTGAGGTGTCCTCCCGCAGTACAGCTGTGATATTCTCCCTAACCAGTAGCGCAACTCCGCCACCCCTTTTACATCCCCCCGCCTGAAACATCTAAAGCCTGGAACGTTTAGCTGCCAATCCTGCCCTTCCCTCAACCAGGTCTCTGTAATGGCAACAACATCATAGTTCCAAGTACTAATCCAAGCTCTAAGCTCATCTGCCTTACCCGTAATACTTCTTGCATTAAAACATATGCACTTCAGGCCACCAGACCCGCTGTGTTCAGCAACTTCTCCCTGTCTGCTCTGCCTCAGAGCCCCACTGTCCCTATTCCATAGTTCTCCCTCAATACTCTCACCTTCTGACCTATTGCTCCCATGCCCACCCCCCTGCCATACTAGTTTAAACCCTCCCGTGTGACACTAGCAAACCTCGCGGCCAGGATATTTATGCCTCTCCGGTTTAGATGCAACCCGTCCTTCTTATATAGGTCACACCTGCCCCGGAAGAGCTCCCAGTGGTCCAGATAATGGAAACCCTCCCTCCTACACCAGCTGTTTAGCCACGTGTTTAGCTGCTCTATCTTCCTATTTCTAGCCTCACTGGCACGTGGCAAAGGGAGTAATCCCGAGATTACAACCCTAGAGGTCCTGTCCTTTAACTTTCTGCCTAGCTCCCTGAACTTCTGCTGCAGGACCTCATGCCCCTTCCTGCCTATGTCGTTAGTACCAATATGTACAACAACCTCTGCCTGTTTGCCCTCCCCCTTCAGGATGCCCTCTACCCGTTCGGAGACATCCTGGACCCTGGCACCAGGTAGGCAACATACCATCCTGGAGTCTCTTTCACGTCCACAGAAGCGCCTATCTGTGCCCCTGACTATAGAGTTCCCTATTACTATTGCTCTTCTGCGCTTTGACCCTCCCTTCTGAACATCAGAGCCAGCCGTGGTGCCACTGCTCTGGCTGCTGCTGTTTTCCCCTGATAGGCTATCCCCCCCGACAGTATCCAAAGGGGTATACCTGTTCGAGAGGGGGACAACCACAGGGGATTCCTGCACTGACTGCCTGCCCTTTCTGGTGGTCACCCATTTCTCTGCCTGCACCTTGGGTGTGACCACATTTACATAACTGCGATCTAAGACGCTTTCCGCCACCTGCATGCTCCTAAGTGCATCCAATTGCTGCTCTAACCGAACCATGCGGTCTGTGAGGAGCTCCAGTTGGGTGCACTTTCTGCAGATGAAGCCATCTGGGATGCTGGAAGCCTCCCGGACCTGCCACATCTCACAGTCAGAGCACTGCACCCCTCTAACTGACATTGCGTCAATTAATTAAAATTAAAAATTTTATTTTTATTTTTTTATATGTATATATTTTTTTAAATTTCAAAGTTACTGCTAACTATCTGTTTCCTAGCACTAGATTTCTAATAGAAATGCAAAAGCTAAATATAGTACTCTCCGATCTCTGGCTTAGATACCCCTCTAAATTATAATTAAGTAATTATGTTTAATTAGTGACCAATGCTTAATTTTTTAAATTAATTGTAGATTCCCAACCAGCCACTCAGGTCACAGCTTTTCTGTGATGTCACTTCACTTTCCCCCGACACACAATTTGAAAAAGGTATAAAAGTAACCTGACCTCTCAACTCCATTTTGCTTTTAAAAATGGTGGGCGCCATTTTCCACTCCCACGCCGGTTGGGAGAATCGCCTGGGCCGCCAAAATTTCCGGGGACGCTGGTCCGACGCCCTCCCGCGATTCTCCCAAGCGGCGGAAACGGCCCGGTTGAGTTTCGCAGGCCGCAGGCCAGAGACACCGAAAATGGCGATTCTCCGGCACCCCCGCTATTCTGAGGCCTGGATGGGCCGAGCGACCAGGCCAAAATGGCGGGTTCCCCCCGGCGCCGATCGCTGCAGTCGTGGGCGGTGCGTGAACGCTGGGGGGGCGGCCTGTGAGGGCGCGAGCGGGGATCCTTCACCGGGCTTTACCTGGAATGTGGGGTGGCCCGCTATCGGTGCCCACCGATCGTCGGGCCGTCTTCTCTGAAGGAGGACCTCCTTCCTTCCGCGGCCCCGCAAGATCCGTCCCCCATCTTCTTGCGGGGCGGACTTAGAGAGGACGGCAACCACGCATGCGCGGGTTGGCGCCGGCCAATGCACGGATGACGCCCGTTATGCGGCGCCGGCCGCGTCATCTATGCGGCGCCGCTTTTACGCGGGCGACAAGGCCTGGCGCGTGTAGATGACGCGGCCCCGATCCTGGCCCATTGTCAGGGCCTGACTCGGTCGGGACCGGGGCCGTTCCGCGCCGTCGTGAACCTCGACGGCGTTCACGACGGCGCGGCCACTTCGGCGTGGGAGTGGAGAATCCCGCCCAAAGTGTCCATTCTTCCTAAATCCATGAATTGATAAGGCTGCATTGCATGAGCTTGACAACATCAGCTGAAATGAACGGAGGATTGGTCTTTATTTTCACAAAACAGTGAGGACCCAAAACATAGTAAATGCTCTTTGTCTCTCTCTCCATGGATGCTGCATACCTGCTGAGTGTTTTCCAGTCTTTGCTGTTCTGACTACGTGAACTTATTATTCTGCAAAGCAACAGCTATTTTGCATTCTGCCACTTCACCTGGAAAGCTGACCCCTCCTTAAGCTTCAGTCAAACTGGTGTGTTTAATTGAGTGCAGAGAATGCCTCCAAACTAAGACCTATAGTTGGAATGGTACTTGCATGATAGACTAACAGTATTAATGATAACCAAACTCAACTATCTTCATATTACTGCACCTATGTAATTAAAGCACTTTAAATTTCTATAGAGTTAATGTAATTTGAAAAAGAAAATTATAACTCTATATATTCCCAAGCCAGTTTTTCTTATTTTAAAGAAGAGATACACTAATACTGATAAACCTTGATATCAGATAGAGCAGCCAAATACCACCAAGGGTTTGTTACTCAGTAATCTTTAGCCTTATGGCCTGGAGATAAAATGCAGTGGAATCATAAAGGGAATCAATAGTCAATGAAAAATTGCAGTGCTGACATCTTTTCCTGAATAGGGTTGCCCATCCGAAAACTGGACTCTTCCGCATACATTGTCATGGAAAATGAGGCATGTGGCACTTCAATATGGGACTGGTGTTTTGCCAAATGCAAGAACTGACAGTGCACCATCACATATCTTAAAGCAGATCCCCTGAAGTCTGTATCCCCAAGTGGGGAATGCAATGTACATGTGGTGAATGTATTCACCATAATGCATGACACTGTAACCATTGTATCCACCTAATGTAACCTTTGACCTGGAAGTGGTGATACGAGCTGCTTCCAGATACTGTACTGTAACCCCGGTGGGCTCCGCCTCTGGCTCCGCCCTCACCGGGGCCATATATAACCTGGCTACCTGCGGGTGGCACTCATCTGCACAACCAACTCTGGCTAGACAAGTTCACGACTAATAAAGCCTTATGTTCACTCGCTCTCTCGGCCTCTTGGTGAATTGAAGGTATATCAATTTATTAGTCGTCGACCATGGAAGCCGCTCTAAAGCCAGACAGGCTCGAACTCGACGCCCGTGCGTCCGAAGCCAAGGAAATATTTGAACATTGGCTTTGATGCTTCGAGGCCTACATTGACTCCTCCACAACGGTTCCCTCGGAGACCCTAAAACTGCGACTCCTCCACGCTCGGGTGAGCCATCGAATCTCGGTAATGATTGAGAAAGCGGCCACGTACGAGGAGGCGGTTGCAACCCTCACGGCGCACTTCGTGAAGCCCGTAAATGAGGTGTTCACTAGGCATCTCCTCAGTACTCGCCGTCAACGTGTCGGAGAATCGCTGGACGCGTATCTGGAAACCCTGACTCTACTCGCGAGGAACTGCAGCTATCGAGATGTGACGGCGGAGGAGCATATTAACTCACAGATCCGGGACATCTACGTGGCGGGGGTCCGCTCGAACTATATCAGGCAGCCTGCTGGAAAACCGGACCGCCGACCTGCGTGACATGGTAAGGCTAGCTACCTCGATAGAGGTGGCCTACCAGAACCTTAGCGCGTTCCCCGCGGGCCCGACGAACCCCTCGTGGACACTATTGTCGCGGCCCCCGTCGGACCCGCCTACGTCGCAGGCCTGCGCGGGGCATCTGCCAGCCCAGCCCGGAGAACCACAATGCTACTTCTGCGGCCAGGGCCAACACCCCCGGCAGCGTTGCCCAGCCTGCTCAGCGACGTGCAGCGACTGCGGAAAAAGGGGCACTATGCAAGAGTCTGTCTGGGCCGACCTAAGGCCCAGAAATCGAAAACGCACCAGGCCCGACCTATGGACTCGCAGCCCCACAGACCCCGCAATGTGGCTGCCTGGCTGCGTGCCTGCCTGGAACGTCCCCTCCAGATGCGTCATCGGCATCATGCGACTCATGGGGGCCGCCATCTTGGCCGCTGGCCCCGGCACCGACCAACACATGCGACCGATGGGGGCGGAGATCTTGGGCGCCATCTTCGATCCTGTCCGACACGTGCGACACATGGGGGCCGCCACCTTGTGACTCCACTG
The DNA here is from genome assembly GCF_047496885.1 of Scyliorhinus torazame. Classification (NCBI taxonomy): domain Eukaryota; kingdom Metazoa; phylum Chordata; class Chondrichthyes; order Carcharhiniformes; family Scyliorhinidae; genus Scyliorhinus; species Scyliorhinus torazame. The sequence continues at coordinate 38,388,053 of NC_092708.1, read as the reverse complement.
ACCACGCAGGCTACCTGCAGCTGGGCGCGGTGACCCTCGACCAGTCGCAGACGAAACCACTAAAGAACTCCATGATGGTCGTCCGGGTCAACGGGCACGAGACCCCCTGCCTCTTCGACTCCGGGAACACGGAGAGCTTTGTCCACCCCGACATGGTAAGGCGCTGCTCCGTCCACACCTACCCAGTCTCACAAACAATCTCCCTTGCCTGCGGGTCTCATTCGGTCCAATCCGGGGGTACTGTATCGTCAATCTCGCGATGCAGGGCGCGGAGTATACCCGCTTTAAGCTCTACGTCCTCTCCCACCTTTGCGCCCCCCCTACTGCTCGGATTGGATATTCAGTGTAATCACCGAAGCCTGACCCTATAGTTCGGCGGACCCTTGCCTCCCCCCTCATAGTATGCAGCCTCGCGACCCTCAAGGTCTCCCCCCTTCACTCTTTGCGAATCTTACTCCTGACTGTAAGCCCATTGCCACCAGGAGCAGGCGGTACAGCTCATTAGACATGGTATTTATCAAGTCGGAGGTCCAACGACTGTTGAGTGAAGGGATCATCGAGACCAGCAACAGCCCCTGGAGAGCGCAAGTGTTGGTCGTCCGGACCGGGGAAAAGAACCGGATGGTTGTGGACTACAGCCAGACAATTAACTGGTTCACGCAACTGGATGCGTATCCCCTCCCCCGCATAGCGGAGATGGTCAACCAGATCACGCAGTACCGTGTGTTCTCCACGGTCGATCTGAAGCCGGCCTACCACCAGCTCCCAATCCGCCCGGAAGAATGCCACTGCACTGCCTTTGAAGTAGCCGGCCGACTCTTCCACTTCCTTAGAGTCCCCTTCGGCATCACTAACGGGGTCTCGGTCTTTCAGAGAACGATGGACCGAATGGTGGACCAGTACGGTTTGCGGGCGACATACCCGTACCTGGACAACGTGACCATCTGAGGCCATGATCAGCAGGACCATGATGTCAACCTTCAGAGGTTCCTCCAGGCCGCCCAATCCCTCAATCTTACATACAACAAAGAAAAGTGTGTCTTCCGTACCACCCGACTAGCCATCCTCGGCTACGTCGTGGAGAACGGAGTCTGAGGGCCTGGCCCCCACCGTATACGCCCCCTCACAGAACTCCCCCTCCCCACAGCCTCAAGGCCCTAAAACGATGCCTGGGGCTGTTCTCCTACAACACCCAGTGGGTCCCCACTACACGGACAAAGCCCGCCCCCTTATTCAAACCACCAGTTTCCCCCTGACGGATGAGGCCCGCTCGGCCTTCAGCCGCATCAAGGCCGACATCACCAAGGCCGCAATGCACGCGGTGGACGAGTCCGTCCCCTTCCAGGTAGAGAGCGATGCGTCAGACGTCGCCCTGACAGCCACCCTCAACCAGGCGGGCAGGTCAGTAGCATTCTTCTCAAGGCCCTCCATGCTTCCGAAATCCAACACTCATTGGTCGAGAAGGAAGCACAAGCCATAGTGGAAGCCGTGCGGCACTGGAGACACTACCTAGCCAGTAGGAGGTTCATCCTCGTCACCGACCAGCGGTCGGTCGCCTTCATGTTTGACAACGCACAACGGGGCAAAATAAAAAATGACAAAATCCTGAGGTGGAGGATCGAACTCTCCACCTACAATTACGATATCAAGTATCGTCCTGGGAAGCTCAACGAGCCCCAGTTGCCCGCGGCACATGCGCCAGCGCGCAAGATGACCGACTTCGGGCTATCCACAATGACCTCTGTCACCCGGGGGTCACCCGGCGTACCCACTTCATTAAGGCCCGCAATCTGCCCTTCTCCACCGAGGAGGTCAAGGCAATGACCAGGGACTGCCAAGTCTGCGCGGAGTGCAAACCGCACTTCTACCGGCCAGACAAGGCCCGCCTGGTAAAGGCCTCCCGGCCCTTTGAATGCCTAAGTATCGATTTCAAAGGGCCCCTCCCCTCCACCAACCGTAATATATATTTTCTCACCGTCATTGACGAGTACTCCCGCTTCCCCTTTGCTGTCCCCTGCCCCGACATGACCTCGGCCATTGTAATAAAGGCACTGCACAGCATCTTCACACTGTTCGGTTTCCCTGCCTACATCCCCAGCAACTGGGGTACATTGTTCCTGAGCGATGAGCTACACCTCGAGCAGGCATCGCCTCGAGCAGGCATCGCCTCGAGCAGGAATACGAGCTATAACCCGCAGGGAAACGGGCAGGTGGAGAGGGAGAACACGACGGTAAAGAAGGCTGTCCTTCTGACCCTCAGGTCCAGAAGTCTCTCAATCCTCCGCTGACAGAAGGTCCTGCCCGACGCCTTCTTAAAGTGAGAAATAAACTGGTGCCATCTCTTCTGAAACCTTCTGAAAGAGTTAGACAGGTTTGTAGAGATAGAAAGAACCAGACCTCCGGTCGCGACATGTAGGTGGAGGCCGTACGTTGGGTGGCTCCTGCTAGAGTTCGCAGTTTTTGCCTTTTTAATCCCAGATTTTTGAGGAAACATAGATGAAAATTTGTTCCCAATAAGGTTGTGGGGAGTGGAGGATGCCGAATTCCGAATGAAAAATGATGGGAAGTCAGGGAACGAGCATTACTCAGCCAGTGGTCTTGAACAAGGGCCGGAGTTCTGGGTGAGGAAAGATGGCGGTTGCAAGCTCATCGGGTGGGGTAGCGCCCATCACAGTGGATACATTGGCAGACGTGATGGCGGCAGGATTCGCATGGCAATTTGCCAAGCACTGAGAGTGGCATGGAAGGAGGTGATGGGGATTTTTAAACAGTCGGTGGAATATGCGCTTGTCCCAATAAAGGAGGCCCTTGGAAAGCTGATGGAGACGGTACGGGAACATGGTGAGGTGCTGAAGGGGGTCGAGGAAGCACTATCGCGGCACGGTGACCAGTGCAGCTCGTTGGAAATGGACCTGTCGAGGGTGTAGGATAACAATAAAGGCCTGAGGGCAAAGGTCGCGACGACACAATAGTTGGACTGTGAGGCTGCGGAGGGGCTGGAGGACCAGAGACTGACGGTTACTTTGCAAGAATGTTCGTGAAGACAAGGAAGTTGCCACCCGCTTTGAGCAAGATGGGGTCACTTTGGCCAAAGCCAAGGAGAACCGAGCCACCCAGTGTGGCGATAGTCTGCTTTGCAGCTATCGGGCGAAGGAGAAGGTCTTGAGGTTGGCCAAGCAGAACCCGGTGGTGCTGTGGGAAGGCAGTTGTATTCAGACACACCAGGACATCACCAGTGAGCTGGCAAGATGGCGCACGGTCTTTAACAAGACGAAGGCGGCGCTCTACAAGAATGGTGTATGGTCTGGGGTGGTCTACCCAGCGAGGCTGAGAGTCACGTACAACACCAAGGACCATTTCGTTGATACGACGGAGGAGGTGGAGGACTGGGACTGAACTGAGTTTGAATTAAGTTGCCTGAAGTTATAGGTTGGGTTGGTTTTGGGGGCATTGGGATATTGTGTTGTGTTTTCTCCCTGTGTGTTTTTCTTGTGATTGCTTTTAAAATGCTTGGCTGTTTTTGCTCTGGGGTTGGACCGCTGGCGGAGGCTGGGGACAGGGCGGGCTCTCACTCGGATCTACGATGTTGGTGGGAGGGACAGGAATGCCCTGAGGGATGGTTATGGCTGATACAGGAGGGAGGGGGGTTGAGAGACCCCCCCCCCCCGCCCCCCCCACCCCCAAGTCCGAATGGTGACATGAATAGATTCAATAACAATGGGTGGCCCGGTGAAGAGAGCAAGAGTCTTTTTCCATTGGAAGAGCTTGAGAGCCAATATGCTTCAGGAGACCCATCTGAGGGTGAAGAATCACATTAGGCTTCGGAAGGGTTGGGTGAGTCAGGTGTTCCACTCGGGCTTTGATAGCAGGGCCCGGGAGGGAGCAATGCTGGTGAGTAAGAGGGTTAGGTTCCAGGTGGAGCAGGTAGTGGCTGATCGAGGGGGGGGTGGATATGTTATAGTTAAGGGCACTTTGGAAGGGAGGTCGGTGGTGGGTGGGGTGGGGGGGGGGGTTCGTTTGCAGTGTTCACAAAGGAGATGGGGGAGCGGAACTGTGGCAGTTTATGCATCTGGGGCATAGGGAGTATTCTTTTCTTCTCCCGTGCATATGTATATTCACGGATTGATTTCACTGTTGTGGGGAGGTGTGAGAAAAGCTGAATATTTAGCTATTGTTATTTCCGATCATGCACCGCATTTGGATTGGATTGGATTTGTTTATTGTCACGTGTACCGAGGTACAGTGAAAAGTATTTTTCTGCGAGCAGCTCAACAGATCATTAAGTACATGAAAAGAAAAGGAAATAAAAGAAAATACATCAGAGGGCAACACAAGGTACACAATGTAACTACATAACACTGGCATCGGATGAAGCATACAGGGTGTAGTGTTAATGAGGTCAGTCCATTAGAGGGTCATTTCGGAGTTTGGTAACAGTGGGGAAGAAGCTGTTTTTGAGTCTGTTCGTGCGTGTTCTCAGACTTCTGTATCTCCTGCCCGATGGAAGAAGTTGGAAGAGTGAGTAAGCCGGGTAGGAGGGGTCTTTGATTATGATGCCCACTTTCCACATTCACCTGAGGAAGGAGCAGTGCTCCGAAAGCTAGTGATTTGAAACAAACCTGTTGGACTTTAACCTGGCATTGTAAGACTTCTTACTGTGCTCACCCCAGCCCAATGCCGGCATCTCCACATCACACTTTCCCCAGGCAGCGGGAGGTGTAGATGGAGTCAATGGATGGGAGGCAGGTTCATGTGATGGACTGGGCGGTGCTGGGCCGAGCAGTTGCCATACCAGGCTGTGATGAAGCCAGATAGGATGCTTTCTATGGTGCATCTGTAAAAATTGGTAAGAGTTAATTGGTAAGAGTTAATGTGGACATACTGAATTTTCTTAGTTTCCTCAGGAAGCTGTTGTGCATCGACGTGGGTGGACCAGGACAGATTTTTGGAGATGTGCACCCCTAGGAATTTGAAACTGCTAACCATCTCCACCTCGGCCCCGTTGATGCTGACAGGGGTGTGTACAGTACTTTGCTTCCTGAAGTCAATTACCAGCTCTTTAGTTTTGTTGCCATTGAGGGATAGATTGTTGTCGCTGCACCACTCCACTAGGTTCTCTATCTCTCTCCTGTATTCTGACTCGTCGTTATTCGAGATCCAGCCCACTATGGTCGTATCATCAGCAAACTTGTAGATGGCGTTTGAACCAAATTTTGCCACGCAGTTGAGAGTGTACAGGGAGTAGAGTATGGGGCTATATACGCAGCCTTGTGGGGCCCCGGTATTGAGGACTATTGTGGAGGAGCTGTTGTTATTCATTCTTACTGATTGTGGTCTGTGGATCAGAAAGTCGAGGATCCAGTTGCAGAGTGAGGAGCCAAGTCCGAGTTTTGGAGCTTTGATATGAGTTTGGCTGGGATCATGGTGTTGAAGGTGGAGCTGTAGTCAATATATAGGAGTCTGATGTAGGAGTCCTTGTTGTCGAGATGCTCTAGGGATGAGTGTAGGGCCTGGGAAATGGCGCCTGCTGTGGACCGTTTGTGGCGGTGTGCGAATTGCAGTGGGTCAAGGCGTTCTGGGAGTATGGAGTTGATGCGCTTCATGACCAGCCGCTCGAAGCACTTCATTACGACTGAAGTCAGGACCACCGGACGGGAGTCATTGAGGCACGTTGCCTGGTTCTTCTTTGGCACCGGTATGATGGTGGTCTTCTTGAAGCAGTGGGGACCTTGGAGCGGAGCAGGGACAGGTTAACGATGTCCGCAAACACCTCTGCCAGCTGGTCCACGCAGGCTCTGAATGCACGACCAGGGATCCCGTCCAGGCCCATCGCCTTCCGAGGTTCACTTGCAGGAACGCCGATCTGACTTCGGAAGCTGTGATGGTGGGTATGGGTGAATTATGTGCTGCTGGGGCACTCGACAGCGGATCGTTGGTTTCCTGCTCGAACCGAGCATAAAATGCATTGAGTTCATCGGGGAGGGGTGCGCTGCTGCCGGAGATACTGCTCGGCTTCGCTTTGTAGCCCGTTATGTTGTTTAGGCCTTGCCACAACCGCCGAGAGTCTGTAACGCTAGTCTGTGACTCTAGCTTGGTCTGATATTCTCTCCTGGAATCTCGGATGGCTTTGCGGAGGTCGTACCTGGATTTCTTGAATAGGTCAAGGTCGCCTGACTTGAACGCCTCAGACCTGTCCTGGTGTATGTAGTGTTGGAGAAGGGGCTGGCATAGTGGCAGATGGACATGGGTTGCTGGCGGACTTGGGTTTCTGTGGAAGGATGGCAGGGATCTTGGACGATTATGTTAGATTCAACAACAACGGGGAGGTGTCGCTGTCGATGGGAAGTGTTGAAAGCGGTGGTGCAGGGTGAGATTATCTCGTATAAGGCACAGGTTGACAAGGAGGCTAGGGAGGAATGGCAGCGGTTGGTGGATGAGATTTTGGAAGTGGATGGGAAGTACGCAGAGGATCCCAGGCCTGAGTTGTTGGTTAGCAGGAAGGAGAGGTTTGATCTTTTGTCCACGGGGAAAGCAGTATGTCAGATGAGGTGGGCAAAGGGGGCAGGGTTTGAGTATGGGGAGAAAGCCAGTTGTTAGTTGCCGGGCCAGCTCAGGTGGCAGGCGTTCTCCTGGGAGATTGTTCAGGTTAGGGATGGACTGGGGGGAGGGTGGGAGGGGGGGAGGGGTTGGTGTCGGCGCTGGAGCAGGTGAAAAGGGTATTTGCAGACTTCTATAAATTGTATAGATCAGAACCCCCTGGGGATGAGTCAGATATGCGGCAGCTTTTAGAGGGATTGGTGTCCCACGCTGGGGGAGGAGGGACGGCCCGGGTTTGAGGAGCCAATAGTGATTGAGGAGGTGCGGGCGGCGATTGGAAATATGCAGACAGGGAAGGAGCCGGATTGGATGGGTTCCTGGTGAAATTTTAGAAGACGTTGACAGACAAGTTGGCACAATTGCTGGTGGGGATGTTCGGAGATGCAATGGCGAAGGGGGTGCTTCCAGAGACAGTGGGACAGGTGTTTATTTCACTTTTGTTCAAGAAAGATTCGGACCCAGTGGAGTGTGGGTCATATTGGCCAATATCCATGCTAAATGTGGACAGCAAGATACTTGCCAGGGTATTGAAAAAATGAAATGAAATGAAAATCGCTTATTGTCACAAGTAGGCTTCAAATGAAGTTACTGTGAAAAGCCCCTAGTCACCACATTTCGGCGCCTGTTCGGGGAGGCTGGTACGGGAATTGAACCCGCACTGCTGGCCTGCCTTGGTCTGCTTCAATAGCCAGCAATTTAGCCCTGTGCTAAACTAGCCCTATTGGCGCTTAGGCTGAAGGAGTGCCCCCCGCAGGTGGTTGGTGAAGACCAGACGGGATTTGTAAAGGGGATGTGGTTAGCATCGAATGTGAGGACCCTGTTAAATGTGGTTCTGTCCCTGGCAGAAGGGGAGGAGCCGGAGGTCATAGTGGTGTTTGATGCGGAAAAGGCGTCTGACAGGGTTGAGTGGAGCTATTTGTTAGCAGTTCTGGATAGGGCCTAAGTTTGTGGCATGGGTCAAGATGTAATATGCTGATCTGTAGGCGAGCGTTCGTATGAGCAAGGTACTCGAGGTACTTTCGGCTACAGAGGGGAATGAGGCAGGGGCGTCCCATGTCCCCCCCTCTTGTTTGCATTGGTGCTAAAACCCTTGGCCATTGCACTGAGGGGTTCGGATAAGTGGAGGGTTATAGTGAGGGTGGGGAGGGGGGGCGGGGTTGGAGCATAGGGTGTCCCTGTACGCTGGTGAACTTCTTTTGTACATATCGGACCCGGTTCCTATAGTGGGAGATATAATGGAGCTGCTAAAGTGGTCTGGGGCTTTTTTGGGCTGCAAACTAAATTTGAAGAAGAGTGGGTGCTTTTCGGTTTCCCCGCTGGGACAGGGGACTAATTTGCGGGGGTTGCCGTTTTTGGGTGGCAGCCACCCATTTCAGGTATTTGGGGGTGCAGGTGGCTCGAGATTGGGCCCGGCTCCTGAAATTAAACTTCACAAGCTTTGTGGGTAGGGTCACTTTCAGAGTGAGATCTCCTCTCCCTGTCACTTATGGGCCAAGTGCAATTGGTGAAAATAAATTTTTGCTGCGGTTTCTATTTTTATTCCAGCATCTCCCGGTCTTTCTGCCAAAGGCATTTTAATGGGAGTGGAGCAGCTGATCTCGTCATTTATTTGGGCTGGATGCGTAAAACGGTCCATCAGAGAGAGCGACAGTTTGGGGACTTGGCCTTGCTGAATCTTATGTATTACTACTGGGCGGCGCATGCAGAGGAGATGCGGGGTTGCATAGAGAGCCAGATGCATTTGGGGTGAGGATGGAAGCAGGTTCATGGAGGGGGCTGTGGGGGTTGGCTACGGCACCCCTCCCATTCACACTGGGGAAGTACTTGAGGAGCCTGGTGGTGGTGGCGACGCTGAAGATACAGAGGCAATTTCAGCAGCATTTGAATTTGGAGTGGCGTCGAAATTGATGCTGATCTGACAGGATCACTTGGTTGAGTGCAAGGGTTCGGGGTTGGGACCAGAAGGGAGTGGTTACACTAAAGGACTTATTCCTGGGAGGACGATTCAAAAGTTTGGAAAAGTTGAGGGAGAAGTTTGGGATCCCGTGGACCGAGGCTTTTAGGAATATGCAGGTCCGGGATTTTGTCAAGAAGACTTTCCCGATATTTCCAGTGATACCTCCCAGCTCTTTGCTGGAGGGGGTGCTGTCGGTGATGGGGTTGGAGGGGGGAGTCACCTCGGCTATTTATGGGACGATTATGGAGGAGGATGTGGTCTTTGGAGGAGATGGAGGTCAAGCGGGAGGAGGAGTTGGGGGTTGCTAGAGGACGGGTTGTTGTACGGAGGGTGAATGCGTCGACCCCTTGTGCGTGGCTGGGGCTGATACGGTTGAAGGTGGTGCACCTGACGAGGTCGAGGATGAGTGGGTTGTTTAATTAAGTGGTTGGAGGATGTTTGTGAGCGGTGTGGGAGAGGGAACAGCTAACCACATACACATGTTCTATGTTCTATGTTTTGGTTGTGCCTGAAGTTGAGGGAGTTCTGGGGCTCCTTCTTCAGCACCATGTCGCCGATCTTGCAAATGGACTTAGAGCCTAGTCCCCTGGGGACCATATTCGGGGTGTCAGACCTGCCGGAGCTGCCGTCAGGGATGAGGGCAGATGTTTTAGACTTCACCTCGCTGGTGGCTGCGAGGCGGGTCCTGTTGGGTTGGAGGTCAGCTTCTCCACCCTGTGCCTCGATGTGGTTGGGGGACTTGATGGAGTTTCTGTTTTGGAGAAAGTTAAGTTCACCTTGAGAGGAAAGTATGGAAAGGTTTCAGAAGAGATGGCACCAGATACTTTTCACTTTAAGAAGGCGTCTGTCAGCTGTTGGGGACGGGGCAGGGGGTTAGTTGGTGGGGGCGGTTGCTTTAGGTATTTTGGGGTTTTTTGCCTTAAGTTTATTGATAAATGTAGAAAATTAAATTAAAATATTTTCAAAAACAAAGATGTCATGTTCCACACCGAAAACTGTGTGGACATGACGTCTCCCGACTGAAATATTCTGGGTTTATTCAGCAATCATAGAATCATCGAATCCCTACAGTACATAAAGAGGCCATTCAGCCCATCGAGTATGTACCGACCCTTTGAAAGACCACCCCACCTTGGCCCCATCTCCCCCCTATAACCTTACCCACGGGGCAATTTAGCTTGTCCAATCCAACTAATCTGCACATCCTTGGACTGTGGGAGGAAACCGGAGCAAATCCACACCAGCAAGGGGAGAAAGTGCAAACTCCACACACTCACCCGAGGTGGGAATGGGACCCGGGTCCCTGGAGCTGTGAGGCAGCAGTGCTAACCACTGTGTCTGCCCCCCCCCTCCCCACCCCCCTAGTCTCAGAAGGAAACATGTCCTCGTAGAAGCATTGACTGCAGAATTGGCACAACAATGTTGTAACCCTATCAACAGCTAAGTCAGGCTCCAGAGGCAGTGTAGAATTGGTGAATTGACACTGCCTTACCAAGGAAGGCAACTGGTTAAGATGACTAGTTGTAAGATGACCAGCAGGATGTAAGAGTGGTCAGGAACCATCAGGGGGAGAAGCTTGTCCAGAATAAGTGGAATGAGAAACAGCGTGGATTGTCCATGGCTTGTGGAAGGAATCAACTGGATAGGCTCAACGGACTTTCCTCACGTCTTTACTTTCTTCTGTTTCTCAATGGAAGGACATCGGGAAAGGGCGAGAGGGAGATCAAACCTCAGCTATTATCACTGATTTATGGTTGGCTGTGGAGTAAAAAGGTGCTTGAAAATCTCATGTCAAATACAACATTAGAGTCTAGGCTACACTCGAAGTAGCTCCATTGATGGTATATAACATTAACCTTTTAAATGCACAGTTTCAAGTTTGTTGCTGCCTTTCAAAGGTTTGTTTGGCATTATTTTTCAACTCTCCCAATCCACAGGAGGCTATAATAAAGATTAATATCATCGCATAGTAAGAGTGCATAGAAAGTGCAAAGCATTTGTTAATCATAAGCTGCTGTGCTTTCTGTCTGCTGTAATGGGGTGGTACACTGCTCTGCGTGCTTTGCATATCAGCTTAATGATAGCAAATTGTGATGGCATTGCAAAATTGTCAAACAATTGTGCCCCTGGGAATATGAGGTCCGTACTTTGGAGGCACCCTTGAGAATTCCGTAATATGCCGGGCTGAGTCTAACATCAAGGATTGCTAAAACCCATTTGTTCAGAACTGAAGATATATTAACAAACAAATTCTCCATTAATTGGAACACTCCAAAGACATAAACCAAACAGTTCATTCTGATGTTGGATTTTGTTCCCACCCTTGGATTGCAAGGTCAATTTTTAAAGAGTCTTAACAGAAATAAAGCCTGATCTCAATCTACTCATGCAAACATCGGCTTTGCTAACGTTGCCATGGAGATACAGCTGCCCAACTGGCTCCAATTTTAGGAAACTGTTAGTTCAGAACATTTTGTTTGACATTGTCACTGAATATTTAGCAGCTTGCGTTCTTCTGCTCCAATTCTGTTAACCTTTTCTTTAGGAAAATTTGTCTAGGAAAACAGACTTACCAAATGTACTGCCGAGCATTCGCAATGTCATTGATACACGAGATTGCATAAGAAATTGCTCTCAAATGGGGGCTGTGGGATTGAGAATGACAGGACAGCATCAAGAGGTGAGAAAGTAATTTGATTTTTTTCACTGTGTTGTACTTTCTTTGAAGGATCACTTGCAAGATAAGGATCGGCAAACCTTCAGCCCGAGAGATTTTGAGCAAAAACACCTTTACTTATTTTTTTAATAAAAACATTGAACGACTCGTCTCTCATTCCGACAATTACTTCTATTTATATAGTGCCTTTAATGTAGCAAAAAATAATTCCAAGGCATTTTCCAGGAACGTAATCAGATAAAAGTTAACATTACGTCAAACAAGGAGGCAATAGGATGGGCGACAAACAGCTTGGTTAAAGTGCCAGGTTTTAAGCAATGTTTTAATGGGGTAGAGTGATATAGAGGTGGTGAGGTTTAAAGGGGGAATTTCAGACTTTGGGGTCCAGCTGGGTGAAAACACAATAATAATGTAATAATAATAATAATCTTTAGCGTCATGAGTAGGCTTACATTAACACTGCAATGAAGTTACTGTGAAAAGCCCCTAGTCGCCACACTCCGGCACCTGTTCGGGTACACAGGAGGAGAATTCAGAATGCTCAGTTCACCTAACAGCACGTCTTTCGGGACTTGTGGGAGGAAATCCACGCCGAGACGGGGAGAACGTGCAGACTCCGCACAGCCAGTGACCCAAGCCAGGACTCTGGAGCTGTGAAACAACTGTACTAACCACTGAGCTACCGTGCCGTCCGTAGCGCCAATGATGTAGTGAAGGAAGTGGCGTGCACAAAATGTCAGAGTTGGAGATACCTTGGAGAATTGCAGTAGAGGTTACAGAGATTGGGCGGGCCTCAGTATATTGATCTTAACCTTGAACATTTCAACTGACCTCTCATCCATAGACTTTTCAGGTTTTCACTGTCTTTTTGTGTGAGAAAGTGCTCCCTGACTCCCACCCTTGAAATGCCGAGCTCTACTTTTAAGATGATGTCCACTTGGACTGGGTTATCCTACCTAAGTAAATATTCACCCTACCAAATATTTTTACTATCTTTGGAGAAGGTAGTCTTCAGCGATGAAAGAGAAAATGCTGGAAAATCTCAGCAAGTCTGGCAGCATCTGTAGGGAGAGAAAAGAGCTAACGTTTCGAGTCCGATGACTCTTTGCCAAAGCTTTGACAAAGAGTCATCGGACTCCATAGAATTTACAGTGCAGAAGGAGCCCATTCGGCCAATCGAGTCTGTACTGGCTCTTGGAAAGAGCACCCTACCCAAGCCCACATCTCCACCCTAGCCCCATAACCCAGTAACCCGACCCAACACTAAGGGCAATTTTGGACACTAAGGGCAATTTAGCATGACCAATCCACCTAACCTGCACATCTTTGGACTGTGGGAGGAAACCAGAGCACCCGGAGGAAACCCACGCACACACGGGGAGACCATGCAGACTCTGCACAGACAGTGACCCAAGCCGGGAATCGAACCTGGGTCCCTGGAGCTGTGAAGCAATTGTGCTAACCACTATGCTACCGTGCTGCCCTAAAGCGTTAGCTCTTTTAACTCGAAACGTTAGCTCTTTTCTCTCCCTGCAGATGCTGCCAGACTTGCTGAGATTTTCCAGCATTTTCTCTTTCGTTTCAGATTCCAGCATCCGCTGTAATTTGCTTTTATTAGGTAGTCTTCAGCTCCGCCTTCAACATCATGCTTGCCTTCATTGGCCAGGGTATTGAGTATAAAAATTGGCAAGTCATGCTGCAGCTGCATAGAACCTTAGTTAGGCCACACTTGGAGTATAGTGTTCAATTCTGGTCGCCACACTACCAGAAGGATGTGGCAGCTTTGGAGAGGATACAGAAGAGGCTTACCAGGATATGGCCTGGTATGGAGCGCATTAGCTATGAGGAAAGGTTAGATAAACTCGGTTTGCTCTCACTGGAATGACAGAGGCTGAGGGACAACCTGATCGAAGTTTACAAAATTACGAGGGACATGGACTCAGTGGATAGTCAGAAGCTTTTCCCCAGGTGGAATAGTCAATTACTAGGGGACATAGGTTTAAGGTGCGAGGGGCAATGTTTAGAGGAGATGTACGAGGTAATTTTTTTACACAGAAGGTAGTGGGTACTTGGAACCCGCTGCCCGAGGAGGTAGTGGAAGCAAGAACGATAGTGACGTTTAAGGGGCGTCCTGACAAATACATGAATAGGATGGGAATAGAGGGATATGGACCCAGAAGTGTAGAATGTTTTAGGTTAGGCGGGCAGCATGGTCGGTGTAGGCTTGGAGGGCCAAAGAGCCTGTTCCTGTTCTGTACCTTTTACTTTATTTGTTCCACAAGTTGCTTGGACAACTGAGTAACCTTCTAAACTCAAGGGTTTATAGGCCACATTTTTGCACCTTCCTCATAATTACTTGAAGGCCGAGTGTACCCCTTGCCCACATTGGCCTGGCTGTTAGGAACAAATCACAGGTGGGGTTGCTGGGAAGTGATTCAAGCCACCGGCCCTTAAAAGGCAGCTGTGTCTATTCATGACCTTTGTGAGGCTTTTAGAAATCGCAAAGATTTAAAAAGTTCCCAAAACTGTATGAGCAATAAAAATCAGTATCTAGAAAAAATAAACGTGAAAACAGGAAACAAAATCAGCCAAAAGGTGATTGAACACCCATCCCTACCCCCACCCGTCTGATACATGAGATGCTGTTTTATGAGGTTGATGCACAATGGGCCATATGTAAGGCACCCTTTCAAGAGGTCAGCAGTGTAGCCGTCTCCACAGGACCTGGAGAACAAATGCCAAAATAGATGGCATACGTAAGGAAGATGCAAAATTAAGGCTAGCCAATTGGATATCTAGATTACAGGGGGTGAATGCTGCCATTCAGCATGTTCCAGATTTACTGCCGGCCCATGGTGAGTCCTTACATAATGGATTCAAGCCCCATATTGTGAAAGTGAGCATAAAGTTCAGCATGGATTTAGTAAGGGGAGGTCGTGCCTGACAAACCTGTTAGAGTTCTTTGAAGAGATAACAAATAGGTTAGACCAAGGAGAGCCAATGGATGTTATCTATCTTGACTTCCAAAAGGTCTTTGATAAGGTGCCTCACGGGAGACTGCTGAGTAAAATAAGGGCCCATGGTATTCGAGACAAGGTACTAACATGGATTGACGATTGGCTGTCAGGCAGAAGGCAGAGAGTTGGGATAAAAGGTTCTTTTTCGGAATGGCAACCAGTGACGAGTGGTGTCCCGCAGGGTTCAGTGTTGGGGCCACAGCTGTTCTCTTTACATATTAACGATCTAGATGACGGGACTGGGGGCATTCTGGCTAAGTTTGCCGATGATACAAAGATAGGTGGAGGGGCAGGTAGTATTGAGGTGGTGGGGAGGCTGCAGAAAGATTTAGCCAGTTTAGGAGAGTGGTCCAAGAAATGGCTGATGAAATTCAACGTGGGCAAGTGCGAGGTCTTGCACTTTGGAAAAAAGAATAGAGGCATGGACTATTTTCTAAACAGTGGCAAGTCCTAGTCCAGGCTTCACTAAAGGTAAACTTGCAGGTTGAGTCCATAATTAAGAAAGCAAATGCAATGTTGTCATTCATCTCAAGAGGCTTGGAATATAAAAGCAGGGATGTACTTCTGAAGCTTTATAAAGCATTAGTTAGGCCCCATTTAGAATACTGTGAGCAATTTTGGGCCCCACACCTCAGGAAGGACATACTGGCACTGGAGCGGGTCCAGCGGAGATTCACACGGATGATCCCAGGAATGGTAGGCCTAACATACGATGAACGTCTGAGGATCCTGGGATTATATTCATTGGAGTTTAGGAGGTTGAGGGGAGATCTAATAGAAACTTACAAGATAATGAATGGCTTAGATAGGGTGGATGTAAGGAAGTTGTTTCCATTAGCAGGGGAGACTAGGACCCGGGGGCACAGCATTAGAATTAAAGGGAGTCACTTTAGAACAGAGATGAGGAGAAATTTCTTCAGCCAGAGAGTGGTGGGTCTGTGGAATTCATTGCCACAGAGGGCAGTGGAGGCCGGGACGTTGAGTGTCTTTAAGACAGAAGTTGATAAATTCTTGATTTCTCGAGGAATTAAGGGCTATGGAGAGATAGCGGGTAAATGGAGTTGAAATCAGCCATGATTGAATGGTCGAGTGGACTCGATGGGCCGAATGGCCTTACTTCCGCTCCTATGTCTTATGGTCTTCTGGTCTTATAAAGTCTCGGCTGAGACTGCAGTGCCTAACTGAGGGAATGCTGCATTGTTCGGAGGCACTCTCTTTCGGATTAAACACTAAACATCTGCTTTCACGGGAATTCCTGGGCAATATTGTTTCCTCAACCAACAGCTACAGGAAGAATATCTGGTCATATGACATTGCTATTTGTGGGAGCTTGCTGTGTAGACGTCGGCTGCTGCATTTCCTACATTGCAACAGATCCCACACTTCAAAAATACTTAATAGGCTGTAAAGCGTTTGGCACATCCTGAGGTCATGAAAACAACTATATAAATGCAAGACTTTCTTTTTTACTTTACTTATCATGTACACCCATTCTGCAACAGGGCACTTGTTCAAGATACAATTGACAACGGATGACTTTGACACACTCGCATCTTCGCAAAACTTTGCATGTAAAATATAGGGCCAAATCTTCTGCTCTTTGGATTGTTGGATGTACAATCAAATATGTGCTTCATGTGGAAGCCCTGACCAGTGGGCTGTTAGGGTCCTTCCTTTTGATTCCCTTATTTCCATTTCTTTATTTTTTTCCAGGATCAGTTTTGATCCATGGATGCTAATGAACATGTATCTTTAAGTCAAGCAGCAGAGAGAACGAGGAATTCCAGAAGTTACAACATTGCATATGGTGCTGCCAGTGTTCGAGCAGAAGCACCCAGGCTCTGTGGCACTCGAGAGATGGGGTGAGACTGGTTCGATTCGTTGGCTGGTGGCCAATTAATTTGCCAAAAGGCCATATTCAGCCTGGTAACAGGTGGTGATTGGATCCTGCCTGAGTGGGATGAGTCTCCAGAAAGGCTGTGAGTTGATGCATTCCTGAACCGACGGAGAACCTGAATACCTGAATGAATGAATCTACCATCAAAACATTACAGGCTGCTGTTGCTAACTTTTGGTCGATTCAATTGGCTCTGTTTTATAAACTTTGCTCTCGAGTCGCCAGGTATCTTTATGATACCGCCACGAGGTTCAAGTTCAAGTAATGATCAATAACTCAATACACCAATTAGTAAGATTCAAATCAAAGCACATTTATTGTACACAGTAATCGCTACTCATGCACAAATTCAACTTCTAAGCTACTTCTACGACTAACAGGCCTATACTTAGCTTCGGACTGGCCCACCAGGTCAGGGGAACAAATGGCCTTTCGTTCGGGTTCTGAGTCTGCGGGATTCGAAGTTGGTACGGACTGGTAGCTAGGAGCGCCTATCTCGTAGCGAGCGTTGACTTAAGACTTACTGGGTCTCGGCGGCAGCTGCACCGGTCACTGTCAAGGGTTGGTTCGAGTTCCTGAGTGACCCGGTCAAGAAGAACGATTTGAACTTGGGAGCTTAACTTTATAGTCCCCAGGGGCTTCCCGCCTTTCGGGGCGGACCCTGTACCTGGTTCCAAGTGATTGGACTTCGTTCCAATCGCTTGGTTCGATTTGTCCAATACTGGAGCGGTTCCCTGATCGATGGGCGGTCTTGAGGTGTCCGTTAACCTCTTTTGTGTTGGCTCCTGCTGGCGCTGAGGAGTCTGGCTTGGCTTTCTTTATCCCAAATGTTTTGATTGTACCTGGGAATCGCTCATTAGTATGTAGATGGCTGCTACATTATTATGCAGATGGCTGCTTGTATCGATGCTGTCTGGGCCTTTGCAGAGCTTAATACACAGTAACTTGCACCTGCTAGTTTCTGCCTGTGTTGGCTGAATTTCCCTGCAGCCTTTGCTGTTCTCTATTTTACGTTGGGAGTTGGCCAACCCAGGTGGCAACACTCACTCCTTGTGATCCTAACGTGAAGCGTGAAGGATCACATAACTGCGTTGTTTTTCATTGACCCGGCGAGCACTCTTCGTTGGCCTCGACACTGACCATAACTATGCAAAAAATGTTTACTGACAATTCTGAGGGGCGCTATGTCAAACAGGGACATGCATTACAAAATAAGAAAATTAGAACCTCTAACTATCCTTAGTAAACTGCACTCACTCAAACATTCCATCACAGGTTATAAACCTGTCACACCAAGATGGTGTGGTGTCGCTTGTGACTGGGCTCTGGGTACTGTGGGTAAGTGAATCATTTACGGCTGGGTGAGTTGAGGTCAGGGGGTTCGCGTTCGCGCGCATCCAAATGTCTATTAGGGTGACGAGCCACGAGGAGGATGTGCTCATGGTTCTTCTTCTTTCCATTCTCTTCTCTGGTCCTGGAGCTTCTGGAGTTCTGTGGGATCAAGCATAGTGTCTGTTACTATCTTGGTTTAATATCTCGTATGATAGCCTGTCTGTCCTTTAGTGCCAATTACTCCCTTTATAATTGGTCACTATGTGTGACTCCCTCATTTTTTTTTCTTCAAAAAACGAATTTCAGGACAAGACATACTTACAAATAATGAACCAGTGTGAGCTGTCTCCAGACTGTGCGGTTTGCCATCCAAATGTTTGAGGATGTAAATAGCATACGGTTGGCAACCTAAGGGTCACCTGAAACAAACAAAACTTTTTGACAAAACTTGCCGAAATGAGGTGCGTATGGGCCGCGACAGGTAAGATTTGGCTGGAGTCCCCGGGTAGGACAGCGACCAATGCCGTGTGTGCCCTACCCGAGCGTAGCTGACCAGAGGGGGATTCCCAGGAAGGGCGGGACCCAATGCCGTTTCTCCACTGCCTGAGCAACCAACAAGAACGGGCAAGAAATTGAGTCATCGTGGGGGGGTTGCCGTATTGGTTCTTCCTTCGAACCAGAAGGGCAGTTACGAACGGGGGTCTGTGTATCTGTCGACAGACGAGTTCTGCTGAACTGGCGTCAGGGACATTAACAAGTCTCTGCGGGCAAGTTCTCAGAGGTTTCGGCCGAAAGGGCGTGGGGCTGTGGGAAAAAAAATTCCGGTCTAACATACAACATTTAACAGTACAAGTACAAACAACATCAAACATGCTGCAGGTTCCATCAGAAAGGACACCGTTTTCTCCCAAGCGGTTCCTTCTAAACATCATCTGGACACCTCAGTTATCGGTTGCGAACAGGGTCGCAAAGGGGTTCTCGTTTTGGGAGACAGACTCCAAGTCATCATCTTCTCCCAGATGCCAAACTCTCGAGTGTATCAGGGCTGATAGGGCTGCTTGATGTGATTTTGGATCGCTCTCGTCGTTCCGGACGAGTCTGTACGAATTATCTCGGTGCCAAAAGGTGGTGTCTAGTTCTGTGGGGACAGAATCGGGGTCATCATTGTACGTCGGTGGTCGGTGGTGGGGTTTGTTTAGGAAAGTGATCATGAAAGGATCACTCGAATCATGGTCAGGTTCACTGGGTGTGCGTCCGGTTGCATGGGGATAGTAGGGAGGCGTGCTGTGGCTATTGTCCGAGTCACAGTCGCTGTCGCTGCTCCTGCAGTCTGTGGGCATTCCAGGGCGGAGTGTATATTTCGGGGGTGGAGTCGAGGTTGAGTCCGTGGCTGGGCTGGACGTGTTGGGGGAGGGTAGGGTTACGTTGGCTGTGGGTGGGGCGTGGTCTGCTGCGTCGAGCTTGACGTGGTGTGCGTGGTTCGACTGTGTTCCATATGCCTTCAGCTGGTTAGTATGGAACCACGCAGTCTTTCCATTGGGGTACTTTATCTTGTAGACGGAAAGGCTTACCTTGTCCGCAATGGAGTACGGACCCGAGTACTTTGGTGACAGGAATGTGCTGGGGTTGTATACGGAGAGCATGACTTGCTGTCCTACACTGTACTCAGTAGCATGCACTGTCTTGTCGAAACAGGCCTTGCTCTGTTTCTTTCTTGTGCCCAATTTCACTGCGGCTGCTAGCTGAGCCGTTTTTACATTTTCCACTAATTGTTTGACTGCGTTCTCGTGTGTGAGGGCCGTCACTTCAGGGCTGGTCAAATCTAATCCTAATAGAAATTCTGTGCCTTTCATGGGGCGTCTGGTCATGAGAGTGTGTGGGGTGTAACCTGTGGACGTGGAAACCATATTTCGCAAAAATATCAGCACAAAGGGGAGGACTGAGTCCCAAGTGGTGTTGTTTTGCTGGACCATTTTTCTGAGGGTTGATTTTAGGGTCCGATTCATGCGCTCCACGATACCACTCGACTGGGGGTGGTATGCAATATGGAATTTTTGGGTAATGCCAAATATCGTGAGGATGTTCTTCATGACACGTCCCGTAAAATGGGAACCTTGGTCGGATTCAATGCTGCGGGGGAGTCCCCATCTCGTAAACAAGTGGTGGGTTAAAATCTTGGCTGTGGCCTTTGCCGTGTTCGTTCTGGATGGGAATGCTTCCACTCATTTTGTAAACGTGTCTAACACCATGAGTACATATTTATAACCATTCCTGCAAGGTGGCAATGGTCCTATAAAATCAATCTGGAGGTTAGTCCAGGGGCCATTAACGGGTCGGATGTGACTGAGTTGAGCTTTTTTGGAGTATCTGTCCGGGTTGTTCTGGGCACAGATAAGGCAATTCTCAACGTAGTGAGTTACATCTTCTTTTAAACTCGGCCACCAACAGAGCTGTCTGAGGTGGGCTGTAGTGGGATCGATTCCCTGATGTCCATGACTGTCATGGAACAAACAAATGAGCTGGTTCCTGTCCTGTTCAGGAACCACATCAAGGGTGTCTTTTAACACTACACCGTCATGTGGTGTATGGGGCTGGTTTAGCACACTGGGCTAAATCGCTGGCTTTTAAAGCAGACCAAGCAGGCCAGCAGCATGATTCAATACCCGTACAAGCCTCCCCGAACAGGCGCCGGAATGTGGCGACTAGGGGCTTTTCACAGTAACTTCAGTGAAGCCTACTTGTGACAATAAGCGATTTTCATTTCATTTCATGTGTGGTCAGAGCTTTTTTAAATCCCTCGTAGGGTGCTGGATAGTTTCCTTTCAAAATCTCCCTGAGATTGCTGTCCTGCTTCTGGGCTTGCACTAAGTCCTCGATATTAGTCTGCGAGACCTGAACTGCATTCACTGGTGCGCTTTCGGGGGGTGTCCAAAAATATCCGTGCCTGGAACCTGCTTTAGCCAGTGCGTCGGCTTTTACATTTCCAGGGGGGGAGGAACGATGGTGACTTCGAACTTTGACTATCCCAAAAGTCCTGTTCTGTGCTCGCTCTAAAATGTGACGGAGCAATGGGGCTGAAGGGCGGGGTTTTCCGTCTGCACAAACAAATCCTCTTGCTTTCCACAGGGGTAGGAATTCCGTAAGGCTGTTGCAGACATAGAAGCTGTCCCAATATATGTCTGCTGGGCTGGGGAAGGAATCTGGGTGTTCCACTATGTATGCGATGGCCGCAAGTTCTGCTGCCTGCGCACCTAAGTGTCCTGGAAGTTTTATTGCTATTTCTTCTAGGGCGCGTCCCTGCGCGTTCTCGACGTAAATGTCGCATCCTGTGATGCGCTTCCCTTCTAATACTGTGGAAGATCCATCCACATATATCCTAATGGGTTCGCACGTGTCTGTGTGCTTGGGGCTCTGGGTTGAACTACCTATCTTTCTGGGGGGTGTTTATGCAATAAAAGGGCCTGTGTTGTGGTGTGGAGAGATAATTTTACATTCATGGGGGGTTCCGGGGTACTGTAGGTTATCGGCGAAAAAAGTGTGGGTCTTTGTCCTTTTAATAGTGATGTCCCATCACTGCAAAAGAAGGGTCCATCTGGCTGCTCTAATCTGACTAACTGTACCGTCCTTGAGTCGTCCGTCCGGTAAAAGTTGGGTGGAGGGGTGTTCCGTCAGGATTGTGATGGGGTTCAGTCCGGTTATGTACGAAAAATTGTACTGCCCAAAAAACTGCGAGCTGGTGCCTTTTACAGGCTGAAAATCCCTGCTCCACAGCATCTAAAACTCTGGAGGCGTAAGCCACAGGCCTTAACTGTTCGTGCCGTTCCTGAAGGAGCACGGCCGAAAGGGTGCGGTCTGTGCTTGCTACCTCTGTCACATAGGGGGAAAGCGGGTTTGGAACTTGTAGTGCGGGGGCTGCTATGAGTGCTTGTTTCAAAGCATCCACAGCATCCGTATGCGCGGAAGCCATTCCCAGGGGGCGCCTTTCTTTAGGAGGTCTGAGAGGGGTGCTGCCTTGCTGGCGAAACTGTCAATGTGGTTTCGGCAGTAGCCAACCAGTCCCAAAAACGACCGGAGGGCTGAAACGTTCTGGGGAAGGGGCAATTTAGCAATCGAGTCAATCCTTTTATGCTCGATCTCGTGTTTACCGTGCGTGATAATTGTACCCAAATATATCACTCTGTTTTCCAAAATCTGGGCCTTTTTGGGGTTAACTTTACATCCAATTTTCTGTAGGAGTTCCAGGAGTTCGGACAGAAGCTCAATGTGCTCTTCTTTGGTGTCTGTCTGCAGTAGTAGGTCGTCTACGTACTGGACCAGACATTCGAGATGAGAAAATGTGGCTAAACCATTTGCCAGCTGTCAGTTGTGGAATCCTTGTGGAAGGCATGTCCACGTGTACTGTTGATTTTTAAAGGTGAAGGCAAATTTGTACGGCCGCGCCTTTGCCAATGGAATGGACCAGAATCCATTACTGACATCCAAAATCGTAAAGTATCGGGAATTGAGTCCCTGTTTGAGCATGGTCTCGGGACTTGTGGCTACTGTGGGGGCTGCTGCGGGGGTGATTTTGTTGAGTTCCCAGTAATCGATGGTCAGTCGCCATGATTCATCGGGCTTTCTCACTGGCCAAATCGGGGCATTATTAGTGGAGGCTACTGATCTAAGTACGCCCTGCGCTAATAAGCTGTCGATTACTTTTGAGATTTCTCCCTCTGCCTCTTGGGGAAACCCATATCCGTAACAGCCTCCCCGAACAGGCGCTGGAATGTGGCGACGAGGGGCTTTTCACAGTAACTTCATTTGAAGCCTACTTGTGACAATAAGCAATTTTCATTTCATTTCATACTGCTTTTGGGGTCTAGGGTCAGGTCCTGTGATTTGTACTGAACCAGTCATCCGGCCACAGTCATGTTTGTGGGTCGCGAATGCTGTCCTGTTCTTTTGTAACACTGTCCTAACCTGCTTGTCCATGCTAATTGTCGTTGGGTTAAACCAAAATTCGCCTACTGCGCTAATTTTGTTGGCGTATTCACCTATTGTGAGCGTTGCGGGGCCTCTTGCAGATTTTGCCATTTTCCAGACACATTGGTTGACTGGATCAACGGACAGGTTGTGGGAATTCATAAAATCTATGCCCAAAATGTGTTCTGTTGTGTGGGGTAGATCGACTAAAACTATGGGGTGCTTGGTGGTGATGTTGCCGATTTGAATGGGTACAGGGGCTGTGATGTGTCCCTGCTGTGAGTGGCCTGTAAGGCCGCTGAGGGTGATAGTGGCTGTAGTGGGCCACGTGTCCTTTTGAAGCATGGTGGAGGAATTTATTGTGGTGCGGGACCCTCCTGTGTCCCAGAGAAACTCGATGGGTTGTCCCCGTATTTTCGCTGCAACTACTGGTCGGCTGGACCTATCCCAAAGGGTGTCGCAGACCCAACTGGGGGAGCCCGAACACCATCAGTCCATTCCGTTCAGGTCCGTCTGATCTGAACGGATGCTCACACTATGTATGGGCTCTGTCTTATTCTTACTTAGAGTGCCCATCTGCTGGGCACTCTGTGGCTTTCGTGGGGCATTGCATTCTCTTGCAAAGTGTCCCAACTGTCCACAGTTGTAACACTCCTGTGACTTTTGTGGGGGGCTGTTCTTGCCTTCATTTACCCATGCAGGGTTCTGGTGTGTTTTAACTGCTTGTATGTCTGCTTCTGCCTGCTTTTCTTCGGGATTTTTAACTGCGGGTTTGTTCTGTACAGACTGCTCCCAGGTGCGGGACAATCTTTTTACGACCCATTTCTCATTATGAGCCTCCTCTGAGGGATCATAATTCGCGCAAGCTTTTTGTCCTGTTTCTGTGGCATGGGAGATAAGGGTGCGGGTCCATTTGGCCATGTTGTCTGGGGACAAACGGGCACGGTCTAAGTCTCCAAAAACTGCTGCAAAGTGGATCCACAGGCGTCCAGCGAACGCTGTGGGGTGCTCGGTTTTCTTTTGCCTGCATTTATTGAGGCCATCTACGGGGTCACCACTATTATACCCGATCGCGTCTAGGACCGCGGTGTGCATTTCTGCAAGGGTGCCTCCTCCTACATTCTGTGGGTCGGGAAGGGCTGCTATGACAGAACGGGGCAAGACTCAAAACTGTGAGCTTTACGTGCTCTCGCTCATCAGGCCGTACATGGTCACCTGCTGCTTTATTCTGGCAAAGAAGTGGTGGGGGTCTGAGGTGGGGAGGAACGGTGTGATGTTCTCGCGCGCGTCCCGTAATTGGGTCACTGTTAAGGGGGTGGTGTGCAGAAATTCCGTATTGTCCGATGTGGCTGTGCGGTGGGTGGTGACTGGGTTCATTGGAGCCTGAACTATCTGCTCTGTGGGGGGTTGGGGCGCTTTCCTCTTTTGGGGCTTTCCCTGCGCACATGTTCCCTGAACATATCTCTGCGCTGTCTCATTCAACTCTTCCCAATCATGGCCGTCTTCCTCATCTAATTTTGCTCCAAAGGTTTCCTGGAATCATTTTTGAACTGAAAGCAGAGATTGCAGCTCTGCAATCTGCTTCCGGCACTTTGCGTGGTCTAGTGAGCTTTGTCTTTGCTCTGTGGTGGCAGCATGGAGTGCTCTTAATGCTGCCTTCAGGTCACTACACTGCCTCTGCAATGCATCTACCTGCTTCTCGGTTTCCTCTCGTACCAGGACTGTACGTTGCGTGTCCTGATAGGCCTTTTCGTACTGGGACTGGAAGCTGCTTAAGTGCTCCAGACAAGACTGGTATACCCACTTGGCATCATCCACCTCTCTGTCTTTTGCTGTCAACTTCCTCCTTAACTCTACGTTCTCTCTCTCTACCTCACTTACATCGACCTTGCTCATTCGATGTATGCCTTCTACCTCTTTCCGGAGCATCCTAACGGCCTCCTCTGTGCCTCGCAATTGTGCCAAGCAGGACACGATTGCCATCGGCTTGCGAGCTTTTCCTAAGCTATTCTTGTGAATCTCGCTCAGGTTCTCCCACCAAGTATGTCCTATACTCCCGGGACCTGTTTCCTTGTTGTTACAGAATTCGCTCCAAAAGGGCCATCCTTTCCCTTTGAGGTACTTCCTGATTTCTTCTTCCCATACGGGACATTGTCCTACTCTACTGCTGCTGGTCGCTGCGACCATGAATTCTTCGGGGTTAATGAGGCGCTGCATTGCCATGTTTCCTCTCCGAATGCTTTCTTAAATTTGGAACGAGGGGTATTAAGGCGGTGCTGTAATTATGGGTACGGCTTTCGCTATTTTCCGAAATACAAATTCCCGACAGTTTTGTCGCAACAAAAAATCTATCAGTTTACCTTATAGCCCTGTTAGTTACACATGCATTTAATACACTTCCGAATTATGAGGATTGATCAGAACTGCTTGAACACTAGTGGTTTTCTGTTCCCAATTGGATCTCTACTTCAAATTTTTGGGTTCTCCCGGAGTGGTGAAGCCACTTCCAGTTCAGGTCCCGTCAGATGTCGCCAGTAATATGTTGCTAACTTGAAATGAAAAAACTTTTGGTTGGTTCAATTGGCTCTGTTTTATAACCTTTGCTCTCGAGTCGCCAGGTATCTTTATGATACCGCCACGAGGTTCAAGTTCAAGTAATGATCAATAACTCAATATACCAATTAGTAAGATTCAAATCAAAGCACATTTATTATACACAGTAATCGCTACTCATGCATAAATTCTACTTCTAAGCTACTTCTACAACTAACAGGCCTATACTTAGCTTCGGACTGGCCCACCAGGTCAGGGGAACAAATGGCCTTTCGTTCATGTTCTGAGTCTGTGGGATTCGAAGTTGGTACGGACTGGTAGCTAGGAGCGCCTATCTCGTAGTGAGCGTTGACTTAAGACTTACTGGGTCTCGGCGGCATCTGCACCGGTCACTGTCAAGGGTTGGTTTGTGTTGCTGAGTGACCCGGTCAAGAAGAACGATTTGAACTTGGGGGCTTAACTTTATAGTCCCCAGGGGCTTCCCGCCTTTCGGGGTGGACCCTATATCTGGTTCCAGGTGATTGGACTTTGTTCCAATCGCTTGGTTCGATTTCTCCAACACTGGAGCGGTTCCCTGATCGATGGGCGGTCTTGAGGTGTTCGTTAACCTCTTTTGTGTTGGCTCCTGCTGGCCCGAGGAGTCTGGCTTGGCTTTGTTTATCCCAAATGTTTTGTTTGTACATGGGGATTGCTCATTAGTATGTAGATGGCTGCTACATTATTATGCAGATGGCTGCTTGTATCGATGCTGTCTGGGCTTTTGCAGAGTTTAATACACAGTAACTTGCACCTGCTAGTTTCTGCCTGTGTTGGCTGAACTTCCCTGCAGCCTTTGCTGTTCTCCATTTTACATCGGGAGTTGGCCAACCCAGGTGGCTACACTGCAAACAGAGACCTGGATCTGACAGCTTACATTGAAGGAAGGTCTTCTTAAAGACAACCATGTGAAACAAAGGTTCTGTTTCCTTTTACTTATTATTTTCACCCCTCTCCTCCTGTCTGTGTTAGTCTGCCTTGTGTATGTGTGTATAGAGGGGCAAGTTGAAATGGGAGATTAGGAATTCGATAATAGCTAACCAGTTGTATTTACCACCTATTTCATTCTAGATAAAAGGTAGAGGGTTACTGTCTGTTTGGATTGCACATTCTCAACGTGTCTGCGTGGGTTGCACCCCCACAGCCCAAAGATGTGCAGGTTAGGTGGATTGGCCACGCTAAATTGCCCCTTAATTGGAAAAAAATAATTAGGTACTCTAAATTAGAAATAAATAAATAAATAAGAAGTAATTGTGTTTAAACTTACAAATCTGATTAGCGTCATTATTTTTTAAAGAATTATTGGTTAATTCAATTCTGTTGCGACTCCGGTTCAATGGGGGGATGGAATTGACTATTCCAGGGTGTTGTAACAAGGCCTGTATAGGAATTGCCTAGGAAGCTTCAAATTTTGATGCGCAATTGCCCAGATCCCAAGGATCCTCCGCAAATGTCTCTGACTGGAGTTAAGGCTGAAGGCTTTGGTATTTACCTGGCTAGCTACCCAGGAAATGTGACAGGTGAAAACTTAGAGTCTAACACCTGGGTAAATACACAACTAACCCCTTGACTAACACACCCCTCCCACCTGCTCCCACTGACCCGACTACCCTCACAGTGCAAGCCAATTAACCTCCCTACCCAACCCGACCCTACCATTACCCGTACCCCCCCACCCAACCTGGCTACCTTATTACCTACCTAACCAGCTAGTCACCTAACCCACTAACCCACCTACACGTTACTCACCTACCCACTAAATGTATAGTGTAACAGCACAAGGTATCACTGAGGAGGCTTCTTGTATAACAAAGAGGTTTATTGGAAACAACAATGAGGCCTAACTACATACAGGCACTGAGGTATCTCATGCAGATCTTTACTCAACAACTCCCAAGTCCACATTACCCCGGCCCCTGCTCCCAGGGCCCCGCGCTTTCCCCCCATTGGTTGGCCGCTCCTGCGCAGGTCATGTAGCCCGCTAAAGATTGTCCCTTAAAGGGGCCACCTTACCACATCCCTCCCTCCTAAAGTCCCTCGACACATATATATACAATACCGGTTATTTACGGTTAACTATGTACAATGAGGGCAGAAATATCATGGGGGCAATATAATACAGCCTTCCTCAAAGTCAATCTGTCAGGGTACTTTTTAAGCCTGGTGGAACGCCGCAGTTCCTTGACTGGTGCCTCCAGCAGTGAGATAGTGTCTTCATCACAGCAGCAGGTTGCTTCGAGGTCTTGACAGGTGCATTGGGGATGCACCCTTCTCTGAGCCCCTCAGGAAGAGTTTGGGGTGGCTTCTTCTGAACCCTTCAGTTTCCTTGCTTCAGGCTCCATCAAAGGGGCATGGGTCATGCCCACCAGAGCCCCCTGTTCAGTCATTGCAGCGGCAGCCTCCTGATATGGTCATCTTCCACGTAAGTCCAAGCATGAGGCAGGACCAGATTTCGCTACAGTTTGAGGTGCAACGGCCTAGCTGGTTGTTTTCTTCATGGCAGATTTAAATATTTCTCCTGCTCTTTCAGCCAGGCCATTCGAGGCTGTGTGATAAGAGGCTGTCTGGATCTGGCGGATGCCATTAGTCTGCAGGAATTGTTGAAACTCCTCCCCCAGGAAAGCCGGCCATTATTGGAAACCAACCACTGGAAGGTCATGAATGGTGAAAATGCGCCTAAGGATTTTGATGGTGGTCGCTAATGTTGTGGATCTCATCTCCTGGACATCCAAGACTGGGCATCCACCAGTATCAAAAACATTCTTCCCAGGATGGGACCAGCAAAATCAATATGTAACCTTCTCCACAGACGTCTTTGCCACTCACATGGTTGCAGATGAGCCGCAGAAATCACGCTGATGAACCGGGTTCACAATATCTTTGTCAATCCCCGGCCACCATATGTAGCTTCTGGCCAACATTTCCACCTAGTCTGGTCAGGGTGCACACTGCACTCCTTCTGCAGCACTGGCTCGCTTGGTGGGACCAGCATCTGGGAAGGAAGGGAATGGGGGGGAAGGAGAGGAATGGGAGGAAAGGAGCAGAATGGGGGGTGTTGCTCTTATTAGCCTTAGTTTATTAGCTCTGATTACGTCACCTTTGCTCACGAGTCGCCAGGTATCTTTCTGATACCGCCACGTGGTTCAAGCTCGAGTCATGATTAATAAGTCAGCACACCGCTTAGTAAGATTGAAATCAACGGTCATTTATTATATACAACAAGTAATGTTTACACAATAATCCTACTATCTATATAATAAACCTATCACTACTGGCCAATACTTAACTTTAGGAAGAGCCCACCAGGTCAGGGAAACGAATGGCTTATCCAATCGGATCTGGCCCGCGGATTCAAAAGGCTGCTACAGGTCGATGGCTAGGAGTCTTTATCGGATAGCGATCGCTGGATTCAAACTTACAGTTGCCGGTTGCTGTTCTTGCTAAGGTCTCGAGCAGGCGAAGAAGGGAGAGAGAGCGAGATCTGAACTTGGCCCCTCACTTTATAGGGCCCAGGGGCTTCCCGCCTCCCGGGGCGGCCCTGGACCCTGAGTCCCAAGTGATTGGACCTGTTCCCAATCACTGGGGTCGATACGTCCAATTGCGAGGCGATTCCCCGATCGGGGGGTGGTCGTTCACCTGCCTTTGTTTCGGCCACTGCAGGCGCCGACAGGTCTGGCCCAGTATTCAATTGCTAATATGTTGCAATTGTTCCCGGGGGTAGCTGATTACACTGCAGATGTCTGTGTGGGTGGGCTGTTAATAGCCCTGAGTATCGATTTGGGCCAACTTCCCCAGAGCCGAATATGCTATTTTGTCTGCAGCTGTCCGTTTCTGTCTTGTTACCTGCTTTTCCCAGCAGCCTTTCCAGTTAGCCATTTTAAATCGGGTTTTGGCCAATTTAATCGGGAAGCAGTCATTTTACGTGGCTACAGGGGGAAGGAGGGGAATGGGGGGGGAAGGGGAGAATGGAAGGGAAGAAGAGGAATGGGAGGAAAAGAGCGGAATGGGGGGGAAGGAGGGGAATGGGGGGGAAGGGGAGAATGGGGGGGGGAAGGAGGGGAATGGGAGGGAATGAGAGGAATGGGAGGAAAAGAGTGGAATGGGGGGGAAGGAGGGGAATGGGAGAATGGGAGGGAATGAGAGGAATGCGAGGAAAAGAGCGGAATGGGGAAGAAGGAGGGGAATGGGGGGAAGGGGGGAATGGGGGGGAAGGAGGGGAATGGGAGGGAAGGAGTGGAATGGGAGGAAAAGAGCGGAATGGGGGGGAATGAGGGGATTGGGGGGAAGGGGGGAATGGGGGGGAAGGAGGGGAATGGGAGGGAATAAGAGGAATGGGAGGAAAAGAGCGGAATGGGGGGGAATGGGAGAATGGGAGTGAAGGAGAGGAATGGGAGGAAAAGAGCGGAATGGGGGTAGGAGGGGAATGGGGGGAAGGGGAGAATGGGGGGGAAGGAGGGGAATGGGAGGGAAGGAGAGGAATGGGAGGAAAAGAACGGAATGGGGAAGAAGGAGGGGAATGGGGGGAAGGGGGGAATGGGGGGGAAGGAGGGGAATGGGAGGGAAGGAGTGGAATGGGAGGAAAAGAGCGGAATGGGGGGAAGGAGGGGATTGGGGGGAAGGGGGGAATGGGGGGAAGGAGGGTAATGGGAGGAAAAGAGGGGAATGGGGGGAAGGAGGGGAATGGGGGGGAAGGAGGGGAAGGGGAGCGGAGGAGGGGAATGGAGGGAAGGAGGGAGATGGGAGGGAAGGAGGGGAATGGGGGAAGGGGGAATGGGAGGTAAGGAGGGCAATGGGAGGGAAGGAGGGGAATGGGAGGGAAGGATGGGAATGGGAGGGAAGAAGGTCAATGGAAGGGAAGGAGGGGAATGGGAGGGGAGGAATGGGAGGGAAGGAGGGGACTGGGAGGGAAGGAGGGGAATGGGAGGGAAGGAGGGCAATGGGAGGGAAGGAGGGGAATGGGAGCGGACGAGGGGACTGGAAGGTGGAGTTGAAGGACAGAGTCGTGTTTTATGAGAAGCGGGTGAGGATGAGGGGCTCCCTGGTCCACCAGGCATGCTGGACCCTTGCCGCCGCCTGTTCTCCATCCTCTGGCTCCTCCTCCCCCGTCTCGTCCTCCAGCCCTCCGCCTCCGGCTGTTCCTCCTCAGACGTGGCAGCATGTCCCTTCTCCTTTTCCCTCCAGGTGGTCCTCCCACTGCTGTGCCGCATTGTGGAAGGCACAGCAGAGCACCACAATGCGGGAGACCCTCTGGGGGTGTACTGCAGTGCACCAGCAGAGCGATCCAGGCACCAGAACCGCATTTTGAGCAGTCCGATACACCGCTCAATGACAGCATGGGTGGCAACATGGACCTTGTTATAACGGGTCTCCGCCTCAATCTCTGGCTTCCACACTGGTGCCGCCAGCCAGGACCTCAGCATGCATTCCTTATCCTCCATGAGGCAACCTGTCATCCTGGGGTGGTCCTTGAAGATACCAGGGATCTCCGAGTGGCCCAGGATGTAGCTCTCATGCACACTCTCTGGGAAGCGTGCACAAACGTGCATGATCTGGCAGTGGTGGTAGCACATGAGTTGAACATTCAGAGAGTGGAATCCCTTCCTGTTAATGAAGGGCACTCCCTGATATGTGCCATCAGTTACCCCCGGATCTGGAGCATCCCGGCAGTGGTGGAGAATCCTGCAGCCCAGGCATGTTGGTGGGCCTGGTCCAGCTCAGAGTTAATATAGTCTGCTGCCCGAGTATACAGGGCATCCATGACCTCATGGATGCACTTGTGGGCTGCAGCTTGTGAAATGTAGCACAAGTCCCCGTTTGAGCCCGGGAACGAAATGTTTGCAGAAAAGTTCATGGCTGTAGCGACCTTCACAGCCACCAAGAGCACGTGTCCTTCCCCTCCATGGGGTGCCAAGTCCATGAGGACATGGCACGGGTGCCGGACGGTGTCTTTGAGAAAGAGTGATATATGAAGATTTTGTTGTGTTTATTTAGATGGGCTTTGAAGGCAAAAAACTTAATCTAAAAATGAACAATCACATGCTGTGATGTTTTTAGTAATTTTATAGGCAATCTGGACCCCTAATGAGGTTTCAGCCCCGGATTAAAAGCACTGGGATCAAACCGATGTCATAATATGCACCCATGCACATCATGAGGTAAAAGCAGGCAGTGACAGACACCCAGGTGAGCCAATCAACATACAGAACAGAACACGGCCAATCACCAGACAGAACACCAGAGGGGGGGCTTCCAACTATAAAACACACGAGGCATCAGCACTCTGCCTCTTTCCACTGGTGATAGCTATAGTGACAGTCAGGGTGTACAAATCATTCAACACCTTCTACACGTGGATCAGAGATAGCCTGGTCTAGATAGTTAGTGTTAGTTCACTTAGAGTAGTAGAGTGTCAACCCACAGGCAGCTTTGTGCTTCATTACTGAAGTTCAATAAATCTTATTGAACCAACACCTACGTTTGGTCTATGCATCATGTTGCAGTCCGTGTTACCCCAGGGTGAATATCACGATAACCAACACACCTCTTTTATCGAACTTAAAACCAATGGTTCATCCAATCCAGCCTGTTTCCTCTTTGGGCGACTTTGGTTAAAATTACCCCATTGGTTTGTGATCTACATGTCCCAACAGCTCAGGCCTGTGGTGGATGGTGTGTTGGGAGTCCCAATCCCACGGTTTTAAATAGGCTTCCTGACATGAAAAGGTTGCTCAGGGAGCTTGTTCACATCCAAACTAATATCCATTCTCATCACTCTGCACAGTATCATTGAAATGCCAGAAGCAACTATGACAAATTAAACTAAGAATAGAGCAGGAAACAAAAAAATGGCCAATAATGGAAGCCAATGCCAAGGAACCAATTAATAATAATAATAAATAATCTTTATTAGTGTCACAAGTAGGTTTACAGTAACACTGCAATGAAGTTGCTGTGAAAATGTCTTTGCTAGCAATGAAAAGCACCATCTTCCTTCTGGAAGACACTTTCTGAGTTTGACCGGTCCCAGGATTTATTCACAAGCCCAGTATGTTTTATCAAAGGGATTTCAGCTATGGTTTGAGGCTCAAACTAAAATGAAAATTCATAATGGATGCCGTTTAAATATATTTTTTGCATTCTAGGAACAGGACATCCTCCCCACCATTCAATCCCACTGCTCCGTCCCACCCAAGAGTAAGCATTGCCAAAGACATAGACAATGATGGAATGCATAAGGCCTCATTGCCCATGTGTGGCCCTCACCTGACCTCAGCAAAGCCCTGCTATGGTTAACCTTCGCGACTCATCTCCCCTCCCCACACGAGTGTACACTACTACACTCTGGCCGCTTTCTAAATTTCCTTGTTCCAATTCAATGATAGTCACTGTAAACTCTAACTTTTGTGACCTGTGTATGAGTGAGTATTACATTGAATCTGTTCATTGCATAGCTGTGCAATTCTTTCTGCATATCTTGACTTCAATTTCAAATACTTTTTCCAGTGTTTTGTCATCAGGAAATGTAGTATTCACATAATTTCAGTATCCAGGTCACACATAAGAATAGACTGAAAATGATAGGAGTCTTCTTTATGCTATTCCCGATGGAATATTTAATTCTTTCCCTGTCCTTCATATTTATGAGCCATTTTTTGTTTCCTACATCGTAATCTTTGTTTAATCCAGCTCCGTATTCTAACCCCGGTTCTCATTGCATTTTGTTTAAGCATAAGGCCTTTGCACTGATCCTTGTAAAAAGCTTTCTGAAAGTCAAAATAAACTCGTCATCAGGAGGTCCACTGTCTAGCTCATCTGTAATGTCCTCAGAGGGTTGTCTGGCAAAATCTGACCCCTGTAAATGCACATTGATTACATTTGCCTTCCGTCATTTATTTTCCAGAGAATCAGCCCTCTGTAAATACCTCCTGACCCTCAATGGATTTTGAAGGCAAACTCCAGGAAAACTATCCATTCTCGCATGAACACTCTTCAATCAATCTCAAAGGCATTTAAATCACTGTGATCCTGCACCACATTGCACATGAACACTGTGGAAATGTATTTCTTTTTAGAAGACGTCTATTAAAAAAAAATGTTCTATTTCAATACATGTGAGAAAATAAGTATGGATGCGTTAACAGCTTTATGAGCACAGAACTATATCACTGAGTGAGTAATTTAAAAGGTGGCAGCTCCAGTTAATCCATGCATGAGGATTTGCAGGTTGAGCTGAGGTTATGGTTCTTTTTGTGTTAACATGGGTATCATCAAAAGGGATAAACGTGCTCCAAAGCTGAAAAAATAAAGGATCCAACAAAATAGAAATACAGGTCATGACCCAGTTGAAAATTGCCCATCTGGAATATCAATCGCCGCTCTCTGGAGGTAGAAGCAGAGATGAGGAAGGCGTTGGTTCAGGTGTATGAGATTGAACACTTACAACACCCCCCCCCCCCCCACCCCCACATTGGGGCAGGGGGTCAGGAGTTTAATTGATTTGAGATCCAGCTTCATATAATATTCACGTCTTCAGTGTCTGAAAGCACAAGGCGCTGAGGTTATGCATGGCCGTTTTCAACTGCATACCAGAAGCACTAATTCCATTAACCTCCTCCACCGTTCAGCTCTTCAGGGAAAGGCAGATTAACTGTTCCGTATTGGCTTATCAAACACCAGCTCTGCAACCATCAGCTTTTTCTGCCTGTATCTACACCGTCTTTATAGTTACAAAGCTTGATACGTCTTCTATTTGTCCTATTCCCATTATGATGCAGACAGTTCTTCTCACTTGGGGAATTGCACTCTGTAAAGATCTTTATTTATTACAGACCACCAATGATTGCGAAAGGAGACTTTAGGCTGGACCGTTGTGAATCATTTATTTAATTTTCGCCAGTTTGGGGTAAAGCTCAGCTGATGGGCCAATCGATAAGACAATTATAAGGCTCATCCATCACTATCCACCCAGCACTTGTTAACCTTAAGGCCAATTAAGCACAAACCTGCAGTCTGCCTACATTTTAAATCCCATGCACATTTGGGTGGGGGGGGGGGGGGGGGGGGGGAAGGGGATTAAAAATGCAATGTAATTCTACCCCTTTACAGTTCAATGTAGGTCTTCAAAAGGTCAAATTTTCATTTCTTTATGGGAGCAGCCACAAGTCAGGCAATAACTTTTCAAAGGTAGTGATCCATAGGCTGTCCATAGCTCATTTGTGGAAGCAGATGTAAGGCTCAGCAGAAAGCAGAAGTTCCTATGGTTTCTTTTACAGTGCTTTTGAGCCTTCGTTAGATTCTTCTTTTTGTGGAAATAGTGGGAATCTTAATTCTTTTAAAATCTATCACTCATTCTTTACTGCTTCTTCGATACAGGTTTGAAAAGCATTTGGTTTCTGCTACCAATTCAGTGACTGTGAAAAGGTGGAGGTTAAAGTCCGGAGGGATTTGATGTATTTTTGATTTGTTATGGAGGAAGTCTTTATAAAAATATTCTGGCATGACACCACAATCAAAACATAGGTAAATGGGCTCCAGGAATTATTGTTTGAAAATAAAGGGGCATCTGCTCTAAGAGTCAGCATTTGGATAGAGGAACTTTCATCAGCTGTAGAAGACATACCATACTGCGCAGTTCAGTATACTTTGAAATTGAGGAGTTTACCCTTTAAAAACTTACCTTGCAGGAGAAGCAGCCTTCAGATTTTCGGCGGAAGCAGTGGCCAGGGGTCTGTCGGGAAGGTAAGTAGCTGGGAGAAATTTAACTCTTCCTGGGTTGGTAAGTATTGTGATTGGTAAGTAAAATCCTTATCCCTTTCACTTATTCATTATTTGATATTATATTTGTAATCAGTTAATGTAAAGTGTAAAAATGGCAGGAGATCCCAGACCCGTGTTATGCTCTTCGTGCTCAATGAGTTCAGGGACGCAGCTGATGCCCCTGACTCCGTCATGTGCGGGAAGCTTGATGTCAGTGGAGAAGATACTGAGGGATGGGATCTATTCACATTTGGAAGAAAACAGACTTATCAGTGATAGGCAGCATGGTTTTGTGCAGGGAAGGTCACGTCTTACAAACCTAATAGAATTCTTTGAGGAAGTGACAACGTTAATTGATGAGGGAAGGGCTGTAGATGTCATATACATGGACTTCAGTAAGGCGTTTGATTAAGTTTCCCGTGGCAGGTTGATGGAAAAAGTGAAGTCGTATGGTGTTCAGGGTGTACTAGCTAGATGGATAAAGAACTGGCTGGGCAACAGGAGACAGAGAATAGTGGTGGAAGGGAGTGTCTCAAAATGGAGAAAGGTGACTAGTTCCACAGGGATCCGTGCTCGGACCACTGTTGTTTTTGATATACATAAATGATCTGGACGAAGGTATAGGTGGCCTGATTAGCAAGTTTGCAGATGATACTAAGATTGGTGGAGTTGCAGATAGCGAGGAGGACTCTCAGAGAATACAGCAAAATATAAATAGATTGGAGAGTTGGGCAGAGAAATGGCAGATGGAGTTCAATCCAGGCAAATGCGAGGTGATGCATTTTGGAAGATCTAATTCAAGAGCGGACTATACGGTCAATGGAAGACTCCTGTGGAAAATTGATGTACAGAGAGATCTGGGAGCTCAGGTCCATTGTACCCTGAAGGTGGCAACGCAGGTCGATAGAGTGGTCAAGAAGGCATACAGCATGCTTGCCTTCATCGGACGGGGTATTGAGTACAAGAGTCGGCAGGTCATGTTACAGTTGTATAGGACTTTGGTTAGGCCACATTTGGAATACTGCGTGCAGTTCTGGTTGCCACATTACCAGAAGGATGTGGATGCTTTAGAGAGGGTGCAGAGGAGGTTCACCAGGATGTTGCCTGGTATGGAGGGTGCTAGCTATGAAGAAAGGTTGAGTAGATTAGGATTGTTTTCGTTGGAAAGACGGAGGTTGAGAGGGGACCTGATTGAGGTTTACAAAATTATGAGAGGTATGGACAGGGTGGATAGCAACAAGCTTTTTCCAAGAGTGGGGCTGTCAATTACAAGGGGTCACGATTTCAAGGTGAGAGGGGGAAAGTTTAAGGGAGATGTGCGTGGAAAGTTTTTTTACGCAGAGGGTGGTGGGTGCCTGGAACACTTTGCCAGCGGAGGTGGTAGAGGCGAGCACAATAGCATCATTCAAGATGCATCGAGACAGATATATGAATGGGCGGGGAACAGAGGGAAGTAGATCCTTGGAAAATAGGTGACAGGTTTAGATAAAGGATCTGGATCAGCGCAGGCTGGGAAGGCCGAAGGGTCTGCTCCTGTGCTATAATTTTCTTTGTTCTATTAAACATTGCATTGTGGCCTACCTTGCATAGATCAGGAATGAATACTTTGAAATAAGAGAGAGTTGCATTTACTTGACTAGGACATCAATACATCTCTCAGAATCATTACATAATAATAATCTTGATTGCCACAAGTAGGCTTACATTAACACTGCATTGAAGTCACTGGGAAAAAAACCCTAGTCGCCACTCTCCAGCGTCTGCTCGGGTACACGGAGGAAGAATTCAGAACGTCCAATTCGCCGAACAGCACGTCTTTCGGGATTTGTGGGAAGAAACTGGAGCACCCTGAGGAAACCCACGCAGTCACGGGAGAACGTGCAGACTCCACACAGACAGTGACCCAAGCCTCACAACTACTGTGGGCGGCACGGTAGCACACTGGTTAGCACAATGGCTTCACAGCACCAGGGTCCCAGGTTCGATTCTCGGCTTGGGTCACTGGCTGTGCGGAATCTGTATGGGTTTTCTCCGGGTGCTCTGGTTTCCTCCCACAAGTCCTGAAAGATGTGCTGTTAGATGAATTGAACATTTTAAATTCTCCCTCTGTGTATCGAAAACAGGCGCCGGAATGTGGCGACCAGGGGCTTTTCACAGTAATTTCATCCTACTTCTGACAATTTATGGGCAGCACGGTAGCATTGTGGATAGCACAATTGCTTCACAGCTCCAGGGTCCCAGGTTCGATTCCGGCTTGGGTCGCTGTCTGTGCGGAGTCTGCACATCCTCACCGTGTGTGCGTGGGTTTCCTCCGGGTGCTCCGGTTTCCTCCTACAGTCCAAAGATGTGCAGGTTAGGTGGATTGGCCATGATAAATTGCCCTTAGTGTTGGGTGGGGTTACTGGGTTATGGGGATAGGGTGGAGGTGTTGACCTTGGGTAGGGTGCTCGTTCCAAGAGCTGGTGCAGACCTGATGGGCCGAATGGCCTCCTTCTGCACTGTAAATTCTATGATTCTATGATAATAAGGATTATGAAAGAAAATCTGGGAATCGAACCTGGGACCCTGGCGCTGTGAAGTAACAGTGCTAACCAGTGCTATCAATGCATACATTATAACTTGAGTGAAGTCATTGTTGGTAAATGTTAAGAATTGGGGAAAATTAATATTAAAGAAATGAAATTGATAATATAATATTTAAAAAAAGGAAGTTGATCATCAAAATCAGCCTGAAGAGATTTTGAGATGCAAAGTAGCATATCAGTCAGAAAAGCAAGTTTTTACCTATGTGACTAGAGAAAAAAAATAGGTACAGAAGACGTAACTTCAAAGTGGAGAACTATGGAAATTAACAGGGTGAATAACGTCAAACGGAAAAATGGTGTATCTTTAGTACAATAACTGGAGACAGAAGACACAATAGTGGCTATCATTATAGCCACACCGAGCTGCAGAAACAGTCTCCCGAAAACAAGTTACTGCTAAACGGGCAGTTGGTTAAGATCCAAAACTTGAATCAAGAGGATTGTTCCTTTGCTGAAACTGAAGATGGTTTTTGAGTAACACAACAGTAAGGAAGGACGTTGGCCTGAATCATGTGGAATCTGTATGGGTGAAGCTGCGGAACACCAAAGGGCAAAAATCGTTAGTGGGAGTTGTGTACAGACCACCAAACAGTAGTGGAGGTTGGATATGGCATCAAACAGGAAATTAGAGATACGTGCAGTAAGGGTACAGCAGTTATTATGGATGACTTCAAACTGCATATTCAAACTGGTAGCAATGCGATGGATGTCCTGGATTGTATAAGGTATGGTTTTCTCGACCAATATATCTAAGAACGAACTAGAGAGCAGGGCATCCTACACTGGGTATTTTGCAATGAGAGAGGATTAATTAGCAACATTGTGGTGCGAGATCCTTTAGGGAAGAGTGACCATAATATGATAGAAAAGACCTTTTTACCCGAAATCGGGTGTGACTTCGATGGAAAAGTGCAACTGAAGGTCGGAGGAGAGGTTCCCCCCCTGGGAGTAGTACGTCTGCTGGTTACCAAACCCGGCAGAAGGTGAAGGACTTGGCCAAGGAGTTTGAAGGGACCCTGTGGCACAAGCAGCTACTGAAAAGACGGCAGGGGGGAAGGGTCAGTGCAAGTAGCAAAGCCCCAGATTGAACAGTTGATGGCCTCCATCAGGGAAGAGTTGTGCCAGCAGAGGAGGGAGATGCAGGAGGATCGTTCAAAGGCCATCAAAGGGGCTCTGGCACCCCTGAAGGGATCGATGGAGAGGGTGGAGAAGTGCTTGAGGCACTGGGGTCGCAGGTCCGAGAGATTGAGAGGGTGATATCGGACCACAGCGATCAGGTGATGGCACTGGAGGTGGAGGTGGGGCTCTTAGGAGACCTTTGCAAGATGTTGAGAGCAAAGGTGGAGAAGCAGGAAAATAGGTCGAAAAGGCAGAATCTGTGAATAGTTGGCCTGCCTGAAGGAATAAAAGAAACTAGTGCCACGGAGTACATTGAGGATGCTGGTGCAGCTGGTGGT
This sequence comes from Scyliorhinus torazame, assembly GCF_047496885.1. Classification (NCBI taxonomy): domain Eukaryota; kingdom Metazoa; phylum Chordata; class Chondrichthyes; order Carcharhiniformes; family Scyliorhinidae; genus Scyliorhinus; species Scyliorhinus torazame. The sequence continues at coordinate 38,349,227 of NC_092708.1, read as the reverse complement.
GGAAGGGGTGTTGGGCAACGCCCCTGAGGTGGTCAGAGCACACGGGTCTCCGAGGCAGAAGCCTAGAGCAGGGGAGCCACCGCGGGTGGTGATCGTGAGGCTCCACAGGTTTGTGGAGAAAGAATATTCTGCAGTGGGACAGGGAGAAGTACAACTGCAAATGGGAGGGGAACAAGGTCTGAATATACCAGGCCATTGGAGCCGAGCTGGCAAAAAGGCATGTGGTGTTCAACAGGGCCAAGGCAGTCCAGTATCGCCAGGGGATCAGGTTTGGGGTGCTCTACCCGACAAAACTATGGGTAACTTATGAAGGCCGGGAATACTATTTTGAGACCCCAGAAGCGGTCAATGACTTTATCAAGCAGTATAAACTGGAGGAGAACTGAGCAATTTTGGAAGACGGAAGTGCTGGCACATAATAATGATAATCTTTATTATTGTCACAAGTAGGCTTATATCAACACTGCAATGAAGTTACTTTGAAAATACCCTAGTCGCTACACTCCAGCGCCTGTGGCTTGTGATTTTTTTCTTTTTGTTTGCCATTGGGGGAGGTGACCTGTGGTTTGAGATGAGCCTTTGTTTGGCTGGGGGAGGGTGCGGTCCGCGGGAGCCTTCTTCACAGAATACAAGGGGTCAGTAGGAGTCGTCTTTGGGCAGGAGTTGCCATGCTGGCGGGTAATGCTAATAGGAGAAAGCAGAGAGTGGTGGCCTTGGGGGTTGGAAGGGAGGGTGATGCAACGTGGCGAGGTTGGCGGAGAAATATGGTCAGGGCGGAGAAAAGGGCCATCTTGGATGGGCCAGGTACAGGGTGAAGTTAACGGGGCTGGAGCCAAAAGCGGGGATGGCGGATGGTAGAGGGGAATGGAGGCGCATGCCCCCGGTACGGCCGATAACATGGATAACATGGAACGTGCGAGGGGTCAATGGACCGGTGAAAAGATCTTGGATCTTTGTGCTCCTCAGGAGTTTAAAAGTGGAGATGGTCTTTCTGCAGGAGCCACACTTACGCATGAAAGACGCAGGTTGGGCCAGGTTTGGGGGGGGGGGGTCAGGTTTTCCACTCTGAGGGCAGCACTGTGGCGCAGTGGGTTAGCCCTGCAGCCTCACGCCGCCGATGTCCCAGTGCGATCCCGGCTGTGGGTCACTGTCCGTGCGGAGTTTGCACATTCTCCCCGTGTTTGCTTGGGTTTCGCCCCCACAACCAAAACGATGTGCAGGTTAGGTGGATTGGCCACGCTAAATTGCCTCTTAATTGGAAAAAATGAATTGGGTACTCTAAATTTATTTTTAAAAATAGTTTTCCACTTGGGTTTGATTCAAAGTCGCGGGGGTGGGGTGGCAATTTTGATGAGCAAGAAAACGGGGTTTGTGAGCACGAAGGAAGCGAGGGACCCAGGTGGGAGTTATGCAATGGTGAGTGGGATACCGTAGTGGTGGGATATCGTAGTGGATGCCAGTGAAGACTAGACCCACAACCTTCCAAAGATGTACTCAAGAAAGTCAATAGTCAGGAATTTTTATATTAATAACCATAACATTTTTTGTGGTTTGGCCTCAATTGGGGTACGGTGTCCATTTCTGGTCACAACACAACAGCAAGGAGGTCAATGCCTTAGATAGAGTCTTCAGAAATTAGCATGATTCCAGAGACAAAATACCTCAGTTACACGGGTACATGAGAGAATTTGGGGTCGTTCGCCTTAGAAGAGTGCGGAGAGGAGATTTGATGGAAGGGGAGGTTTTCAAATCGTGATTGGTCTAGACAGAGCGGGTAGACATAAACTATTCCCACTGGCGGAAGGGGAGAGAATCAGAGGGCACCAGTTAAGGTGAATGGTGAAAGAACAAACAGTGACGTGAGGAAAAACATTTCCATGCAGCGAGTGGATTGGGCCTAGAACGCACTGCCCGAGAGGGTGGTGGAGGCACCTTCAACCGCAGCGTCCAAAAGAGAATTGAATAAGCACCCCAAGAGAAAATATTTGCAGCTCTAAGGGAAAGGGTAGGGGAGTAGGACCAGTTCTTGCAAAGAGCAAGTATGGGCATGACAGGCTGAATGGCCCTGCTTCTGTGCTGCAACCATTCTATGAAATTTTATACAAGGAAGTAACACTGGAATATTGGCATGACATTTCCAAGTTTGCTCTACCAATGGGGAAGCCCTGCCCATTGCTGCCCTGTTTTGAATCACGGTCTTTGCGTGTACCATGTGGCAGAAACAACACTGAAGCGCCTTAATTAAACAAAAATGGATACGCTGACAGAATTTAAACAGTAATAAATAGGTTTAAAATATTCACTGAACAAATGTAGGCAAACATACATTTATTTAAATATACATTTACTTAAGAATATATAAAGAAACTAGATCGTTTGGAGACTTGGGCGGCGAGATGGCACATGAAGTTTAATTCGGGCAAATGTGAGGTGATGCTTTTTGGAAGGTCTAATGCAGGGAGGGGATATACAGTGAATGGTAGAACTCTCAAGAGTATTGACAGTCAGAGAGATCTTGGTTTACAGGTCCACAGGTCACTGAAAGGGGCAACACAGGTGGAGAAGGTGCCTGGAACTCGCTGCCGGAAGAGGGTGGAAGCAGGGACGATAGTGACGTTTAAGGGGCATCTTGACAAATACATGAATAGGATGGGAATAGAGGGATACGGACCCAGGAAGTGTAGAAGATTTTAGTTTAGACGGGCGCATGGTCGGCGCAGGCTTGGAGGGCCGAAGGGCCTGTTCCTGTGCTGTACCTTTCTTTGTTCTTTGTTATCATGCCGTGTTTTATTTTGCACGTGGTGCAGGAATATTGCCCAAGATCATGAGTTAATTATGCTGGAGCTGCAGCAAAAAAAAAAGTTAACAGTATACACCCTTTTTGGAAAGGCTGCCGAGAACTCCAGACAGCAGGAGACATGAGGTTGTTAGTCATTTTCAATGGTCTATTTAGACACATTCCATTCAGATACCACATTGGTGCTTAAAACAGGCTGCGGACAAAAGATATTCAACCCCCAACTACCTTACTCGAGAGGAAGCCAGGGGACAAAAAAAAAAATAAATCAATCTTTCACCCATCGATCCCAAGACAGGGCCTCAGCATTGTGCATTTTAAGGTTTGTACTTAAGCTGTAAAGCAAGGCGCGAATTCACATCCTATCAACGAATAAAACCTCTTTATGAGCCACGAGGGAAGCACATTTTCTTGACCCACTTCCGCCACTGCAGAGTCAATGGGGAGAAACAGGAAACTTATCCTCTGTATTTAACTGTCCACTTCTCGTTACATTCTTCCTCCATTTGGTCTGCCCATTATTAGCTAACAAGAGCATGTGAAGGTCATAGATTTGACTGGATTCCAACTACAACACTACTCCACGCTCAGCAGACTGTCGCCATGTCATTTTAACTCCATTAACTATAATTTTAATCTTGATGTGAAAAAAAGCTAATGATCTTAACAAAGCAACATCCATTCCTGCTCTGGTAATGGATCCATGCAGTACATGCTGCTAAAAGAACCAGCATACTCCCACTATCCTCAGAGAATTTAAGATTTCACATTCACCAAAATTTCCAAATTTTTAAAACGAGTGAGGAAATGCCTTTGCCAGTCTCGTGCTCTTTTGTTTCAGTGCCAGCATGAATGAGAAACTGGTGGTGAAAATAAAGAGAGCTCCTGGCATTACTAAGTGCAAATACTGGCAGGTAGAGGAGGAAATGCCAGACAGGAAGGAATTTCCTACTTCACGCCATTTGCAGTTACAGCTCAAACTCTAACTGAAGTGGCTCGACGATACAGTCAAAAGTGCTACAGTCAAAAGTGCTACAAATCCTAACAACAAACTGGGAAGTCTTTTTGCTACCCGGCTCAGCCCATTGTTTTTAAATGCAGCTGAAACAGCAGTTGCCCGGTCCGGCACACTTTGGAATCTGGGCTGGTTTCCCAGGCTGTGAGCAATGCAGTGACAGATGTGACAGTCAGCCGTCTACATTGGAAATTTGCCTGGACCATGTAGGGCGTTAACTGGGTAAGTGATAAAAGGTCCACCAAAAAGTAAAATCGCCTGCAAGCTTTAAGCAATGGGCAGCTCACGTCTTTATTTCAAACTAGGAAATATTTTCCAGAGTGCCAATCGCCACTTTCAAACTAAACAAAGTGTTACTCTCACTTGCTCAAGAGTTGAGTGAAGGCAGGCCTGCCACGTGCCATTAAAAGTGGATCTTTTCCAGCCACAGGAGTCACTTGGTGCCAAAGGAAACAGACCGAAAGACAAACAACTGAACTTTGCAGTTATTAGACTCCAGGGCATATATCTTGAATTTGTGCAACAGCAGAAAAAAGAGTTTTCTTATTTTATCTCTCTCTGAATGTACTTCCATCGATCCCTAGAAGTGGGAGATAGACACGAGGAGAACTCCTTCCCTTTGCAGAAGGGCAGAGTAAAGTTGCCATAGTCCCAGATGGCCATTGGCTGCTTCCTCCTTTTGAGGGGATTGGGGGGGGGGGGGGGGGGGAGAACTGACCGTTGGTATTTTAAACCTAATGCTCACCACACCTCAGGGGAGGGGCAAGGTTGAGAAGGCGGGGCCTTCATGAATAACCTCAGCCGGTACGGGAATTGAACCCACACTGCTGGCCTCGCTCTGCATCACAAACCAGCTGCCTAGCCCATTGCGCTAAACCGCCAATGCTTCAGCCAACCGTTGCAGGACACAGGTGTAAGAACAAAGGGAAAGCCATTTAAGACAGAGGAGGAGGAGGAATTTCTTCAGTCAGGAGGGTGGAATTCTCTACCCCTGATGCTCATTGAGCACATTCAAAACATAAATAAATAGATTTCTGGATACAAAATTGCATCATAGGATTTTGGGGAGGCAGGAATTGGTGTCGGAGATAAATGGTCAGCCACGATCTGTTTAAATAACGCATGAGGTTCAATGGGCCGAATGGTCTGTTCCTGCTCGTATGACTCCAGCAGAGTTTCAGTTTAGACAACGCGTTTGGCAGATGATTAAATTCACTTGGGATATTTTTCACATCCTACGTTAAAATCCAAAAACAAGTTTGAGAGGAATGAGAACTGGTTAATTTAGTCTATCCATTGCTGCACATGCAAGCATTCCTCAAAACAATTTCACAGATAACAGTTCTCCAGTTAGAATTTTATTAAAATATTACATCGCTTGTTTAGAATCTTTTTTCCTCATTTCGTTTTTTTTTGCAATTAAGGTCACATTATACAATTTACCACACAAAACCTAACTTGAAGTGCAGCAGGAGCCAAGAGATTCAGATGGCTGTTGTCTTTGTAACAGCTCAAGTTCATCTTGCAGATTAATGCTATTCACAAGGTGCCATGGTTAACCCTTAAACATCACCAGTTTACCCTTCACTAGAACGCCAGTCCACTACTAGGAACAGTTATGGCAATTGAGTCAAAGAGTTGGAAACATGACCTTCTGCTGGTTTTCCACGGGTGTGGTATTCGTACAGTTTAAAAAGGTGCAGTCCAAAGTTCCAAGCCCTTTTTCCTCTCTGGTACCAGACACTGAAGGTGTCGTCATCCCTTCAGACTGCTGTGTAAACAATTTAACGAATGGATATAGATACCAAATTGCACTTTTAAATACAAAAGGTCGAGATAATCTGACATCACTGTCACTTACTGAATTCACTGGTATATTGCAACCAGCAATTAGCCGGTGCCAACAATTCATGTCACTAGGTAACTATGCAGCATTACGAAATACAAGGAAAAGCTTGGTTGCGATCACGCCATCTGTGGACAACTTTTCCAATCCTACTATGTAAAACGGGGACTGAGAGAACAGAAATATGCCGCAACGTCATGGGGCTTAATAAATTATTCTGGCAGCTAAGCGCCAACTGAGCAGGCGGATCCAATTACCATATTTATAATTGTAGAGCAAGTCAACTCTACTGTGACCCAGCAACACAGCTCGACCCCAACATCAAGACCGCTTTCAGTGAGCCATCATTTTACATTTCCCCCATAACAACCGTCCTGCAGACCCGCGGAGGGAGGGCGATAACTAATGGTGACCAAGTTAGGGCTCGTTTTGTGTTGGTGGTTAGTCTGCTCAAGCCTATTTCGATCAAATATCCTTCCAGCCAACGTGAAGCGATCTTCCTCTTGCTGGTCTGGGCTGGATTTGAGCTGCTGTCAGGAAGTGAAAGGCCAGTACGGCGGTAGATCTGATGCAGACACTGCAGTCACACCACAGACTGAAGGTCATAAGCACAACCTATGCCAGTGAACCATAGAACACCAGCTCAGCTGACAGCCCAGTGCAATACTGCGGGGACTGCTAGGCGTGGTCACTTATGCCACCTTTCAGATGAAATGCTAAACATAGTACTTCTTTCTTGTGGATGGAAGATATTCGACACAGAGGTGGGGTGGGGTGGGGGGCATTATCCCACTACGCCATTAATAGATTAGCTGTCATTTATCTCATTTCGTTGCTGTTCTCTCTGGGCACAAATTGGCTGCCATGTTTATTTACATCAGTGGCTGCACATCTAAATGCTTCATTAACAGAAGCACTCTGGGGCACTCCCCGCACATTTGCATGTCTATTATGGGCATTAAACAGTCAACCATAGTATGTGCTCTCTTGCAAGGCATATAAACAGTTGTTCGGTCGAAAGCAGCAGTGTGAATTTTCCCTGCTGTCTACTGGCAGAATCTTCAGGTTGCAAGGTCTGAGATCCCTGGAGCTGATGCTGAATCCACGTGGGGAATAAAATCTGCCACAGCATGGGCAATGACACTTTTAATTCTATAGTTGCTGTGACCCGTTCAGGAGCAATTGCATGGTTTCCCAATTGGTCTTCAATGATTTTGTGGCCAAAGACTCAGCATTGCTGGAGTGACGCCAACCGTAGGTAGGAGTTTCACACAGCCCTGGTCACATGACATCACTCTAGAGGGGCTAAACAGGGGCTATTTAGCACAGGGCTAAATCGCTGGCTTTGAATGCAGACCAAGGCAGGCCAGCAGCACAGTTCAATTCCCATAACAGCCTCCCCGAACAGGCGCCGGAATGTGGCGACTAGGGGCTTTTCACAGTAACTTCATTGAAGCCGACTTGTGACAATAAGCGATTTTCATTCATTCATTTTTTCATTCATAGATGTAGTGACATACTCTGGCTGTAGTGACATCTAGGGCGATGCCCCAAGCTCTTAGTAAAGTCACTCACTATGGCAACAGAACATTAACTGCGATGGGTCAACAAAAATTCATTGGTGGGGGGGGGGGGAGAAAATAACCAAAGCATGGACCTACATAATAGTGTGAACGCCACAAGGTGCTGAAAAAACCCTTAAAAGTTAGCACTTCCCATTTCACTTAAGCGGCCACTGTAAAGATCACCTAGAGGGCGATTTGGCTTTTCTGTATGTACGTTAGCTCCTGCACGCTCCCAGGAACATCAAATGTTCCTGCTAACGCTGCAACAATTGAAATAGAATTTTAAAACACAGCTTGCAAGTTCCCTCCCACCCATGCTCTGCCCATTTTGCCATGGAGAATTCCACTTTGCCTGTGAGCTCAAGCTGGTTAAATGAGAAACACCGCCTGTGATTTAATGCTCCCTTTCCTTGGCTGCAGAAAACTGCATGCCAGAGGGAAACGACACGAGAACAAAAAAGGTTAGGTTTCAGTTGTTTGTTGGCTCGCTCGGGAAAGGGAGCACTTTGTTCTTGGTCAGTTAGAGCAATATCCTTTTCACATGTCTGGTACCAGAAAAGGTGCCATTTATACAAAAACTTTGTTTAAACAAATCAAATTGCAGTGCAGTTTTAACAACCAAGTGTATAAAATGGGGTTGTAAACCCATCAAAAAAAAGTGCAGATATTTTAACAATTACAACAAGAAAACCCAAGACAAAAAGAGTTGTTTCGAACCCCTCCTTTTCTGCGACGTTCTTCCCTTTTGCATTGAGTATTTGCAGACTGTGGGCAATTGTGCAGCCACAATTGAATGGGGCGAGTAACGTGAAGCTTTTCTTGATACATTTAAAAAAAAGATTGTTAATGGGTTTGGGAAGAGAGGAAGTGAACTGCAGTTGTTCAATTTATGGACTGCGAGTCTGCTGCGTGCCAAGTTTGAAGCAACTGCAGATAGATGTAATTCAATTCTCTCCTTTACCATTCCACTCTCTCTCCTGTCTCCGCCAGGTGGGTTTTTGCAACGTTCTCCTGCACCTTGGAAAATGAGACAAGGCGCCATGTCGCTCATCTGGTTGGAAACATGACAGCTCAGTGCAGTGCTGCAGTGCAGTTTGACGCACGACTTACAGTTGAAAGTGAAAAAATAAAAGTGGCTTCTCTGCCAACTTCGGTTCGAGTGAAGTCAGAAGAGGTGCCTTTGCATTTCAGAAGGCAGGTCCTTATCCAGAGTGCAAATGTGTTCCACGGAGGGAGAGAGGGTTTCCCACAAAACCCCCCCCACCCCATACATAACACTGCTACAGTTTACTGCGCACAGTATGAAAGGTCCTTGTGTAGCACACAAGCGGTACATAACTTAGCACTGGGTTCAACGTTCCTATTGAATTGAACAATAGCAGCTTTCAAGTAGGTAGAGAGGCTGGTCACATGACTGAGCACTGCAGTTTGTTCGAGCCAGCTGTCCTGTCTCCACGCCATTTTGCTTTCTTCTTTTTCTGGCTCTTCTCTGGTATTTGTTGCCTGTTTGGAATGAGATACAGCACATCTCGAGTTAATGCCCTGCCTTTGCCAAATGTTTCGTTATTCTCACACTTCAGGTCAATGGACTGCTTTGTTTTCTTATTGGGGGGGGGGGGGGGGGGGTGACGTGGAAGAGAAAATTTGGTTCCTGCTCTTAGAATAGAATCTCTATGGTGCAGAAGGAGGCCACTCAAGCAGGCAGATGTGTCCTGGTGGTATCGCACTTCGAGTGTTGTTGGAGTTGCACTCAACCAGGCAAGTGGAGAGTTTTCCATCGCACTCCTGACTTGTGCCTTGTAGATGGTGGGCTGGCTTTAGGGAGTCAGGTAGTGAGTTCTTTTCTTCTTTTTAAACATTTTTAAAAAACATTAAAAAAAGAGTACCTAATTATTTTTTCTTGTTGTTCCAATTAAGGGGCAATTTAGCGTGGCCAATCCACCTAACCTTCACATCTTTTGGGTTGTGGGGGTAAAACCCACGCAGACATGGGGAGAATGCGCAAAGTCCACACGGACAGTGACCCAGGGCCGGGATTCGAACCCGGGTCCTCAGCGCCGCAGTCCCAGTGCTAACCACTGCACCACGTGCCACCCTGTCAGGTAGTGAGATACACTACACAGAATTCCCAGCCTCTGACCTGGGCTTGTAGCAACAGTATTTATGTGGATGGTCAGTTCAGTTTCTGGATGAATGAGAGGGAAAAAAATAGAAGGATTGGAAAACAGTTTTAAATGAGCAGGGTGGGTAGAGGGGGGGGGGGGGGGGGGGGAGATACAGATGAAGCAACAACAGGTTGGGCCCCCATATGTAATAAGAGTAATTAGGGTGTGGCAGTGGAATTACTCAGTTTCATTTTTTAAACGTTTTTTTGAATCGAAGGGACAAATCAAACTGTGAAAGTTTTTATCACCATCGCAACAAATATTTTTTTAAGGTAAACTTTATGGGTCCTGAATTGCTTTTACTGTCAAGCATCCAGTGAAAGCACGCAGTGGGTGGAATTCTCCCCCCACCCCCCCCCCACCCCCCCACGCCCCCACGCCGGGTGGGAGAAGTCGCTGGGGCGCCGCGCGAGACCCGCCACGCTGCCCCGGCACACGTTTCTCCCATCCCCCCAAACCGGCACGGCGGGAATCACGGCTGGCCGCTCTGAGAATCGCCGCTTGCCGTTTGTAACGGGCGAGCGGCGATTCTCCGGCCCAGAAGGGCCGAGCGGCCTGCCCAACACGACAGGTTCCCATCGGCGCCGTCCACACCTGGTCGCTGCCGGCGGGAGCAGCGTGGGAACGCTAGGGGGGGGCGGCTCAAAAAAGGGGTCCGGCCCGCGATCGGTGCCCGCCGATCGGCGGGCCGGCCTCTGTGAAGGAGGACCTCCTTTGCTCCGCCGCCCCGCAGGATCCATCCAACATCTTCTTGCGGGGCGGCCGTGGGGAGGACGGCAACCGCGCATGCGCGGGTTGGCGCCGGTCAACCTGCGCATATGACGTCATTTACACGGCGCTGCTTTTATGCGGCGGCAAGGCCCGCGCGCGTAAATGACGCGGCGCTGCTCCTAGCCCCCCGGGGACGGGAGAATAGGGGGCTGGGAGCGGCCTCCGGCGCCGGAGTGAAACACTAGGTTTTCACTCCGGCGTCGGGACTTAGTCTCCCAATGGGAGAATTGCGCCCAGTATTCCTAGATTAATATAGTGTATAAAATGGAGGGGCTGAGATGGGCCAACCCTATTTATTCCATTCACCTTAGCAGGAGGGTCAAAAAACAGGGTGCAAAAAAAAAGTGTTTTATTACCAGTGAGGAACAAAGTAAGTGGTAGATGGTTTTGGAGTGTTGGGGGGGGGGGGGGGGGGGGTGGAGAAAGAGGAGGAAACACATTTTCAGTCAGAGGATGGCAGGGACCTGGAACTGTCTTACCGAAAAAGTGTGGTAGAGGTAGAAGCTCTCACCACATTTATTAAACGTCCTTGCATGTCTACTTGACGAGCTGTGATCTGCAGGGCGACAGACCCAGTGCAGAGAGGAGGGATTAGACTGGGTGGCTCTTCATCGACTGGCACAATGTGCCGAATGGCCTCTTTCTGCTTTCTGCATCGTAAACCTTTGATGATTCTTGTGATAGAGTACCCAATTCTCCCCCCCCACCCCAATTAAGGGGCAATTTAGCGTGGCCAATCCACATACCCGGCACATATTTTTGGATTGTGGGAGTGAGACCCACGCAGACATGGGGGAGAATGTACAAACTCCACACGGACAGTGACCTGGGGCGGGGGCAGAACCCGGGTTCTCGCTTCCATGAGGCAGCAGTGCTAACCACTGCAACACAGTTCTGCCCCAATTTCAGGTTGAAGAATTAAAAAAAAACACACTCCAAAAAGGAATATTTCATTGTGGTCGCTCACAATCGCGTGACACCATTCACCCAAGTTCACATTGTATAAATACTATCTTTTTATTTACACATCATTAAAGAGGTCTATGCATTAGAAAGATTCCAGAAAATCATACTGAATACGGGAAAATTACTGCAGCCTGAACAAAATTCAAGTACCTACCTTATGACTCGCACAAGATCATGAAAGGCTTTGTCAACATTCAGAGGTGGATCCTTGGCACTAGTTTCTATGTAAGGTATCTGGGGCAAAAAAAAAGTGTTTTATTACCAGTGAGGAACAAAGCAAGAACATGATTATTGGGGCCATTCAAACCCTGCATCTTGCCGAGAATTCTCAGCCAGCTGGTGCACTGGGGTCAAATATCCACTAGGAGGATGGTATTAAATTCAACTCTTATGTGAACATAAGCTATTTGATGTCTTCCAGGGTTACAGATGACATTCAAGATAGAATTGCAAAACACACCTCTCTATCCAGTTTGCAATAAATAGGGACGCGCAAAACAGAACAGCTTTTAGTTCGATAATACTGTCGCGGCCACTTATAATTGATGTGGCGTCAATGCTGATTTTCCTATTACACGGAGGCAGATGGTAACACTGCAAGATTTACCATTGGTTAGTCTAATGGCAACATTTTGGTAGCTGGAGGGAGGCAATGCACATTTTGGCAAGCAGGGAACTACAAAAGAAAACTTGGTGCCTGCCAAAGAGATTCAACAGCATGTCCTGCTGCATCTCTTTTTAGTATAGTATCCCTCCAGTGCACAAGGAAGCTATTCTGCCCATCGAGTCTGCACCAGCCCTCCAAAAGAGCCCCAGGCCCACTCTCAGTCCTAACCTAACCTACACATCCCTGGACACCAAGGAGCAATTTAGCATGACCATTCTACCTGACATGCACATCTTGGTATTGTGGGAGGAAACCGGAGCGCCAGGAGGAAACCCACCCAGACAAGGGGAGAAACTCTATACAGTCACCCAAGGCTGGAATCAAACTGGGGTCCCTGGCCCGGAGAGAGAAAAGTGCTAACCGTAAAAAACAATTCAAATTAATCTAATTACTGGTCTCCACAAGAGAGATCTACAAGACCCAAGCTGACCAGAAAAGGCATTGCACCTAATCTTCAGATAACAAAACTATTATTCCAAGAACGCGTGAGAAATCTGGGCAGTCGACAAAAGAACATTAGCAGCAGCCAAGGGCAACAAGATCTATGCCTTTTTAAAAATCCGAAGACTGCTGCATCTAAAACTCCCAGCCTGATTCCAATTCCAAACCCACCCACAAAGAAACATATATGGAATTCAGAGACAAGGAATTATAGGCCCATCAGAAATGGGCATGTAGCATATCTACCTAGTGGGTCAGGTCATACCTACAATTATTGAGGAGTCTGCAGTGCCGGCTGAGATCCTGTGAGTAACACCAAGATGTTACTGAGAGGAACATTGCATGGTCAACTCTTTCTAGAATGGTCTTGTGACTGCACTCATCTAAGTAAGAACCCGTGGACTGCAAGGCCTATTTACCAATGACACGGGCAGGGGTTGGTTGGTGGGTCTCAAACAGTTTGATCCCATCAAAAGAAAAAAAGATTACGCGATGACCATTTTGAAACACCTGGTCCAGATATGTGGTTTGGTATACCGTACAATATGACAACCTTCATCCATGGTTGATGGAGATAAGCAATGCTTTTGAAACTGAATTCAATTAAAACGGCAAATGGTTAGTGCCATTTATCAATACAGGCAGCTTGCCCAACAATCTCTGTAGGGCCGTTAATGTAATGAAATGTCCCATGGAACCAAATTGCCTTTGAGCATAAACAGGGTGAAGTTAGAACATCAGTTGGAGAGAATGCAAGAGCATTGAAGAGGTTCTCAGGATGGTGGAGGCAGAGAGATCATTACAGTCGTCAATATCAGCAAGAAAAGACCACGAGGCAAGACTGACCGTTTGCTGAAGGAAGATCAGAGGGGTGTAAGTCAAGAGGGAGAAAGAGAACGATGGCGGCAGACAATTTGAATATGGGAGGGTCCTGAGAGCAACTGAGGAGGAAAGCGCAACAAGCAAAGGTGTGGAGAAGAGAAACGAGGAGAAGAACAGTCCTTGGGGAGCTTTCTCCCAGCATCAGAATTGAAGCGATTCACCCGTTCTCAGCTTGATTGTGTTGGAAAATGATTAACTGTTGCCATGGCCACTGTAGCCAGTTAAAATGGCTAACTCCCGATTTAAAATGGCGAACGGCAAAGGCTGATGGGAAAGTCAGCCAACAGGACACAAACGAGCAGGTTGAGTGTGTATTTACCTCTGGAAAGGCCAGACAAGATCGATACCAGCAACCACCAGCATAACAAAACACCAGCCATCTGCATACTAATGAGCAATCCCCGGGAACAATGAGCAACATTTAGACACATAAAGCCAAACCAGACTCCGGGACGCCAGCAGAAGCCTACACAATGGGAGGTGAACGACCACCTCAGGACCGCCCATCGATCAGGGAACCGCTCCAGCATTGGAGAAAATCGAACCAAGTGATTGGGACAAAGTCCAATCATTGGGACCAGGTACAGGGTCCGCCCCGAAAGGCGGGAAGCCCCTGGGGACTATAAGAATCAAGCCCCAAGTTCAAATCGTTCTTCTTGACCGGGTCACTCAGCAACACGAACCAACCCTTGACAGTGACCGGTCCAGCCGCCGCTGATATCCAGTAAGTCTTACTTCAACGCTCGCTACGAGACAGGCGCTCCTAGCTACCAATCTGTACCAACTTCAAATCCCGCAGGCTCACAACCCGAACGAAAGGCCATTCGTTTCCCTGACCTGGTGGGCCAGTTCCAAGTTAAGTATTGGCCTGTTAGTCGTAGAAGTAGCTTAGACGTAGAATTTATACAGGAGTAGTGATTACTGTGTATCATAAATGTGCTTTGATTTAAATCTTACTAAGCGGTGTATTGGATTATTGATCATTACTCGGACTTGAACCACGTGGCGGTATCATAAAGATACCTGGCGACTCAAGAGCAAAAGGTGATAAAACAGAGCAATTAAACTAAGGCAAAAGTTAGCAACACCACCCCGGTGGCTGCTTTAACTGGCAGAGAGAATGTAATTAGCAATTCCATAGGGAGTAGCCCATGGCGGCAAAACAGGCAAGTCAAATAATGCACATTGGTACAAAAGAGGAACATATTACTCTGCATCTCTTGTATCCCCCAGGAGACCCACGGGGATGGCCCTATTGATCTCCCCGTGGGCCTTATGGAGTATGAGCTCCCTGGTGAGGGGCGGAAGCCCATCAGGGGCTAGTTAACTCAGGACTATAAAAGCCGGGCTGGAGGGGAGCAGAGCTTTAGTGCAGTCCAGACTGGGACTGTTACTTGTAAATACATTTCTTTTGTAAATAAACCATTTTGGACTCTCGTTTCCGGACTCTTCCATGGCTACTAAACCATCCAAGCCATGCTATACCCGACCTGGAAGTACTTTTTATGGACACTAACAGTAGGTGCTCCAAATTTCAGCAGTGACATTTGGTAACTGCACAGACTCACCATAAGCAGAAAGAGATCTATTTGTTTCACACGAATCTGAGACACTTGTAGAGATCAGGGTGCCCAAGACATGAGAATATTTCTGTTTAGCAACCATACATCGTCAGTGAAATGAACAGGAAAGCAGTCTAATTCTAGTCAAGTTCAAACTTTTGTGACCACAAGATGGATTTGCATTTAAATAGGGAGGAGTACAAGTGAATACAAATGACTGAGCTAGGCAGCTAAAAATAGCATGGTGTTGAAATAAATCGGTGGCCATGGCAACGATGCAACTTCAATGTGATGAAACTTGTAATAATTTGCATGCTGAATCTATTGCACGGCAATAATTAAGTGATCCTTTGTTCAGTAAAAGAGTGCTGAGTGTGGGTGGATTATTTCAAGGCAGACGAAGGTGCCTGTGTTTTAAATTCACCCTATTTGTGCTGTGAAGGAGACATAAAGAACTGGCAGCAACACTCGAACAACATAAAGCTGCACAGTAGTTTTGCAATGGTCACTCAATGCAGTGGGCCTTCCTGGATGTCGGTAAGTCACGATTGCTGTGCTGAACAAGCAGACTGGGAACTCAGCCTGCTGCAAATCAAAACAATATGGTAACATCATTCAGGTAGCATCCCCTTTAGTCTACTCAAAAGGTACAAAGCAATGATGGTGTTCCTAAAACATGTATCTCTTCCTTCCTTGGATTGCCACCGTGCCATGGTGGAGAGGCTTAAAAGTTCCATTGATCCAGAGAGCAATGCCGTCAGCAGTCTCGGCCTCAAACCAGTCCAGAGTCAGGACAGAACTCTTGTGGAACAATCAGCCTTCAATGGAGCGAACACTTCAAAGAACTCCTAAACCACAATCATAGCAGAGGACGTGTTTGAGGAAATCCCCCAACTATCCCCCAAACACTCGATTTGCCTCAAGAAATGCAACATAGAACTCAGAAAATACAGCACAGAACAGGCCCTTCGGCCCACGATGTTGTGCCGAATTTTTGTCCTTGATTAAGAACAAATCAATCTACACTATATCATTCTACCGTAATCCATGTACCTATCCAATAGCCGCTTGAAGGTCCCTAATGTTTCCGACTCAACTACTTCCACAGGCAGTGCATTCCATGCCCCCACTACTCTCTGGGTAAAGAACCTACCTCTGACATCCCCCCTATATCTTCCACCATTCACCTTAAATTTATGTCCCCTTGTAATGGTTTGTTCCACCCGAGGAAAACGTCTCTGACTGTCTACTCTATCTATTCCCCTGATCATCTTATAAACCTCTATCAAGTCGCCCCTCATCCTTCTCCGTTCTAATGAGAAAAGGCCTAGCACCCTCAACCTTTCCTCGTAAGACCTACTCTCCATTCCAGGCAACATCCTGGTAAATCTCCTTTGCACCTTTTCCAAAGCTTCCACATCCTTCCTAAAATGAGGCGACCAGAACTGTACACAGTACTCCAAATGTGGCCTTACCAAAGTTTTGTACAGCGGCATCACCACCTCACGGCTCTTAAATTCAATCCCTCTGCTAATGAACGCTAGCACACCATAGGCCTTCTGCACAGCTCTATCCACTCGAGTGGCAACTTTCAAAGATCTATAAACATAAACCCCAAGATCTCTCTGCTCCTCCACATTGCCAAGAACCCTACCGTTAACCCTGTATTCCGCATTCATATTTGTCCTTCCAAAATGGACAACCTCACATTTTTCAGGGTTAAACTCCATCTGCCACTTCTCAGCCCAGCTTTGCACCCTATCTATGTCTCTTTGCAGCCGACAACAGCCCTCCTCACTATCCACAACTCCACCAATCTTCGTGTCACCTGCAAATTTACTGACCCACCCTTCAACTCCCTCATCCAAGTCATTAATGAAAATCACGAACAGCAGAGGACCCAGAACTGATCCCTGCGGTACGCCACTTGTAACTGGGCTCCAGGCTGAATATTTGCCATCCACACCACTCTCTGACTTCTATCGGTTAGCCAGTTCGTTATCCAACTGGCCAAATTCCCCACTATCCTATGCTTCCTTACATTCTGCAGAAGCCTACCATGGGGAACCTTATCAAATGCCTTACTAAAATCCATGTACACTGCATCCACTGCTTTACCTTCATCCACGTGCTTGGTCACCTCCTCAAAGAATTCAATAAGACTTGTGAGGCAAGACCTACCCCTCACAAATCCGTGCTGACTATCCCTAATCAAGCAGTGCTTTTCCAGATGCTCAGAAATCCTATCCCTCAGTACCCTTTCCATTACTTTGCCTACCACCGAAGTAAGACTAACTGGCCTGTAATTGCCAGGGTGATCCCTATTCCCTTTTTTGAACAGGGGCACGACATTCGTCACTCTCCAATCCCCTGGTACCATTCCTGTTGACAGTGAGGACGAAAAGATCATCGCCAACGGCTCTGCAATTTCATCTCTTGCTTCCCATAGAATCCTTGGATATATCCCGTCAGGCCCGGGGGACTTGTCGATCCTCAAGTTTTTCAAAATGCCCAACACATCTTCCTCGAGCTTACCACTCTGTTTCACACTGTCCTCTCCAACAATATGGCCCCTCTCATGGACGTCAACGCCTGGGTGCTTGGAGAGATCTACTTTGAGGAAAGTCCTGATTGAAGGGACACAATTCTTCGAGGATCCCATATGGCAAGAGGAGGCCCAGAACAGGAGCCGGAGAACGAAATACCAGCGATCTAGAGCACAAGGACCAATTCCGCCTCAGCATTGAAACCAAGTGTTCACAAACAATGTCAGAAGGTCAGAGCTGGAAAATATATCACTTGGGCTTCATGACAGAAAGAACCTCTCATGCAGAATTTAATACCAATAAAAAAAATATATTTTCTAAGTTGGGAAGAATTTGGACGTGAAGCCCCTCCCTTGATAAATTGGAAACTTACATTGTACTTAGCAGCCATCTCTCGCCCTTGTTCACTTGTGACTTTTCGCAAGTGCATCAGATCAACCTTATTGGCCACCAGAATCATGGGGAAAGACTCTCTGCAATAAATCAAATAGAAACAGAGATTAAACCGAGCAATAGCATCACAACTGATGCATTTCATTGGGATAATGAGTAGAAAAGGCATTGCCATGCAAAATCAGCCATGATCATATTACATGGCGGAACAGGCTCGAAGGGCTGAAAGGCTATCACCTGTTCCCATGGAACCAGTTTGCCATAAAAATACCTGGAAAACATTTCACAAAATGAAAAGTATGGGAAACACTTACGTAGGCAAAAATCAGTTCCGGACCTCAATCCACTCTGAAAAAAAAATCAATAAAACCTGTCCGGCACTTCCTCCAAACAATAGCTTAATTCACCATCAGCAACTGGGCCTTGCAGGCCGGGAGGTTGTTGAGCGGGCGGCCACCATTGGTGATGCCATTTTCTGTTTGAGAAGATGATAATTAATGTCGATTCTCCTGCGGTTTAGTGATCCGAACTGGAATCTGTGCTTCTAGAACATGGGCGACCATCAAGGCTAACTAATCCATGAACCTTTCCCTTCCATTCTCAAGTCATCAGCAAGAATACATAGTGAAGTATCAGATGCCACACATGGGAACCACAATCAGCACAAACCACAACCGTGAGGGGAGAACGAATAAAGAGGGACAATCAGAAGGAGGGAAAAAAATGTTTGCACATCAGTAAAACCATGAACTTCACAGCAGAATAAAAACATGGGGCTGAAGAAATGTACATAAACCAAATAGTCATGCAATACTAAATATCATAGCGGTGGCATTGTCGTTAGCACTGCTGTCCCTCAGGGACCTGGGTTCGATTCCAGCATTGGGTGACTGTGTGGAGTTTGCACATTCTCCCAGTGTCTGCGTGGGTTTCCTCTGGTTTTCTCTCACCGTGCAGAGATGTGTAGGTTAGGTGCGGTTACAGCGATAGGGCAGGGAGTGTGCCCAAGGTAGAGCGGTTTTTCGGAGAGTCACGGCAGACTCAAATGGCCTCCTTCTTTCTGCACTATAAGGATTCTATGAACATCCTTTCTATTTGGAATCACTGGTCTGAGCATAAAAGTTCAACAATACCCTTTTTGAGAGCATTTACTTTGTTTAAAAGTGCTATCAAAACAGTTTAAAATGGTCTTTCAAACTAAAGCCAAAAGATAAAATTGAGCATCATTTACAATTAACCAGCCGAGCATCATTTAAAAAAATTCTATTTGTTTAACTGGCCAAATCCAAGAAATATGTTGAACGTCTGGTTCTGCTGCATTCATGGCCATGCATTTATCTTCGAAAATACCACTGGCCAAGCAGGATCTGTAGAGCAGGAGCTGACGCACCAATGCCAAAATGTCAAATCATCAGCAGAGCTCCCAAATTGTCAAAGGAATTTAATTGGCTTGTTGTTAAATCACCTTGCAGGTGAACAGGCAGAGACTGGTGTTGTCATTGCTCTGCTTTCAACCATTGCTCTGCTTTCAACCCTGTAATGTGGCTGGTGTCATGAATGGGAAGCAAACAATACCCCATGGATTCCCAACATTTCAACTCAATTTATGAACAGACTTAAAGGGTCATTTGTTTTTGTTGAAAATTTTATTTGTATTATTGCCCTCAATTATTTCCAGATGGAATTTCTAGTTGACAGGCTTCAATATATCCCTATTTTTCTCCCCTCTTCCCCCGAAGCAGGCTGCTACAAAGTACATTACTCACTTTTCTTGGTGGATAATCCTGGACAATTGAGTGTTGTCTATTTGACTATGTGGAACACCATAGCCAAGCTAATCCTATCCGGACTTGAAGACTGCACGTAAAGCATTAGCTGTGGCCACTTGATTTTAACATCTCCCCTGGGCAACGGGTCTAGAACTATCTGATTGGCTATTTAGGACTGCGAAGAGGACAGATTTCTTCACTCATAGGGTTGCGATTCGTTGGAATTCCCCATCCCAGCAATCAACGGGATGCTCGACCATCGAGTATATCCAAGACAGAGATCAATAACATTTTGGACTTCTAAGAGAATCAAGGAACATAGGGATAGAGCGGAGGTAGAATATCAGCCATGATATCATTGAATGGTAGTACAGACTCGCAAGACCATACAGTCTACTCCTGCTCCTATTCATTCAGTTTTGTTGAATTATTCCATGGAAACTCGAGATTGAATGCAATGACTAATTGTTGTGCGGTTGTCATCAGCTAGGTCAGCACAGATTGTGAATGAAACATCCATTTGTTCTGGTGGGTATGTCTTGGTGCCACACCAGGATAGTTGTGCATTTACCCATCAGATAAGCAGTCAGGGCAGCACAGTGGTGCAAGTGGTTAGCACAGTTGCCTCATGGCACCGAGGTCCCAGGTTCGATCCCGGCTCTGGGTCACTGTCCGTGTGGAGTTTGCACATTCTCCGTGTTTGCGTGTGTTTCGCCCCCCCAACCCAAAAAGATGTGCAGGGTAGGTGGATTGGCCACGCTTAATTGGAAAAAATTAATTGGATCCACTAAATGTATTTTTTAAAAATGCAACAATGCAAGAACAAGTACACTCTCATTTAACAGAGCCTTTCACAACCTCATGATGTCTGACAATGCTCCACTGCCAATAATATACATTTGAAGTGTAGACGCTGTTGTAATATCGGAAATGTATCAATTAATATTTGTACAGCGAGTGCCCAGACCAATGAGTCCAATGCAAGAACAAGTACACTCTCATTTAACAGAGCCTTTCACAACCTCATGATGTCTGACAATGCTCCACTGCCAATAATATACATTTGAAGTGTAGACGCTGTTGTAATATCGGAAATGTATCAATTAATATTTGTACAGCGAGTGCCCAGACCAATGAGTCCCATCTGTTTGCGTGAAGTTGTTGGTTTTGGGACAAATAGTTGTCAGGACACCAGGAGAACTTTCCTGCTTTTCTTCAAATAGTAGCACCAGATATTTTATGTTTAACTGACAAGGTGGACAGGACCTCGGAAAACCAGCATCTGACTGTGCGATTGGGCACGGAATTGCCAGCCTAGATTAAGTGCTCTAGTCTCCGGACCGAGGCTCAAACCCACAACCTTCTACTTCAAAGCCAATAGACACTGGAATCAAGGCTGCCACTTGATTCAATCTCTGAGCAAGGAACGTTTCTCAAGTTAAAAGGATCTAAAGAAGTTTTCTAGCACTTTACTGAAAGCTAATTTTAGCAACATACATCTGCAAATTAAAAACATCTGCAAATTAAAAAAACTTTATTGAAATTTGACTGTGATGCTCAGCAAGTTTTGACGAGGTACAGAGACTGATGCAAGCTTCTATAAATTTACACGTAAAAGTCAGAATATACAGGGTCCACAAAACGCAGGCTTGTGCTAATTCCATGTTAAGCAACTCGAGAAAAAAAAAAAATCAGGAATTTGGAAGGGATTTTAATTAAGTAGGAAAGTGAAGTCCTGTGAAATTTCTGAAACCCAATGGGGATTAAATTTCATCTTGGAAACAAATGTAGGCAAGAACAGAAGTCAAATAAACAAAAAAAAAATACATTAAACGTACACAAAATGAAGTATTTGTGGTCACAAGGTCCTGATATTTGATGGCCCAGATCGTACAATTGATTGGAGTCATTTTCATGGTCCGGCCAGGAGGGCCTCTTAAGGGTGCAAAAGGTGGGGCCAAGCCTGGTTTGCCAGTGAAGAGTAGAGCTGATCAAAGCCTCTTTGATGACCAAGGCTTTTCTGGGCAGAAGCAACACCAAGAGGATATTTTCAGCTCGTACAGAAACCATCTGCCAATGGTTACAACAGTTTGCGAGAACTGGCACGTTTCATGGTCTGCCTTCTCTGCTCAGAGATCCCACACTTAAGATCATACGATCATTCACATCAAGGACTATGCAACAATATTAGAAGTTTCTATAAAGTAAAATATACATTAAATTTGTGCTCTCTGGATAATTAGTCCTGTAACATAACAACTTGAATTCCCTGCCCAACAACACTATGGGAGTACCTTCTTCATATTGTGGTTTTAAAAGGCAGCTTACTTCTATCTTCTGGGCACGGTGGGCAGTGGTTAACACTGCTGCCTCACAGCGCCAGGGACCAGAGTTCAATTCTGGCCTCAGGTGACTGTCTCGGTGGAGTTTGCACATTCTCTCCGTGGGCTTCCTCCGGGTGCTCCGGTTTCCCCCCCCCCCCAAAGTCCAAAGATCTGGAGGTTAGGGGGGGTTACAGGGGTAGGGCGAGGGAAGTGGGTTCAGGTGGGGTACCCTTTCAGGCCGGTGCAGACCCGATGGATGAATGGCCTCCTTCTATAGGGATTCGATACATTCTCAAGAGCAAAGAAGCTTCGGCACAGGGAATGCCAGTGACATCCATATCCGGGCCGCCCCCCCCCCAAAAAAAAATATTGCTACTGTATCAGTTTACTGCATTAAAATCTTGCGTTCAAGATCCTCAAACCATATTCTAAATATGGAAAAACAAGATTCCGACAATCACTTACTTGAAAGCAATTCACGGTCTGGAAAATTCTCAGCGGGCTGCCGAGGTTTATAATGAGATGCTACACTTCAATTTCAGTCCACATTAATTTTGGAATATTCTGGAAGGATTAGTTAGTTCACAATGTCTACTGCAGTCCCAGCATCAGACATTCTCTTCACACCTTCTATTCAACCAGTGTTATCACCCAGCAGATGAGTTTAGACAAGAGAGTGACAGGAATGGTCACTTTAAAAATCAGTACATTTATATTACCGACGGAAAAAGAGCCATTTGAATAAAAGAGCCATTTGAATAAAAGAGACATTGGTGCGTGCAGTAGAATAGTTGTTCTTCATTTTTGAAATATGGGCCCCCTTTACAAGGCCAGCACATATTGCCTATCATTGCTTTTGGGGACATGATGATGAGCTGTCCTCTTGACTGCTGTACTCTTGTGTGATGAAGGGATTCTCACAATGCTGTTAGATAGGGCGCTCCAGGGCTAGTAATACAGACCGACGACCCCCCCCCCCCCCGCCCCAGAGTTCAATTCCCATCATGGAAGCTTGAAAATTTAAATTCCAATTGTAAAAACTAGTAATAAAAAGCTGGTAGCTGTTAGCAGACTGCTAAATCTGACAGATTGCTGTAAAAATATAAAATTGGTTCATTAATGTCCTTTGATGAAGGAAATATGCACTCCTTATCCAGTCTGACATGTACACGACTCCACTCACGTTCTAATGAGAATGACTCTCACATGCCCCCTGATGTGGCCCAGCATGCCAACATGATCTTAGCCGATTGGGGAAGCTGAAACCAAGACACTGTGCTTTACTTTGTTGAGTTTATTGACTTCTCACACACCAGGGCGGAATTCTCCCATCCCGCGGCAGAATGTCCACGCGGTGGTAAACGCCGTCGCTTTTTAAGACGGCGTGAACAGGCCGCTGCCAGGAGTAATTCTGGCCCTGACAGGGGGCCGTTCCATCTGCCTATCCCGGCGTGAACGGTGCACCGTGGGATCCGCGCATGCGCAGTGGCGCCTGCGGCAACGCACTCATGCACAGTGGCACCGGCGCCAACACACGCATGCGCGATGGCCTCCTTCAACGCGCCGGCCGACACATGGTGCAGGGGTACAGGGGCCAGCTGCATCGGAGGCCCCCCACGGGGTCGGAGCCCCCCACAGGCCGCCACCCGACCCTTGCACGCAGAGTTCCCGTTGTGGGCGGCACCGGACGGGACTCAGCGTTTTAACTGCGGCGCTTGGCCCATCCCAGGCCGAGAATCAGTGGGCCAGCCGCGTAGAGTGGCCCGCGACCGGTGCCGCGGCCAAACACGCCGACATGCGATTCTCCGCAGAACGGTCGCGGGGATTCTTCGGTCCGGCCCCGAGCTGAGAGAATCCTGCCCCCAGTGTCCCAGCTGTCCCCTATTTATAGGTGCTCAAAAAAGCAATTAATACCCTTCATCGGTTTCTCTGAACCGTAACAATGTAACTGACCAAGATATGAACACCTGAAGCCACCAGCCTCAAACCACGATCTGCAATGTGCTTAAGGTGTCAGCCCACCACCAACTTGTCAAGGGCAACTTGACGGACAATAAATGTCGGCCTTGCCACGTCCCAAGAACGTACAAAAACAGCATTCATCCAGTTGGGATTTTTCTTTTTGAAAATAGAGTTGTATGCGGAGAATGAAAACAAGTATCTAAACTCAATGCAAAGAAAGTTGGGCCAACTATCTGAAAAATGCAAAATACAGGACTGAAAATTGGGATTAGGTGGATGTCTCTTTCAGAGAACTGAGCACAGAGAAGATGGGCTGAATGGTTACCTATTGCTCTGTGAACTGTTATGTTTTAACAGTAATTCTGCCAATGTACTTACTATTTCAAAAAATGTGAAGCTATTCATTTTGGCAGGAATAACCGAAGAGCAGAGTATTTCTTAAATGTGAGAGATTGGAATGTCTTGATGTTGAAAAGGACTTGGGTGTCATAAATCACTGAAATGCAACATGCAGGTGCAACAAGCAATTAGGAAGGCAAATGGTACATTGGCCTTTATTGCAGAGGATTTGAATGCAGAAGTAAATCAGATTTGCTGCAATTGTATAAAGCCTTTGCGAGGTCACATCTGGGGTATTGTATGCCATTTTTAACCTCCTAACCAGAGGATATACTTGCCATAGAGCGAGTGCAACTAGGGTTTACTCGGCTAATCCATGAGATGGTGCAATTGTCCAAATGAGGGGAGAGGGCCTATATTATCTAGTGTTTAGTAGAAAAAGAGATGATCTCTTTGAAGATAACAAAATTATTACAGGGCTCAACAAGGTATTATCTTTATTAGTGTCGCAAGTAGGCTTACACAACACTGCAATGAAGTTACTGTGAAAATCCCCTAGTCGTCACACCACTGCGCCTGTTTTGGTACACTGAGGGAGAATTCAGAATGTCCAATTCATCGAACAAGCACGTCGTTCGGGACTTGTGGGAGGAAACCGGAGCACCCGGAGGAAACCCACGCAGACACGGGGAGAACATGCAGACTCCACACAGTCAGTGACCCAAGCTGAGAATCGAACCCGGGTCCCTGGCGCGGTGAAGAGATGTTGGAAGGTTGGAGGAGTCATGAACCAGTAGTCTCATAATAAAGCGGCAGGCCATTTAGGACGGTGACGAGGAGGACTTTCTTCACTCAAGAGGGTGCTGAATCTTAGGAATTCCGAATACTCAAGAGTACAGTCAAGACCGAACAGTCAAGACCGATATCAAAGGATTTGAAGATGGTGCAGGAAGAAGGGCTTTGAGGTAGAAGCTCAGCTAAATGGTAGAGCAGGTCCGAGCTGTCAAATGTCCTACTCCTACTTAGAGATGCTAGAAATCCAAAATAAAATGCAGATTTTGATAATAGTCCCCACCTCTACTGCCAATTTATCTTTACCCTGTCAAATGAAGACTAACCCTTTTGTTCACTTTTCATTGTATAGTATAGTATTTACAGTGCAGAAGGAGGCCATTCGGCCCATCAAGTCTGCACCGGCTCTTGGAAAGAGCACCCTACCCAAGGTCCACACCTCCACCCTATCCCCGTAACCCAGTAACCCCACCCAACCCAACCCTAAGGGCAATTTTGGACACTAAGGGCAATTTAGTATGGCCAATCCACCTAACCTGCACATCTTTGGACTGTGGGAGGAAACCGGAGCACCCGGAGGAAACCCACGCAGACACGGGGAGAATGTGCAGACTCCATTGTGTTTAGGTTAGCCTTAAGGCTTCTGTTCTTGGGCTTGAAAAGGTGAGTGGAAATTCTATCATTCAGAGCCAGTGGCTTGGAAACGTTCCTGAACCAGACAGTGCAGGAAAGCTGGATTAACACAAGCACAATTGATGCGGTGTCATTCCGGTTCCCTGACTGTATTGCTGCAAAAAGATTAATTCAGGTCTGAGCAGGCTACATTGTCAACTCCTTCAAGCCAGTAATTGCAGACTAGGACTCACCCGTTCTTTTATTAAAAAAAGGTCTCGATAGGACAAAAGATTAAAACATGTTCATAATAACACATGAGAACACTTGACATATAACGTCACTGTCTGCTACTTAACATGGGAGGCATAGCCAATTTAAAAATCAGATTAACAACCGCATTAACAAGGAATGTCATCGAAGAGTGGACATTTTTCATCCCTAATATCAACATTGCAGAGAAGGTCCATAAACTCCGCTGCAGAGTGAAAACCAGACACAAACCAGTGACATTGCCTCCACAAGAAGACAAACAATAAAAAAAAAGTTCCTGAGGTTTCTGACAAATGTAGCATTTCTACAGCAATGAAATCCATGGTTTTAACGCTTATTATTTTTGGAGACCGACACAAACCAGGAAAATAGTGTCTTGTGAGAGTACTTTTAAGACATGGATGTTTAAGCAATGTACCTTTAAGAAAACAGTGATGTCAGAGAGTGGGTGGGGCTGAGGTCAGGTATTTTGCAGTTTAGTTTTGCAGGTTTAGTTTCAGTTTTGAAAAGAGCTGGGCATGTGTCTGTCTTTTGCAGTGAGCTGGATCTCTCCCATGAAAGATTATCTCTGGATCATTTGGGTGATTTAAACTTATAATAGTGGTCTTTAACCTGATGTGATTTTGTTTAAAGGTGTTAAGTCTCTTGAAAGTTTGAAGGAACATTTTAAGGAAGCATTTACTGTTGCAATATTTTCTGAGTTATCTTTGAAGAAAGGGGTGTTAAGAGATCCAATGTTTATTTAAGATGTTAAGTTGAGTTCATGGAATAAACAGTGTTTTGTGTTTCAAAACACACGTGTCCATAATTGTAATCCCACACCTGGGGAAAAATTCCTGTGCTTCAAAAGCAACAATCCATTAAAGGGAGAGGTTGGTTGAACTCCATGATACATTTTGGGGTTCTGAAAACGCCTTGCCCATAATAGGGAAACCGAAACTTCGGGTTTCTGGGGAAAAGTAAGACTGAAACCAAAACTTTGGGTGTCTAGGGAAAGTAAGACTGAAACGGAGATTGGAAACAACTGAAACTGGTTGAAACCAAATTTTTTAAAAAAGGACACATCTAACCGAGCTCAGACAATCATCATAGTTTTATCATAGAATTTACAGTGCAGAAGGAGGCCATTCGGCCCATCGAGTCTGCACCGGCTCTTGGAAAGAGCACCCTACCCAAGGTCAACACCGCCACCCTATCCCCATAACCCAGTAACCCCACCCAACGCTAAGGGCAATTTTGGACACTAAGGGCAATTTATCATGGCCAATCCACCTAACCTAATGATCCCACTGAGGTAGGCCGAAGAAGACAAGGGGCTGGATATAAGAGCTGGGCATAGACAAATGTAGTAGGTGCAGCAGTTTCTGTACCTTGAAGATTATTGTAAGCAGAGTTCTGGTGGTAAAGGAATGTCACCGAAGTTTCGGTTTTGCCATTTCCTTGATGACATTTTGGTGGAGTGCGGCCGTGGATTTCGGATTGGTTGGTGCTCTACTGCTGCCTCGGGATCGGGGTAGGTCCTGGGAGAAGGGGAGCTGAAATTCTTCCATGATAAAGATAGATTTAGAAAGACTTTGGCACTCAAGTTAATGACATATTTTGGACTGCGGAGAAAATTTGTGGGATTGCCTGACATTTAGTGTGTAATTTATACTTTATAATTGAATGCAAATTGCTCGGTAATTTATGTTGAATTTATCCCAATTTTGGGCTCAAGTGTTACAGCAATTGGTATCAAAGTGAAATCTTATTCATTGAGTTTTCAGTTCGGGTCAAGTTCAGTTCTCTCACTTGATTGGTCTCCACAAAGGGACCATTACAAGACTATAGCCCAGAAAAATACAGTTTGCAATGCTGGTGTATTTATCAGCTGTGACTGTTACTACCCAATAACATCCCCCATGCCCTCCCAACTCAATCCCTGCCATACCCCACAACTCCCCACACCCATCCCATGGTTTCAAGCCCTACTCCAGTGACTTGAGCACTGTCAGAAACATTGCCTTTCAGATGTGACATTAAAACCAAAACCTGGTCTGCCCAAGGTGGATGTAAAAAGATCCTATGGAACTTTGTGAGGGTCAGCAGGGACGCTCTCAGGTCATCATTTAGCTGCCGACATGCATCACAAAAACAGATTACTACTGGTCATTTATTTACGTTTTCGTGTGCACATAAAGCTGCTTCTGATCACAATACCTCATCGGCTATGTGGCATGACCAGAGCTACACGAGTGAAACTACTTCCTAGATCAGCAATGATCTTATTGAATGGCGGAGAAAGCTCAAAGGACCAAAAGCCCACTCCATCTCTACTAGTGTGTTTATCATACATGTCTATCATTCACCTGCATTTTAAAGGAAGAACTAATCAGTTTAAAGTGAATGGGTTAACACCTTTAGAAGATGTGTATCAAGTATTCAAATGAAAAAATTCAAGCCTTGTGAGAGAGGAAGAGAGAGAGAGAGAGAGAGAGAGAGAGGAAGAGAGCGAGAGGAAGAGAGAGAGAGAGCGAGTGCACGTGGGGGAAGTGTGTAGTGTTTGAGGAAGAGCAGCTTACAGTACTTATTTAGAACAGCAATTCTGCAGACACTCACCTGTCTTTGACCCGTAGGATCAGCTGGTGAAACCTGTCCACATGTTCAAAGCTGGCCTTGTCAGTGACTGAGTAGACTATGAGAAACCCATCCCCCGTCCTCATGTATTGCTCCCTCATGGCACTGAACTCTTCTTGACCCGCAGTATCAAGCACTACAATGATGGCGAGAGAACACAAAAGCGATTATTGAAGAATCACACTTAACTGGAATTACAGAATTTGTGAAAGCCTCACTTCAGACTTTCTATATTGTACATCCACGATTCAGCCTTGGGCCAATGTCTCAATAGCTCCAATGTTGTTTGCTACCAAATTTAAAGTGTTTTCAACTTCAAAGTTACTAATATAGTTGCCGCACAGAATGAGGCCTCTGATCTGTTTTGGAAACTCCGGTGACGTCAGTAGAAAGTTCAAAAGACACAGAATATGCAACCTTCCAAATATTTTTTTAAAAGGATGAAAAAATGTGTAGGGAAACTTGGCAACAACCGCCAAAACAAAGTTTGCGCTGTCACTCAGAAACCCAGTCAGATGTGTTAAGACTGGCGAGAAACAGAGATTAACTTTCACACCCAAAAGTGAAGGTTTTGCCCCTCGAGAAACTAAGATTCTAAAATAAATTTTCATTCTAAAAATAACAGTTGCACTTTATTTTTTATCAAGTTCTATCTGAGATCTAAACATTTGAACATGGGAATTACTTCATCCACAGTTTTAATGTGAATAAATTTGTAACTTTTTTTTTGAATATGAATGTAAAAATCTGGATAAATGTTCGTACATTGAAATGAATGGCAGCACGGTAGCACTATAATAATAATTGCTTATTGTCACAAGTAGGCTTCAATGAAGTTACTGTGAAAAGCCCCTAGTCGCCACATTCCGGCGCCTGTTCGGGGAGGCCGGTAAGGGAATTGAACCCGCGCTGCTGGCATTGTTTTGCATTACAAGCCAGCTGTTTAGCCCACTGTGCTAAACCAGCCCCTGTGTTGCTTCACAGCGCCAGGGTCCCAGGTTCGATTCCTGGCTTGGGTCAGTGTGTGTGTGGAATCTGCACGTTCTCCCCATGCCTGCGTGGGTTTCCTCCGGGTGCTCCAGTTTCCTCCTACAAGTCCCGAAAGATGTGCTGTTAGGTGAATTGAACATTCTGAATTCTCTCTGTGACCCGAACAGGCGCCAGAGTGCGGTGAGTAGGGGATTTTCACAGTAAATTCATTGTGGTGTTAATGTAAGCCCATTTGTGACAATAATAAATATTATATTATTATTTTGTTTGTACAACGCATTTTACAACTACAGCTTTTCGGATATGCATTTTCTTTAAATTACGTCCGGCGTTGAACGTTGGCGCCACAGGCTCCTGACGATGTTTCAAAAAGTGATAAAGAGCAGGATATATCAATGCAATGTCCCTTATTTCAGGAGAAAGCTCATATCGAGCTACCATGAGGGTCTTTCTCGGAGGTTACTTGCCTAGCCCGTTACTGGCCCAGGCCAAGTCGGCGGCGAATTGTACAGCTAGGAACAGAGGGTGGCCATTCGGCCCCTCAAGCCTGTGCCAACGTTAACTCAATGGTTCCAAAAAAAAAAAAAAATGATCAGTCTCGGCTTTAAAAATGTTCAATTGACCTTAACATCAACAGATTTTTTTGGGGAGGGTTCGAGAGGAGGTGGAAAAGGGAGTTCTTGAATTCCCTTTCGGGAAGATGAAATTCTCACCACCTGCCCACGTCTCCGGACTTCAGGCCTGCCCGACTTGCAGGTCAGAAAATCTCGCGAGATAAACCCATTGTAATTTGATTTTAAAAAGCAATCGTTCTCATGTGTCTCACACTGAAAACAAACCCAACAATCTATGCCAGACTGCCCATGGAACAAAGCAACATCAAACACGAAATTAAAGAAAAAAGCAAATGCAAATGATATCAAAACAACACAAGCAAATCTCCCAGTACTGCTCAACATAATTTGGATGAGGTTTCATAAGGACAGAAATACCATGTTGTGTACTATGCATTAAGCTGCTCTTGAGAGTGGAATCTCTTTAAAAATTGTAACTGACTGACCCCTTCACATATATTTCATTTGAACCAATTCTGCTGTTGCTTACAAGTAGACAGGATAATTTAAGCAGTTTAAAAGATGTGTCACTATCAAAGCATCAACTGGTCAGACGAATCCAGAATGTCAGTTACCAATTCGGTCTCACGGTACTTTCCATTTAAATAAAATCTAAATGACATTTTTAAAAAAAAAACACGGCATTATAAAAATGACAGGAGTTAATCGCTGCAATCTTGCGAGTTAGCTGAAATCTTTTTGCATTAAAGATTTATATCGCGAGATACAAGATGATAATTGCTCAATCAGGCGCCCTTGGCAGGAAGCCACACTTGGGAAATGAGTGGAAAGTCCATTCCATCCATTTAAAATGAATGTGCTCCACATCTAAACTCCGCAGCATGCTTCTCCTCATGTGATACTCGTGACGGAAAAGGCAATTGGAACATTCCCTTCGCATCAAGTAGTATATCAAGAAGAACTCGGCACAAATATAGCCATTCGAAACTTAAGGGGGTGGGGAGGCTCTAGTTTTGTTACCTCTGCTGAAGAAGGTCGTCAGCGAGGGGGTTCTTTCATTTTCAACATCATCCAAAGGATCAGCTTAAATGGTCAACCTGCTTCACAGTTAAGTACCCAATTATTTTTTCCAATTAAGGGGCAATTTAGTTTGGCCAATCCACCTACCTTGCACATCTTTTTGGGTTGTGGGGGTGTGACTCACGCAGACACGGGGGGGGGGGGGATGTGCAAACTCCACACGGATAATGGCCCGGGGCCGGGATCAAACCTGGGTCCTCAGCATCGTGAGGCAGCAGTGCTAACCATGCGCCCCTGAACTTCGCAGTGAAATTCATTCCACTGCTTCAAATAAGTCCCTGCTCACCGGATCCACTCAAATGGAACACTAATAATCCAAAACTTGACAAGCTCCTTTTTAAATAAATTAATAGGTGTTGGAGTTTCAGGCCACTGAAGGGGAACAGACAGGGTATATTGGGAGAAACTATTTTTGATAGTTAGGGAGCCAAGGACAAAGTGTGTAGAAGGGACTTTAGTTGGCGGATTAGTTGCCTTAATACTCTGTATTCATTTTAACCAGCTGCTTGCCTATATTTCATGGAAATAGGCACTTGGCAAAGCATAATGGATATTTAGCCTTATTTCAGTCAAGAGTTCTGTATGAAATAGTCAGAAGGTCATACAATGTAAACAAGCATACAGCTGCACATTGCTTTGCTGACAGCATACAATTATTTTTCTGAGGCAAGGAACCCAAGGCCTGTTACTAAAATCTAACTCCGGCCTGCTCAGTTTTCTGTCTCTTGCTAATCTAAAGAATATTTTCTGTCCTAGATATTGCTTACTGATCATATAAATTGCCTGCCTTTACCTCTGTAAAGGGGGGACAATCGGAATGACTGTGGTCTCTCCAATCCCCCCCCCCCCACGAACTTCGTGTTTAATTAAAGAACCTTTGGCAAAAACTCGAAGTGCTGACTTATAATTTCATCGACAAAGGGGCATAGTCTCAAGTTAAAGCCAGACCCCTCAGGAGTGAAATTAGGAAACATCCGTTCATGCAAAAGGATGGCAGAATTGGGAATGTTCTACGCAAATGGCATTTATTACTTAGAATACTTGTTCGTTTTGAAATCGGAGATTGATGACAGACTTTTGTTATCCAAATCTATTAAGAGAGATTCAATATTGAAGTATGTCCAAGCTGTAAGTTACTTCATCATTTTCCACGGCTCCTCGGTGACTAAGAGTCTGATGCTAAACTAGTAAGTGAGCATGGGTGCTATCGTGTACGAGTGTCAGGGAAATTAATAATGGGAAGGAAATGGCAGATGCATTGAACAGAGAGTGTGCGTGTCTTCACTGTAGCAGACATAAATAACATCCCAGAAATAATTGTGAATCAAGAGGTGAAAGAGAGGGAGGAGCTTCAACAAACAATTACAATCACCAGGGAGAGGGTACTGATAAAATTATTAGGACAAGGCTGACAAAGCTCCAGGTCCTGATAGACTTCATCAGAGGGTCTTAAGCGAGAGGTGGCTGCTAAGACAGCAGATGCATTGGTTTTAATTTTCCAAAATTCCCAGATTTTGGAAAGGTCCCATCAGATGTGAAAATAGTTAATGCAATTCCTCTATTCAAGGAGAGGGACAGAATGCCTGAAACTACAGGTCAGACATCCGAACACCATTAATCGGGAAAATGCTGGAAGCTATTATTACAGAGGTTATTGCAGGGCATTTAGAAAATCCTAATAGTTTTGGTAAGGGAAATCATGCTTGACTAAACTATTTGAGCTCTTGGAGGATGTAACGAGCAGCCATAGATGTGGCGAACTCGGATTTCCAACAGACATTTGACAAGGTCCCACATGGAAGGTTAACACACAAAATAAGAGCTCACAGCGTAGCGGGATACATATTAACATTGGTAGCGGATTGGCTGGCTGACGGGAAGCAGAGTAGAGATAAATAGGCCATTTTCAGGCTGGCAAGCAGTAACTAGTATAACAGGGATAAGCGCCAGAGCCTTACTATTTGCAACCCATATTAATGACTTGGATGAAAGGACTGAATCTATGATGGCTAAAATTGCTGATGGCTCAAAGGCAGGTAGAAGAATAGGCTTTGAAGAGGATATAAAAAGGATATAGGTAGGTTAAGCGAGTGGACAATAATTTGGCAGATGGAAAATAGGGAGTGATTATCTTGAAAACTTTCCAAGTTCATTTGTTTTTCAGGGAGAGCGCCGATGGGTTCCCCACTACCAATCAATGACGCTTAGTCATTTTTTGGGGCCCTGGGGAGTTTCTCACTGGTTTAGCCCATATTTATAGCACTAGGAGCTTAACTCAGAGCTCAGGCTGCCATCTTGAAAGGGTGCCCCGATCTCCGAGTGAGCTTGTGGGTCCCCCACACCCCCCACCCATGGGCAATGTCACCCCCACACACATGGGCACTACCCCACATGCTCCAAGTGAGGACACCCCACTGTGGGATCCCTGGGGGCCATCCCCAAGCCCCCTTACAGCACACCTTCCCTTCCAGGACCCCCACTCGTCACCCCCCAACCTCCCGGAGGCCCTTACTCACCTGCCCTACACACCCCCATCCATCAAACTCCCCCTCCACCCTCCTTTCATAGGCATGGCCCTCTTTGGCCCCTGACCCTTGGCAGTGCCATCTGGGCACCTTGGCAGTGCTAGGGTGCCCACATGCCAGAGGTCCACCCTGCACTACATCTGACCGGATGGCCTGGGAGACCCACCGGATGCCGTTCCACCTGGTCCACATTTGTGGCCTGGGGAGGTCGGAGAATCGAGGGAGGTCGGTGGATGCTGGGTAAGTTTGCCGAAGCCGGTTTAAAACAGTTTGGGCCCGTTCCTTGTGGGCGGGATTCGGACTCCGACGCCTCGCGGGACTTTGGTGAATCCTGCGAGGCGTGAAGACTGTTGGGAAGCTCTCCTGGAGAGGGCTCTCCTGGCATTAATCGGCCGCATCATGCTCAAGGGAGAGCGCATTGCGGCCAGTGGATCGCACCCATAATGCGGGAAAATGTGAACTTCTCCACTTTGACGGGAAAAATAGAAGAGCAGCATGTTATTTAAATGGAGAGAGATTGCAGAACTCCTTGAGGTACAGAGGGATCTGGGTGTCCTGGTACATGAATCATCAAAGGTACTATGCAGGTACTGCAAGTGATTAGGAAGGCAAATGGAATGTCATTTATGGCGAAGGGAGTGGAATCGGAATGTTCTGCTATAGTCGGTTCAGGCTGGTTTAGCTCAGTGGGCTAGACAGCTAGTTTGTGATGCAGAGCAAGGCCAGCAGCGGGATTTCAATTCTTGTACCAGCTGCACCCAAACAGGTGCCGGAATGTGGTGCCTAGGGGCTTTTCACAGTAACTTCATTGCAGTGCTAATGTAAGCCTACGTGTGACAATAAAGATTTAATTTTAGTTGTTCAGGGCATTGGTGAGACCACATCTGTAGTACAGTGTACAGTTTGGTCTCCTCATTTTTTAAAAAAGGATATAATTGCATTAGAAGCAGTGCAGAGACGATTCACTTGGGTTAATTCCTGGGACGAGTTGTCTCACGGAGGAAAGGTTAGGTGTGTATCCAAGGAGGTTAGAAGAATGAAAGAGATTATCTTATTGAAATATTGAAGATTCTGAGGGGGCTTGACAGTGCGAATGTTGAAAGGATGTTTCTCCTTATAGGAGAGGCTCGAACGAGGAGGCGCTAGAACGAGGGGACACAAGGGGCCTCCAGCTTATGACAGAGGAATAGAAACTTGTCTCAGGAGGATTATTAGTCTGTGGAATTCTCTTCCCCAGAGTGCAGTGGAAGAAGGGTCATTGAATATTTTTAAGGTCGAGTTAGATTGACTCCCTCGTCAGTCAAGAATCTTCTAAGAGTATGCCAGGTAAACAGGAAAGTAGACGCCACAGTCTTGTCAAATGGTGGATCCTGCCCCCAATTTGGATGCTCTTAGATTTGTATGATAGAAGATTGGCAGGTGTGCGTGTGCGCGCGCACACAACTTCTGCAGCCGTGTCATCACTACCCTTCCTCTGGTACACATTTGATGCTCACTTTTGGAGAGAGGATGGTCCTCAAAACGTGCTGAACCAAATTTCAGTGCTTGCTTCCACATGGGGTGTGTTGCCTGCAGTGTTTTTCCCCTGCCAAAAGAGGTGATCTATGTAGGTGGGCTTGTGGTAGACAGTAATAGAGAACCATTGGCAGGTTTCTCAACTCGCATTCTTGCTATTTGCATTATTGATGGTGGAACGGTTAACACATCATCAAGATGCATCGTGACCCGAACACAAAAATCAAGGCTGCCACTCGAGTGCAGTGCTGCATTATTCCAGTGCTGTGCTACAGTGTCGGGAGCTGGCGGCTTTCAGATGAGGTGTTAAATCGCGGCCCAGTCAGCTTGCTCTGGTAGATGTAAAAGATCCAATAGCTCTATTTGATCCTGATCAGGGGAGTTATCCCGGGTGTCTTGGTCAAGGTTTATCCGTCAATCAACAGAACCAAAGCAGATTATCGCACTGTTGTTTGTGAAAGTTTACTCAGCCCCATTTCCTACTTTATAGCAAGTGACTACACTTAATTTATTGACTGTAAAAGAACTGAGGTACTCTCTTGGTGGAAAGCCTGTAGAACCCATCCGGCTCACTAATGCCCTTTAGGGAAGGAAATCTGTTGTCCATACTCGGTCTGGCCCAGATGAGACTCCAGACCCACAACAACGCGGTTGACTCTCAGTTAACTTTATAAAAACATTTTTTTTCAGTTATTTAGCAGAGGCAGTTAGCCATTTGTTCTGCATGGGTCATCAACATAGTCCACTAAAGACTAGGCATTGCTCTTGGTTACACACCGCTCGAGGAGGACTTCGCCACAGTGTAGGTCAAGGCGAGGAGGCAGGTCTCTATGATCCCACAACCAGTACGGGAATTAACCAGTGCCATCTGCAACAGATTCTAGCCATCTAGTTTACTGATCTAACCCCTCGTCACTACATGGGTGAATGTTGATTAGTAATAGACGAAGAAATAGGACAGTGGTAATACCTTGTATTTATATAGCAACTTTACCTTGCCCCACTGTGACTACATTGTCATAGATTATCTTAGAATTTACAGTGCAGAAGGAAGCCATTCGGCCCATCGAGTCTGCACAGGCTCTTGGAAAGAGCACCCTACCCAAGGTCAACACCTCCACTCTATCCCCATAACCCAGTAACCCCACCCAACACGAAGGGCAATTTTGGACACTAAGGGCAATTTATCATGGCCAACCCACCTAACCTGCGCATCTTTGGACTGTGGGAGGAAACCGGAGCACCCGGAGGAAACCCACGCACACACGGGGAGGATGTGCAGACTCCGCACAGACAGTGACCCAGGCCGGAATCGAACCTGGGACCCTGGAGCTGTGAAGCAATTGTGCTATCCACAATGCTACCCCTTGTCTGCCGACTTAACTGACATTAAGTTATGGGTGAACCATTTGAATACTAGGAAAGTCACAGCCATTCTATTTGTTTCTGTCATCATCTCTGCAGGACTAGTTCAGAGATCGAGCTAATAGCACGCACAAAAAGGCAAGTTTCTGTGGAGTGGAGGGAAAGGTGCACAGATGGCCAGAGTTGAAGCACAACAAGGTATGAGCTGAGACACAGCACCAGAAGAGGACGTTGAAATGAGAGGGTAGAGGGAAATGAGACCTTACGATTCGTAAACAAGGGTTTCAGTGCCCTGGGGGATTTAGAGCTGGTGGAGGTTGAAGAGAACAAGGTCCTGCAAA
This sequence comes from Scyliorhinus torazame, assembly GCF_047496885.1. Taxonomy (NCBI): domain Eukaryota; kingdom Metazoa; phylum Chordata; class Chondrichthyes; order Carcharhiniformes; family Scyliorhinidae; genus Scyliorhinus; species Scyliorhinus torazame. The sequence goes on along the minus strand of NC_092708.1, from coordinate 38,312,533 downwards.
GCAGGATTTTGTACAGGATGCACATAGACAAGCTCGGCACAAGTTGCAGATTGTGGAATGGACTTTGGGAGGCCACGGAAAGAAAATATTGCAGATGTCGAATTTAGAGGCAATACGGGTGGCGATATTGGGTTCAGTGGCAGATGAAGCGACCAGGGGAAGAGGTAAGCAACGTTGTGGAGGTGGTAGTGTGGGTAATGGAGACATTATCCACTCGGCTCAGAAAATTTGAACAGGGCGCTGAGTTTGTTTACATCCGGTTCAGCACGAGAGAGCTTGGCGAATAGGGAGTCAGTGGGCAAGGCTGCAGAGATGGTGACAGGAACAAATAGAATGGCTGCGACTTTCCTCATATTTAAATGGTTCATCCATAACATGATGTCAGTTAAGTCGGCAGACAATGTAGTTATTGTGGTGGAAGGGGTACAGCTTCACATACAAGTGGAAATTTACCCCTCGAGGTGAGAGAATAGCAGCACATTAGTTCAGTCACTAACATCACCAACAATGGTGCCCACGCCATGCCTCAAAATTTATTTTAAAATAGTAATTTTCTTTGCTCAAGTCATCATGTGGCCAATATAAACAAGAATACGGAAGTAAAGTTCGAAAGGTTTGTTTGCCCGAATTCCCGTGGCAATTGCTTTATTAATGTGCCTTCACTGCAACTGTGAGGTCATCAAATAAAGCCTTCCTGATGTAGCGTTCACATATCAGCTGCCTCGGAACGGAGTCCGCGCTGACCCTCCGAAAGAGCACCCGACCGAGGCCCTACCTCCGCAACCCCACCTAACCTTTGGGCACTGAAGGGCAATTTAGCACGGCCAATCCACCTAACCTGCACACGTTTGGAATGTGGGAGGAAACAGGAGGAAACCCACACAGGCACAGGGAGAACGTGCAGACTCCGCACACCGATAGTGAGCCAAGGCCGGAGATTTAACCGGGGTCCCTGTGATGCAGCAGTGCTAACCACTGTGGCATCCCGATTATTGATCATACACAAAACATTTTTAAAACCAAATTAAGAGCTTTCATATCATATGCTCGTGTGACAACTTCACATCTGCTGCTCGTCAGTAGAGGAACCTCCTCCTCTTTTTATGTGAAATGTTCATTGCTGAAACACAGCTCAATCCCAAACTTAGGGAAACACACTGCAATTCGGCAGCATAATGCTAGATTTAACATTCCAGCTATTCTAAAGTAATTTCAGAGAAAGATTGCCAATTGTGTCAGATAACAAATGAGTAATTGATGCTCAGCTAGGAATGGGATTAAAGACCCAAGGGCCCTCACCTTGATCAGCTCATTACCCTTTGATGGAATCAATGCAGAGGTAAAAAAAAGGGTACAGTATAATATACTGTCTCACCAAAGATCGTAGGGCTGTTAATAGAATCATACGTACAAGATAAGAAGCCATTTGGTCCATTATGTCTCTCTGCAAGAGCAGCTCAGCTTGTCCAACTCTCCTGCCGTTTTTCTGTAACCGTGTTGAATTCCCTTTTGAAAGCCATGATTGACAGAGTCTCCACCATACTCCTTTAGTCAGTGTATTCCAGATCCTAAACATTCACTGCGTAAAAAAGGTTTTTCGAACATAAGAGTTGGCCACTCAGCCCCCTCGAGCCTGTTCCGCCTTTCAATGAAACCATGGCCATTCAATGAAACCATGGCTGATCAGATTGTAACCTCAATCATGAATCTACCTAGCAGTCTTAAAAAACATTCAAAGGCTCTGCTTCTACCACCTTTAGAAGAGAGTTCCAAAAACCCAACCCTCAGAAAAATAATTATCTTTGTCCTCGGTCTTAAATGGACCAACCCCTATTTTGAAACAGCGACCCCTCGTTCCTGATTCTCCCACAAGAGGGAACATCATTGCCATATCCACCCCATCAAGAACCCACAGGAACTTAAAAAAAGTTTCAACCAAGTCGCCTCTTTCTCTTCTAAACTCCGGCGGATACAATTATTTTCCTCATATCATTCCTGGTTCTTTTGTCAATCATCTCAAAATTGCAAGGTGTTCTCAGTTTCCTCTCTCTGCATTCCCCCCCAATCACACCCCAGTCTATGCTGTCCAGACTGATTATGATTTTGAGCTCCCATCTTCTCCACACTAACCCCAGTTCCTCCAAACTTTACTGACAACAGAGGTCCTTCAGGCCCAGCGCCATTCTTGTAATTATTTTCCAAGACCTTCACATCTTTCCTAAAGTGTGTCACCCAGAATTTGACACAATACTCCAGTGGAGGCTGAACCAGGCATTTTAGGACGGTGCGTCATAACCTCCTTGCTTTAGTGCTCGATAATTATAGTCCTGATGGTTGGCAAAGCTGATGCCGGAATACTGGAACTCCGGAAACCACACTTTGCCTCTGGATTTAAGTCAATGCAAAAGATTGCATTAAATGGAGCACTGTCACCATCATAAACGTGTCTTGCCACACCGCTGTATTAGGTGAGGAGGAGACAAGTTCTGCAATACAGCTATTAGAGATAATTTCTTGTTGCAACAATTGTTTCTTAAATCTCAATTCTATTTTAAAATTTAACTCAAATTGGATTATCAGGTTTGTGGGGGGGGGGGGGGGGGGGGGGGAAGAGAAAAAAAAGTTAGCAGAACAAACTTAATCGAGCTCTGATGAGTGTTAATTATCAGCCGTATGGTGATCCCGTGCCTTTCACAGAATCATTCAACAAAGAAATAGGCCATTTGGGCCAAGGCGTTTGTGCTAGCTCTTTGAAAGAACTATCCAGTTAGTTCCACTCTTGTTGCCACATAGTCCTTTTGTTTTAGAAAGGCAACAACAGGAGTCTGCCGTTTAGCTTCACAGGTCAGTTCCGCCAATCAATGAGATGATGGCTGACCTGTGACCCACCTCGATGGACCCAGCTTGGCTCAGTACTCTTTCAACCGTTTTGACAGATCCTTAAAATTAACAGCTGACCGAGCAACAACTTTTACAACTATATACCCAATTAATGAATGAAGAGCCCCTCATTCTGCCAGGTACACTGTAGCTTCTCTGACATTTGCTGCTGAATTGTGCTATGAGCCCATGGCAATCAGGAACTGTATGAAGACAACTCAAAACGCATTTCAAATCTGGACTTAAAAACATCGCCCACTGAGATGAAAAGTCGATACCTAAACCACCTTTTGTTTGGAGGGAGAGGGGGGCCAAATTTCCAACCACTGTGCTTCAAGATAAAGAATCTTAGGTAGCATTATTGGCTTCTTTATATTCTCAGGTGGTCTTAATTCCCTTAAAATGCAAGAAAGTAAGACATCTGGGATAGAAAATAGGAATGCAAAAATCATAGAATAATACAGTACAAGAGGCCAATCAGTTCATTGGCTCTTTCAAAGAGCTATGATCGGAGTGGATGGTGTTGCAGGATAGTCTCCTCCTGATATTTCTCATGCTCTTACAAGCATTGCCACACTGGTGGTTGCCAGGAGACAAATATGATCTTATTAATTCCTTACAGGAACTGTCACATGGGGAAGGTTACATAGTCCAAATGGGGAATAGCATAATGCTTTCTTAATTAAATCTTCTGTCTGTCATATTAAATGCACAACATTGAAAGTGACAGATCCCTTTCTATACTTTGCAAGTTTATTGAGAATGTTTGCACTATTAAAATGACCACGGTCCTTACCCTGTACCAAATCTATAAAATAATTCCAACAAGCGCAGTCATGTATAAAACTATTTGCCGGGAATGGATGTAGATCAGGATTTAAGGTGTGGTATTTGAATTGCATAGTTCACCAGGTCAGAACTGTGTTCTTTTATTTCTGGGGTTTAGGTTCAGATCAAACAGACTATTGATGTTAATAGATCCCCTCTGGTTCGAAAACCTATGGACAGCCCCCATCAAGGTTCTAGTGTATGTAAGTCAAAGCCTACTATTGTCTTACTTGGGGAAAGTGCAAGGAAGGCTGGTATGAGATATAAAGCATTCTACTTTTGTAAACCTGGGGTTGGGAGCTAAGGCACATCTTGAAAACCAAGTAGAGGGAGCCTGAACTGGGAGTAATGCAGTTTCAATAACAAATGGTATAATCAGTTCCTGAATTTCTTATTGAAAGGGGAAGAATTTAGTTAGTTGGGGGAAGGGGGGGGAAAAAAAAAAAAAGGGGGGGGGGGAAAAAGAAAAATCCTTGTTCTTCACTTTAAAAACTGCATCCAAAGATGTGCTGCCTTGCACTCATGCCATCATATGCATGCAGCTTCTACATGGCATGCATGATGCAAACATATGCAAAGCTTGCAACGTTACTAAGGGGCTGGTTTAGCATAGTGGGTTAAACAGCTGGCTTGTAATGCAGAACAAGGCAGCAGCGCGGGTTCAGTTCCCGTACTGGCCTCCCCAACAGTCGCCGGAATGTGGTGACTAGGGGCTTTTCACAGTAACTTCATTCAAGCCTACTTGTGACAATAAGCGATTATTATTATATTATTTCAGTCACAAAAGCAATTTTCCGGATTCATAACAATTTTCAGCTCCAAATTCAACTGAGAATTGCACTGAGGCAAGCTCAAGCCATTGGTAATATGCAAATACGCATCAAAGTATACATTTATTCTGTTCACTTGTTTCAAACAAAAATTTGATTACAGCTGATTAGATGTATAATTTGACATGCTTTGGACTAATATACAAGCCAAACAGACTTTAATATGAAAATTGGCTACAATTACAAAAATTAGAATCATCAGGTTTGTACAAATTTGACTTCAAAACGCGCAGTTTTGCCCACAATAATATTTGAATGTTGACATTTATTGCAACGGGAATGGAACATAAAACTGGGGATGTTTTAGTGTAGCTGTACATGGCGTTGGTAATACTGTTCATCTGGAATATTGTGTACAGTGTTGGTCTCCTTATTTAAAAAAAAGATATAATTGCATCAGAAGTAATTCAGGGAAAGCTTTAGTCGACCCATTACTGGAATGGGGAGTTTATCTTTTGAAGAAAGGTTGAAGAGGTTGGGCCTGTTTCGAAGAAACAGAAGTGGGCCGAATTCACCGGCTGTTCACGTCGGTGGGATATTCCAGTCTCACCGACGGCGCACAGGTTTCCCGGCGACAAGGGGTGCAGTCAACAAGAAATCATGTCGACAACGGCGTGACCAGAAACTCCCATCACCTCCGAAAAACACACGGCGGGTTGCCTGGTAAATACTGCCCATAAAAGGTCTCGAGGGGATTTGATGAGGCTGATATTAGGAGAGTGCTTCCACTGGTGGGAGAGACTAGAACTGCGTGGCACAGTTTAAGAATATGAGGTCTACCATTTAAGATGGAGTATGTGGAGTACGCTTCCCCAGGGAGCAGTGGAGGCTGGGTTGAATTAATTCGAGTCAGACAGATTTTTGATAGACAAGGAGTGAAGGCTTATGGGGAGCAGATAGTAAAATAGATTTGAGATCACAGCCAGATCAGCCACAATCTTGCTGAATGGTGGAAGGGCGGTATGGCCTATGGGCGCGATCGAAAAAGCAGCTCGCTGTGGCGCAACGTGGCTGATAAAAGCCTGGAGACTCTGCTCCCGGGATCTGCCTTATCGTTAATGCCTAGCGGGACCCAACACAATCTCGCAATACGCTGCGATGGAAATCCTTCCCATTGTGGATGGGATCACATTTTGGCAAATCTGCATATTAGAGCAAGACAGCTCATCTCACTCTCATGTGCCGATTCCCGAGGTAGCTGAGGCTTTGGGATTCATCCCCTTTGCGTTGGAGACCTCAGGCGAATGTCGTTCACCACTGGCCCCCACAAACAGGGACCAGATGGGACGGCATGCGTGTGAGGTGTCCCAGATTATCGGAGGTCCCCAGCTGCATGTCCTTTGGGCAGGGTGGTGCCCTGGCATTTTTGTTGCCATTTAGGCATGCTCACAGTGCCAGCTTGGGAAGTTGCCCATGTGGCATTGCCAGCTGGCATGGGCATTGCTAGGCTGACATTTTCTGAGCATACAATCGGGCCAGGGGAACTGGAGGGAGGGTGGGTGCATGGATTACTTCAGGGGCCTCGGCGATCAGGATGCCATTTAAAAATGGCATCCCGATCTCTCGCTACATTGGGGAGTTCCGGCGACCGGAGTTCCCCAGTGTACAAAATGGGGCTATGTGCAGCCTCAGCCGTACACCCCCACTGAGACCCCTTATACACCACAAGTCGCATTGAATGTCAAATGTTTCTAGGCACTGCGAGCGCCAGGAAACATGCCGCTAAACGCGCTCGCTATGGGACTTTGTCCCCATTTAGTTGAATTGAGCCCATGTCTGCTTCCAAGTACCATGTTCCTTTTTTTCTTTAAAAAGTAAAATTGAAAACATTAATTTTCAAAAATCTGCCATCTCATCGAGATTAAAACCATTTTGGTGGTACAGAAAGGAGAGACATGCCATTGAAGCTTTTCATCCTGCACTCATGGCGATGGATGCAAGAATGCCAAATTTCTTAAGGTGGTTGTTAATGTAATCTTTGGCACATTTGAGATTGTTCAGCAAGCACTGCCCAATTATAGAATCACAGTTTAGGAGGTTCTGAGCACAAGGTGGTGGAGTATGTCTATTGTGAACATCTGAAGCAACATGCTGTTTACTATGATCTGCCTCGCCGCCACCTGGGCATGCGGCCTGCATACCTGGCATTGGGTATTCCACCAGCACCCAAATTGATATACCGCATTACCCATAGTCAGGGCATCCTTTTGTCAGCACCCTGTTAATGGAAAACACCACATAATAGCAGCGTGAACTAGCTTGAAAATGTTGCTCAGATTTTTAATATTAGGTGTGATTCTGCGATTGGGCAGCATTTGCTGAACAAGCCAGAGGGTGCACAGTCAACCAATTTAAGATCAGCTGGGTTCGCAATGTAGATACTTTCTGCTAGAAACTACATTACATTCATATGCATGGGGCTATCCTGCAGACAAAATGGAGTACATCCAAACATTATCCCATTTGAATAAACTTTCGAAAACACCAAGTACAATACATTTACCATGGCAATATCTAGACCAATCAAATCTAACATGGCAACCAATCAGCACCCCTTTTTTCATGCAACATAAATTGTTGTTCCCTTTGAAATTTGGCATTCTGATGCCTGTCCAGAGGAGCACAAGATGAAAACCTTTAATGGCATAACTCTTTTCAGACACTTAAACCATGCTCCCATGACTGCTGCAATAATTGTGGGCTGTCACTTTGATTCACCAGTCTCATTTTAAATATCTTGCTACTTTTATCAAGTTTTAAAAGTTGCAAAGAAAATTTTAATTTGTTCCACATTTACAAGGGATTTTTCAAACCTAATTTTCTCCTACTTTGGGGTGCTAAAACCTCGCCCATATCAGTGGACATGTTATCATGTCCCTAACCCACGCCCGGAATTCCATATTTGTATCACTCCAATCAGTGTTTGTCCCACTGCGGTACTGAAAAATCGGTCTTAGAGTCATAGATGCTTACAGGCCCTTCGGCCCAGCTTGACAATGCTGCCCAGTTTCTATCACCAAGCTAGTCCCACTTGCCCGCTTTTGGCCCATATCCCTCTGTACCCACCCTTTCCATGTAACTGTCTAACTCATTTTTTCAAATTTAAAAAAAAATTTGTACCCACCTCTATCACTGCCTCTGGCAGCTCATTCCAGGTGCTCACCACCCTCTTGTGTCAACAAACTTCCCCTCTGGTCTCTTTTGTTTCTCTCCTTTCACCTTAAACCTATGCCCTCCAGTTCTAGACTCTTCTACCTTTCGGAAAAGATGTTGACTATCTACCTAATCTATGCCTCTCATTATTTTATAGCCCTCTATCAACACCCCCAAGGAAAAAAGTCCCACACTATCCAGCCTCTCCTTATAAAACTCAGACCATCAAGTCCTGGTAGCATCCTCTAAATCTCTTCTCCACTCTTTCTAGTTTAACAATATCATTCCTATAATTGGGTGATCAGAACTAAACACAATATTCCATGTGTGGTCTTACTAATGTCTTGTACAACTTCAACAAGACTTCCCAACTCCTGTATTCAATATTCTGACCAATAAAACCTAGCATGCTGATTCGCGTGCAGGCGTCGGGATGGCGTGGCGGGACTCCACATATTCCGCCCCACATATTTGGGGCTGGCAATTTCCTCCCTAGCCTTCCGCAATGTCCTCGGATACATTTCATCAGGTCCCGGGGATTGATCGATCTTGATGCGCTTTAATACCTCCAGCACCTCCTTTTCTGTAATATGTACACTCCTCAAGACATCACTTTTTATTTTCCCAATTTCCCCAACATTCATGCCTTTCTCAACAGTAAATACTGATGAGAAATATTCATTTAGGACCTCTCCCATCCCTTGTGGATCTGCACATAGATAACCTTGTTTACCCTTAAAGAGGCCCTACCCTCTCCTCATCACCCTTTTACACTTTATGCATCTGTAAATTGCCTCATCTGCCAAGACAACCTCATGTCCCCTTTTAGCCCTCCTGATTTCTCTCAACTCTACTCCGCCAGTCCCTATACTCTTCAAGGGATCCACTTGATCCCAGCTGCCTATGAATGTCCTCCTTATTCCTTTTGACCATGGCCTCAATATCCTGAGTCATCCAGAGTTCCCTCCTTCTACGAGCCTTATCCTTCCTCTAAGAGGAATATGCTCACCCTGAACCCTAGTTCACACCTTTTTGAAAGACTCCCACTTACCAGCTGTCCCCTTGCCTGCAAATAGGCTGCCCCCAATCAACTTTTGAAAGTTCCCGCCTAATACCCTCGAAATTGGCCTTGCCCCAGTTTAAAATTTTTATCTTTTGGGCCAGAACTATCATTCTCCATAGCTATCTTAAAACTAATGGAATTATGGTCACTGGTCCCAAAGTGATCCCTCACGAACACTTCTGTCAACTGCCCTTCCTTACTCCCCAAGAGGAGGTCAAGTTTTGTCCCCTCTCTAGTTGGGCCATCCACATATTGAATGAGGAATTCTCCGTGAATACACTCAACAAATTTCTCTCCATCCAAACCCCTAGTGCTATGGCTGTCCCAGTTAATATTTGGAAAGTTAAAGTCCCCAACTATTACCACCCTATTTTTCCGGCAGCTATCTGCAATCTCTTTACACATTTGCTTCTCAATATCCCGGTGTCTATTTGGGGGCCTATTGTACAGTCTTATCAAAGTGATCTGACTCTTCTTATTTTTCAGTTCTACCCACATAGACTCAAGTGGGCGAACCCTCGGCTATATCGTCGCTCTGTAATGCCGTGATACTGTCCCTAATCAAAAACGCAACTTATCAGAGTCACAAATGACAGAGAAATAGAAGCAGGAAGAGGCCATTCGGCCCTTCGAGCCTGCTCTGCCATTCATTATGATCATAATTGATCATCAAGTTGCTGATCCTGCCTTCCAGCCTCCCCATATCCGTTGATCCCTTGAGCTCCAAGAGCTATATCTAATTCCTTCTTGAAATTGCACAACATTTTGGCCTCAACTACTCGGTGGTAGTGAATTCCAAAGATTCACCATTCTTTGGGTTAAGAAATTTTTCCTCAACTCAGTCCTACAAGGTTTACCCCTTATCCTCAAACTAGGACCCCTGGTTCTGGACTCCCCCACCATCGGGAACTTTGTTTCAGAATATACCCAGTCTAATCCTATCCCCTCTCACTCTTCTAAACTTCAATGAATATAATCCTAGCCGACTTAGTCCCGCCATCTATCAGCCTGGTAAACCTTCATGGCACTCCCTCCATAGCAAGAGCATCCTTCCTCAGATAAGGACACCCCTTCCTCAGATAAGGACACCAAAACTACACTCAATACTCCAGGTGTGGCCTCACCAATGCCCTATACAATTGCAGTAAAGCATCCCTATTCCTATACTCAAACCCTCTCGATATGAAGGCCAACATACCAAATTTGCCTTCTTTACTGCCTTCTGTACCAGCGCGCTTACTTTCAGCGACTGATACACAAGGACACCAAGGTCTCGCTGAGTATCCACCCCCCTCAAATTAAAATAATCCGCCTTCTTACTTTTCCTACCAAAGTGGATAACCTCACATTTATCCACATTATACTGCACATTATACTGCATCTGCTACACATATGCTCACTCACCCAGCCTGTCCAAATTACGTTGAAGCATCTCTGCATCCTCCTCACAGTTCACTCTCCCACCCAACTTTGTATCTTCTACAAATTTGGAGTAATGAATGTTCAAGTCATTAATATATAATTTGAACAGTTGGGGTCCCAGCACAGATCCGTGCGGAACCCCACTAGTCACTGCCTGTGAATCGGAAAAAGACTCTTTGAATCTGCCTGCTAACCAGCTTTCTATCCATCCCAAGACACTACCTTCAATCCCATGCGCTTTAACTTTACATAGTAATCTGCTATGTGGGACCTTGTTGAAAGCCTTCTGAAAGTCTAAATAAACCACAACCACCGATTCTCCGGATCAACTCTACTAATATGTGACCATGACAAAGATAAACTTTCCCTCCTGCGTCCTTTGTCATGTTGACCACACAATCCTCATCCAACACCTCTCCACGATTATCCAGCTGGGTGGGTGGGACTTTTGTATGGACTTTTGTCCCCCCATAAACTCATTCCCTCGCTCCTGGCTTCATCCCTCTCCCTGGAAATGGTTTGAGACTGAAGCAGATTGTCCACAACCTTGATGTGAAATTTGTCCACGAAATAAGTGATCACATCACTAAGATCACTTATTTTCACCTCTGTAACACTGGCCTGCATTGGATTATCTGCTGCTGAAACCTCCATGCTTTATTTATTACCTCTGGACTGGACTATTCCAACACATTCTTGGTTAGCCCCCCACAATCTTTTGCATGCAAGCTGGAGATCATCCAAATCTCTGTGCCAGTGTCCTAACTCGTACAAAGTCCGACACCCATTCCCCCGGTGCTTGCTGTTCCACGTTGGCTCCTGATTAATCAAAGTATTAAAAAAGATTTTTAAATATAAAAACTTCAAGAATTTTCCCCCCAATATTCTTTCCCCCCCCAAAATTAACGGGCAATATGGCGTGGCCAATTCATCTACCTTGCACATCGTTTGGACTTGTGGGGTGAGAGACTCGGGGTGGGGGTGAGAGACTCAGGAAGACACGGGGAGAATGTGCAAACTCTGCACGGACAGTGACCCGGGGCCGGGATCGAACCCGGTCCTCAGCGCAGTGAGGCAGCAGTGCTACCCTGCTGCCGTCTGCTCTAAAGTATTCTTTTTCTTTTAAAAATAAATTTAGAGTACCCAATTATTTATTTCCAATTAAGGGGCAATTTAACGTGGCTAATCTACCTACCTTTGACACCTTTTTGGGTTGTGGGGGTGAGACCCACACAAACACGGGGTCAAAGTCTTGATTTTAAAATTTCTCAAAACCCCTCCATGCACTCGCCCCTCCCTATCTCTGCAATCGCCTGCAGCCCTACAACCCTCCAAAATATCTGTGCCCCTCTTATTTTGGTCTCGCGAACATACCAGATTTTAAATTGCTTCAACTGCACCTTACAGTTACGGAGGCCCTCAAGTCTGGAATATCTTACCTTAATCTTTCTTTCCTCTAAGACACTCCTTGAAACTTAACTCTATATTTGGCCACGAGCCCCAATATCTCTTTATGCGGCCAAGCCTGTAATCTTGCATTATAAAGCTCCTGTGAAGGACCTTGAACCTTTTTATTATGGTAAAAGATGCTACATAAATACAAGTCTGGATATTAATGACATCAAGGGATATGGGGATAGAGTGGAAAATGGTGTAAGAAGTAGATGGTCTTCTTAAATGGCGGAGCAGGCTCAACAGGCCAAATAGACTACTCGTGTTCCTATTTCTCATGCTCTCAAGTTGTTGTTGTAAAAACGTAACTTTCAAAATCCCCGGAAATAACCTGGGTTTTAATTAGGAAGATTCATATTTACTCAGTATCCCCAATGACCAACAATAATGGTTTGATAGTATAGGATTGCTGACAAGAGACATTTTTTATTGAAGGTTTTGGTCTTCAAAGTCCTGTTGAATGCAGGACAAAAAACCTCAACAAAAAAAAAAAAAGTATTTTCTCAGCACTTTTATACTAACAAACATAGAAAATAGAATTGAAAGAGGCTATTCGACTCTTTTGAGCCTGTTCCGCCATTCATTAGGATTATGGCTGATCATCAAGTTCAACACTATGATCCCGCCTTCCCTTTAGTCCCAAGAGCTATGTCTAATTCCTTCTTCAAAATACACAACGTTTTGGCCTCAACTACTTTCTGTGGTCGCGAATGCCACAAATTCACCACTCTCTGAGTGAAGAAATTTCTCCTCACCTCTGTCCTAAAAGTTTACCCCTTATCCTGGAATTATGACCCCTAGTTCTGGACTCCCTCACAACGATTGTTGATCACTTGGGAACATGGGAAATAGGAGCACGAATAGTCTATTTGGTCTGTTGAGCCTGCTCCACTATTCAAGGAGATCGTGGCTGATCATCCATCATATCATAATTCATGTGGGTTTTTAGGGGAAGGAAAGTTTTATTTTGTTAACATCAATAGCTGCAATGTCCAAGAAACCACCCCTCATAAAATGTAATGCACAACCCTTTTAAAACTCCCACAGCAAGGGTATGATTTTGAAGAAATCATAGAATCTCTACGGTGCAGAAGGAGGCCATTTGGCCTATCGAGTCTGCACCTACCCATGCTCACTCCTTCTCCCCCCCCTCTCACCGGCATCCCATACTCCAACCTGCACCTCCCTGGACGCTAAGGGGCAATTTATCATGGTTAATCCACCTAATCTGCACATCTTTGGACTGAGAGAGGAAACCGGACCACCCGGAGGAAACCCACGCACACATGGGGAGGATGTGCAATCTCCGCACAGACAGTGACCCATGCTGGAAATGAAACCCGGCTCCTTGGAGTGGCGAGGCCGCGGTGCCAACCACTGTGCCACCCAATGGGAAAATGCCTCTAAGAGAGGGGATACAATTTCCTTGGATTGCAAAAAGGATCACCCAAAGCACATCTGCTGGCACGATTCTAGCTCGCAGCATTTCAGAGGAGACGATAGAGCAGTAGTTTTTTGTAACACTGAAGGCAAAAAGAAAAAGAAAAAAACCAGAGTGCTTTGATATCACAACAGAATATAATGAAATGGGCAAAAGCAGATTGATCTCCTTCGGAATAGAAAATGGTGGAAAAAATCTTCAAACATTGAACACTTTCTCTGCCAGTAGCTCATGGACCAATTTTGTGTGTCCACCACTTCATGGTTTGACTCAACAGTATCTTTTGGGTAGAGTTATGGAAATAAGCCATGCTAAAAACAAGTTTATAAAAAAAAAAAATAACTCAACACATTGCTAAAAAGCTTTTGCTGTACGTAATTGGGTTCAACCCCGCGTCACTATTTCAATAATCTTTCTGTAATGTCGAAAACTGCACACTTTGGAGTTAGATAAGTTATATAGTTCCTCAGACTATAAACTTACCGTCCAGGATGGCCCACTGCCCATCGATTTCAGTGTGTTTCAAGTAAGAGTCTTCAATGGTTGGATCATAATCTGGCACAAAAATCTTTTGGAAGAATTGGATGGTGAGAGCACTTTTCCCCACGCCACCGTCTCCCACTACCACAAGTTTGTACGTGGGGAGATTGTCACTTGGAACCGCACTTGTTGCCATGTCTCAACTCAACCTGAAAAATAAGAAAGGACAGAAAACAGCCTTAAAATCATAACTTAAAAACTGTAGAGGAAATTGTTGCAGGCAGTTTCTTCACAATGCCAAAGGGTTCAAATATTAGGAAGGGAACGCAAAAAGGTGCCAAGGGGTGATACGTATTCATCTAAAGCTTTTACAATTCTCATCCCCGTCCCTCCAAAGCCTCACCCATCTCTGTAAGCTCGTTCAGATCTTCAGCTGAGATATCTCTGCCCTGTCTCCCACCCTCCCCAAATTTAGCCTCTTGAACATTCCAAGTTCTCACTTCTCCACAATTGGCAATTGTGCCTTCAGCTGCCCAGGCCTTTTAAACCCCAAAATTCCGTACCAAAACGCCGCCACCTTTCTACCATCCAGCTCCTCAATTTAAAAAAAAGATTCATCCTGATGTTTCAATCATCCGTATTTTTTTTACCCTTCCTGTTTATCATCGACAGCAATTCCCACTCTATTCGGTGGGGCCAGTTACCTATCCTCTTCTCCCAGCCCGAGCACTGCCATACCTTCAGTGGCCTCAGGCTCTGGAACTTCTTACCGAAACCACTGTGATTCTCGCCCTCTCTCAACCATTTTACTAAAACCAGGGAGTCTCCCATTTAAATGAGAGATGAGAAGATTTTTCTCTCTCTGAGGGTCAAGAGTCAACAGACGGGATCTTCCACACTCTCCCCACCGGGGGGGGGGGGGGGGGGGGAGAGAGATCGTGTGGTGGCAGAGGCAGCCCGCTATTGGCCAGCAGCAGAATATTCCAGTTCTACTGACGTCAATAGCTTTTTCTGTTGCATGTAGCCCCGTTAGCCGGAAAAATTAGACCTTTGGAACGCTTTTCCCTGGAGAGCGGTGGAGGCAGGGTCATTCAATATTTTTAAGTCAGGGGTGGACAGGTCCTTGATTAACGAGGGAGGAAAAGGTTATCGGGGGTTGGCTGAATGTGAAATGCACGATCTTATTGAATGGTGGAGCAAGCTCGAGGGGCCGAATGGCCTACTTCTACTCCTAATTCATATGTTTTTATGCTCAGACTCTCTCTAAAACCCACATCAAGCTTTTGGCTACCCTTTCTCATTTCAGGTGGCAAATTCCATCGTTACACACTGGAGTCACACTATTGCACATTTAGACACTGGGAAATGAGGATCAACAGGCACAAAAAAAGGTGCTTGAACCGCTTTGGAGAGCAACTGACGCTGTTGAACTAGGAGAAGATATCTCCAGCAGAGATAAATTACCTTCTCCACATAGCAATGTGTATACTTTGGAAAATCTTCAGCTTTTGGGGGGACAGGAACATTGAAAAATATTTAACTATCAAACCATGACATACTGTTCAACCATTTCTGGGCACAAGAAAATGTTAGAGTTACCGATATTAGGGAAACATTGTGCAATATTTGTGATTCAGACAAGATTGCAAATCCTTGAACATCTGAAGCCATTTCACTTTTAAGGATTGCACACATAAAGCAGGTCCCTTTTTAAATGTCAAGTGACTTACTGGTAATGAGCGATCGCCAGCAGGGTTGAATGTGCACTTTTAAAAACACTGAGAAATGAGTGGGGGAAATATGGGCCTCAAAAAGTGGTTCAATGAGCAAACTCCTTTGGAATTGCTTAGTGCTATTATAGACCAAAAACAACCCATCTACACTTTTCAGCATTTGGCATTAATCTAAAATTAATGATAAAAAAGTTTACACAAATTAGAGTAGTTCAGAAGGCTCACAGCGTCACATTCATGAGTCGAGCAAAAATTGGCATTTAGACTAACTTTGAGAGAAACGCAAGTATCACTGAGGAGTCTGAAGTACACTCGATAACTTTAGTATAATAGTGTCCGTGAGCTCGGCAGAAATTGTGCTATGCAGATGGCTGTGTTGTACTGTTGCTCTATAACAAGACACTCATTAACAATGCAAGGTTATATAGGAGACCAGCAATTGTAGTTCATGTTAGGATTTACTGAATGAAGAACCTATTTTTAAATTAAAAATGTTTTGATCACGGAGTTCTCCTGGCCAATCTTTGCTCAGTTAACGGAAGTATGTGCTAAGGAACCAACTGTTTAATTGGAAAGTCCTTCGCAATAGGGAAAGAAAATTAATGCAGTTCTTCACCACCAATGACTGCTCAACTGTTGCTAAAGATACAAGTTCGATAGGAGTTGGTCACAGTGTAGTTCTTGGTTCTCCCAGTTGTTGCAAACAGCTTTCACAAAGTATTGATTACCAGTGAGGTTACTGGTCTCCATTTCCTTCCTAATTTTGCAAGTCCCTATTTTCCGCCTCATTAAATCTCAAACTCATCGACTTGGAAGCAGAGGGGAGGCAGCAGGGCCATTTTCTCAAAAACATTGCCAATTCTACTAAGCAATATACAAATTGATACATCAGCTTTCGCCTCCCTCTGGACGCGACAGCTCTGATTGCCAATTCCACCATGAAGTGTACAAATTTATAGATTTCAACTTTGCTCTCTCTCAGAGGGAGCCAGCTGTGATTGGGAAATTCAGTGCCGAGGAGAAACTATACCATCAAACCAAGGTCACGCATGTGAAATTTCCGAAGGGTTTTACAATAACATGCACAATGGATGCTAGTGTGAGATTCTTTTACGTTTAAAAGTGAAAATAAAGGATCATGTTGCATAGCTAAGAATAGAGACACACGTAACCCACTGTGGTCTTCACTATTTAGTGCCTACCTGAACCGGTTATATGCTAACCCCGATTGTACATCATGTGCCACTTCACCTTTTATTGAGTCACTTAGCTCTCGAAACCCACTATCTCAGCCTGCAGCAATGTTCACTTCCTCCCATGGAGGTAAACATCCTCAGGTAATTTGATTCAATATATGACTCATCATCCAAATCTAAATAAATCTAGTGCCACAATATTCAGCTCTTCAACTCAACATCTGTAGTGGGGTAAACCACCAGAGACATTAATACACACACACACAAAATACTACCTCGAAAGGCATAGGATAACAGATTTGAAAATGACATTTTGTTGCTGACAAATTTATCCAAGTTACTCGAAAGAACAGAAAGGTTTGAGAGAAATTGAAACACATTAATTATACATGGCCAGCATCAATAGGAAGTTGGTCAAGAAACAGGAATAGTGAACAAATAGTTTTCAAAGAGAGGGATGCGAATAGTGATGGCGCTTCTGCACTTAATGTCAAAACCATTGAGCTTCTCAATAACTCAATTAAACCAGCAGAGAAGCAAGGAATATAATAGCAAAAAAAAAAAAAGAGCAGAGAGTAGATTTAAAGTTTGATTTTAACTCAGCCTGCTGGGGATATGGGCTTTTAAAAATGGGTCAGGCTGGGCCAGCCATTTAATAAATACTGTGGTTTCCAGACCAAGTCAGAGGCTGGGAATTCCGTGGTGAGCAACTCACCTCCCGACTCCCCCAAACCTGCCCGCACCATCTACAAGGCACAACTCAGAGGAGGAATATGATGCAAGATTTGCCTGGATGAGTGTGGCTCCAACAACACAAGCTCAACACCATCCAGGACAAAGCAGCTCGCATGATTGGCACTTCATCCACTATCTTGAACATTCACTCCATCTACAACAGATGCACAGTGGCAACAGTGTACATCATCTAATACGTACTGAAGCAACTACCCAAGGCTGTGTCAACAGCCCCTTCCAAACCTGCAAACTCTACTGCTTCAAAGGATTAAGGGCAGCAGATGCATGGGAACACCACTACCCGCAAGTTCCCCTCTTAAGTCACACACCACCTCGACTTGGAACTATATTACCATTCCTCCACTTTCCCAACATCAGAATCCTGGCAGCATTGTGGGTGTACCTGCACTACATGGACTGGAAGGATTCAAGAAGGTAGCTTACCACCACGTCCAATGTAGGAACATAGGAATTAGGAGCAGAAGCAGGCAATTCAGCTCTTTGAGCCTGCTCCGCCATTCAATCAGATCATGGCTGAGATCTTCCTGGTCTCAAATCCACCTCCCACCTGTTCCCCATATCCCTTTAACCTTTTTTAAAAAAAAAAATCTGAAATATATCTATCTCCTGTTTGACATCATTTAATGACTCAGATTCCACCGTGCTATGGGGCAGCAAGTTCCAGAAATTCAACACCCACTGCGAGAAGTAGATCCTCCTCAACTACCGCCTCTCATCCTATATCTGCGACCTCTCATTCTAGATTGTCCTACAAGGGGGAATATTTGGTCTACGTTTATTTTATCAATCTCTTTTAGCATCTTATATACCGCGATCAGATCCCCTCTTGTCCTTCTAAACGCCAGTGAGTACAAGCCAAAACTGCTTAATCTCTCCTCATACGTTAATTCTTTCATCCTGGAATCAATCTGGTGAATCTCCTCTGAACTGCCTCCAATGCCACCACATCCTTCTTCAAATAAGGAGACCACAACTGGACACAATACTCCAGATGTGGTCTCACCAACGCCCTATACAATTGCAGCAACACTTCTCGGCTTTTATACTCCACTCCTTTTGCAATAAACACTAACATTCCATTTGCCTTTTTAATTACATGCTGTGAATTCTGAAATATTATAACTAATGCATCGACTATCTCTGCTGCCGCCTCTCTTAATACCCTAGAGAGCAGGCAATCAGGTCCCGGAGACTTACCTGCCTTTAATCATTTGTTTATTCAATACTGTCTCTCTAGTGATGGTTATTACACCAAGTTCCTCTGCATTAACCAAATTTTTTATTATCTTCTACTGTGGAGTTGGAGGCAAAATATTGGTATCTCCATGTTCCCCATTATTACCTCACCAGTATCATCCAAGGGCCAACATTTACTTTAGCTACTCTCTTCCTCTTTATATACTTAGTTTTCTGCTCGTTTCCTTTTGGAGTTCTTTTGATTTTACTTTTATTAGCCCTTTGCTCCCAATCCTCCAGCTTACCACTAGCTTTTGCAGTATGGCATGTCCTAGTTTTTTGGCTTTGTCTTCCTTGATTAGCCATGGAACATTTTTCTTCCTTTTACAATTCCTCTTCTTCTTAATTGAGAGGTATTTACTGTCTCCCTGAACACCTGCCATAGCTGCTCAACTTTCCTACCCTCATGTGCTCAGTCTACTTGGGCCAACTCTTTCCTCAGGTCTGTATATTTACCACTGCCCAATGCTGGTATGGCATTCTCTCGCTCAACCGGAATTAAAAATTCTAGCATGCTGTGATCACTCCTTCCAAGAGGATACTTAATGATACGACTATTTATCAACCCTTCTTCATGACATAATGCTAATTCTGAAATAACCTGCTCCATAACATATTGCTTTGAGAAAAAAATTCTCATCTTCCTCGAGGCTACGCTTGCCAATTTGATTAGTCCGAGGGCAATTAGGGATGAGCAACAAATGTTGGTCTTGCCCATGACACCCGAGAAGGAGAAACAAAAGGGCAGCTTATTTTCACCCAAAAGAAAAAACGGCACTCGGCATACAGCACAACCGGGATTTTCGATCATGCCGGTCCCAATCTGGCCGTCCTTTAACAATAGCAGTGGTTAGCACTGTTGCTTCACAGCACCAGGGACCCGGGTTCGATTCACGGCTTGAGGGGGTCACTGTGTGCGCAGTCTGCATGTTCTACCCGTGTCTGCGTGGGTTTCCGCCGGGTGCTCTGGTTTCCGCTCAAGTCCCGAAAGACAGGTGAATTGGACATTCTGAATTCTCCCTCTGTGTACCCGAACAGGCGCCGCCGGAGTGTGGAGACCAGGGGCTTTTCACAGTAACTTCATCGCAGTTTTAACGTAAACCTACTTGTGACAACGATAAAGATTATTAAGGGTTGATTCTCTGAACCCAGCTGATGGGATTCCGCCCATTAGTGGGGAAGCTCATATTCCACGAGTCCCAGGGGAGGGAGGGTCATGCCACAATTTTAACCGAAAAACATTCAGCCAGAATAACCAGAAAAGGCCAACAAAGCATGTTCATATGTTTTGTGAGGATGCCTGGTGAGTCAGGTCTTACCAGGCCCCATTGGGAATACTCAGTCCCCCAAGCCTTCCCACTCCCTTTCACCCACCATTGCAGCGCTTCAGAAACCCCCCAGCGCTTAAACCTGTCCGGTGAAATAGTTCCTCGGGGCCTGGTTGAGATTGGCTCCCTTCCCACCAACATGGACCACCAGTCCCATTGGCATGGAAGACCGCACAACCCAAATTGAAAAATGGCATCCAGATGGATCAGACGTCACACAAAGGAGTCCAAGGAGCACCCTGACTGGCTCAAACCCACCTCGGGTTTTAGGAGTTTGGATAGTCAGATCTGTCAAAGAGAGAAGGAAAGTCGCGAAAGAAGACAGCGAAGATGTTATAGCACTGGTACTAAAGTAAAGATGGAATACTAAAGCTATACACATTATTTGTAATCTCACATATTGTGCTCAGCTCAATGGAGTGCCTTTTGGGAAGGTCACGGACAGGAGAGTCTTTTGGGAGGATGCCAAGGTCACGGACAGGAGATTTACTAAGATGGCACCAAAGGTGAAATATTTTAGTTATGAGGACAGACAAGTAAAACTGGGGCTCTTTCCACTTGAACAGCTGACAGAACCAAGGGGTTTTGGTAAGATAAATATATAGTTAGGGCATGGAATTCCCGACCATATACAGATAAGGAAAGCAGAATCCACAATTGCTTCTAAAATGGAAATGGATAAATATTTGAAAGATTTTAAGCATACAAGGAAAACGACTAAGTGAAGAGCTTGGTAGGGGTACCATGATCCAGAGAACCTCCTTCTGCACTTCAATTCTATAATTAAAAGTAATGTGCACATTAGCATTGCTCAATCTCTGTAGTTCCTCAGCTTGGAAGTTGAAGGAGCAATGCTTTAAAATATGAATGCATTAGAAATTAATTTATTGACCTGCGATTCTGACTGTTATAGGAGGACTCCTTCCTAGACATCCCATTTGATCCTTGGTGAAATTTCCGAAGCCGTATCATCTCCATTACAAAGAGCACCTACTTTCAGCTTACAAGACTGCGTGCCTCCACCCTTACCTCAGCCCTGCTATTATGCCTTCACCCTTGTCATTGTTGGTGTAATGGTGTCTGACGGTGACAATCGTCTGGTCCGTCTCCCATCCTCCACAAACTTCAATTCATCCCATAATCTGCAGCCCGAATCCCATTCTGCATCAGTTCCCACTCGGTCCCCATACGCCTCAAAATTTAACATAGTCACATTTAAAATCCAAGAATGGTCTCACCCCTCATCATCTGTATAACCCAGTTCAGGGGTACAAGCCCTTCCTTCCTACACTCTATTCCTCTGATACCCGCCTCAGTTCTGCATCACTCGCTCATTCATTTTACTTTTCACACTTTGATATTTTGTCACTAAATTCCTCCACTTTCTTTATGATCCTGGTTGTAGAGGTGGGTTTGAACACAAGTTTGGTTGAATTTGAAGAAAACTAATACTTCACAACAGGCAGAGATTTTTGATGGATAAAAATTAAATAATATCTCAGTATTCCTGAAGCTTTCTTTTAAATGGAGAATTATACAAAAGCAAGTTCTTGTTGCTCCAGATAACTGGGATTTAAGAATGGAGGATTAATACTTAGCGCCGCAATTCGTCTCTCACAATTTTGCCCCCAAACTATGATTGGAATACTCTAATTAGACCCGATGGGCACGATTAATGGAAAAAACCCCGTTTTGCTCACATTTAGTGGGGTGTTTCTTGGCATCTTCAGCACCGTGAACGACCCCGCTATTAAACAGGACTTTGTTTTTTTGAGCCTTGGCGAGGAAAGCCCCGCCGAGGCCGCACTTATGAGCTCAGCTGGCTCTGCCAGGGTGCCATCAGGAGTGCAGGCTACCACCCTGCCCAGAGCCCGACCACCCGGTGGCCTCCAATCTCCTGGGAGACCCCACAGGGTGCCATTAAGCCTGGTTCACGTTTGTATGGACAAGTGCTAAACGACGCTACGGCAAGGTCTCCGAGGCACAGGCATTCGATACCCGGCCTTGGTGATAAACTTATTTAAGTGAACTTAACTGCAAACTTAGCAAATCTGGATCCCACCATTGAGGGGGAGATCCAGGTCGCAACATCTCGTGAGGCGTCCAGAGCGTCTCATTGAGATTTGCCGCCTCGTCACGTCACCAAGTAGGGCGCGACGAGGCCGTACAATCGTGGCCCATATATTTCCTAAGAGGAAGGAATAAAAATGCAGGCAAGTTTCTGAATTCTAAGCAGACCTCAACATTTACTCAATTCTGTAAGGAGGTAGAAATGTCACACAAAATACTGGACAGAGCATGTACACAGTAACACCCTTCTTCCTTTATGCTGAAGAGGTACAAAATGTGTAGGTGGAAAAAGACTGTTGCATATCAAGAGTGTCTATTTGAATACAGCACTGAAGAATAACACAATCAAGCCCCCCTTTAAAAAATACAGCCAATGAATGTCGATACGTGTAATGCACTGAAAAGCTTGGAATTTAGATTGGTGCAGTGCCCATAAAACCAACACCTCAGTAGATTTGACGAATTTGGGAATTTTGTGCAATGCTTCAGTTTTTCTTGGCAACCATGTTTAACATCAGGTGATGCTAATTAAAAAAGGGACAACTAAGCAGTGTGATGTCCGTATCTCAAGTAACAAGTCAGAAATGACACTACCAAATCCAGTAGGATATTCCTGGATTCCAGGAGCATTGTATCCACGCACACCAGAGCCAACTTGCATTCACATAGCACCTTTAATGTAATCAACAAATGGCTCGAGACACTTCACAAGAGTGTTGTCAGACAATATCAGACAAAAGGTTTGATACTATGACAAATAAACAGATAATGAGCACGAGCGAATGGCTTCATCGCACCCGACTTGGTGAAGCGATGAGGTCATTAAATCTCACAAGAGACTTCTCATTAGATTTGCGACACTAGCACGTCTTGAGATCTAAAAAGATCTTGTGAGACGTCGTCATCTGGATCTCTCCCTCGCTGGGTGAAATCCAGATGAACATATTCAATTTAAATATGTCAGCACCCAATTCTCCCAAGGCCCGGAAACGAATGCCCACGCCTGGGAGAACTCGACATGGCGGCGTTTAGCACTGGTTCACACTAACGTGGACCAGTTGTGACAGCACCTGTGGGAGGGGGGTGGGGGGAGGTCTCCCAGACCATTGGAGGTGGTCGGGCTCTGGGAAGGGGAGCACCCAGGCATTCACTCCCAGTCTGGCACCACCACAACCAAGGTGCCAGGTTGCTTGTGCCCGGGATCGGGCCTGGGAGGTGGGTTGAGGGGAGCTCATGAACCCCCGAAGAGGTAAGTTGGGGTGTGGGGGGTCTGGAGGCCACATCGGTGTGTCCGAGCCAGGGGTGGGTGGGGGTCGAGAGGTCGGGCAGCATTTAAAAATGGAAGTGAGGCGAGTGCTGCCTCGGCAGGATATTTCTCGCGAAGGCCAAAAAAGAAACGAGTCCCGTTTGATAGCATGGCCATTCTCGGCACTGCAGGCATCCAAAACAGGACTTTTTTGGGCGTTACATCGTGCTCATATGTCGGGTGATCAAATGTGTGTTGAAGAGGTAGAGAGGATAAAAAAATAAAAAAAATAAAAATCTTTCTTCATTCATGGGATGTGGGTATCAGTGGTTAGGCCAGCATTTGTTGCCCATCCCGAATTGCCTTTGAACAGAATGGTTTGCCAGGTAGTTTCAGAGGGCCATTAAAAGAGTCAGTGACATTGCTGTGGGTAACATCTCGCAGGTATACCAGGTAAGGGCGGCAGATTACCTTCCCTTAAGGGAATTGGCGAACCAGATGGGTTTTTAACGACACCATGGTCGCCACCTTACAACTAATCCAAAAGAATCAACTGACTTTAAATTGCACCAGCTGCTGCGGTGGGATTAGAACCAGTGTCCTCAGAACATTAGTCTGGATCTTTGGATTACTAGTCCAGTGACATTATTAGCGGAGAAGTGGTGGAGAAGATTAGACTTAGAAACCAATGCACTAAAACTTAAAACTCAAGACATTCCAACGTCTCAAGCTCATTCCTAGTTGGTTTCTCCTTTGAGCTTCAGCCCAAATTTACTCGTCACAACCTTAAATATTTAAGGGACATTAGGTTAGGACGACTCTGGAGTATGTGGTGATGTGCATCAATGTAAATGCATGTAAGCTAGCTAGACATTAGAGGGAGCACCAGAGACATCACACACACACACTCAACCAATAGATCAGTTAGATAGGACATGACCAATGGACCTTCACGATACACACAGAGGTGACACCACCACAGGAGGGCATTACACCAACCCATATATAAAGGACACCACACGCATGGTGTGCCTCTTTCCAGTGGAGACAGTCAGCGAGTACAGACACAGGGTTGATTCAACATTACACCCAACACGTGGATTGCAGCAACTGGTTAGTCAGTCTGGGTAGCTATCGTAGGATTAGCAGTAGTGTCGAACCCGAGTAATAGAAGTGTAAATAGTTCAATAAACATGTTGTGAAGTTATCTCCACGTCTGAACCTTCCTTTATCAAGTGCACCACAAGGAAGCTGCTTATGTTACACCGAGAACATAACAAATCATGGTACCAGGACTGAACTGTTTCAATCCAGATAGCCATACCTCAGCGTACAGTGACAACCAGCAATGATACCCAGGCAAGATGTTCGAGATCCGGGTCCCGCAGCAGCTCCAGTGCAACGGCAATCTCCGCAAAAACTGGCGGGTATTCCGGCAAATGTTTGAAATCTTCCTGGTAGCAGCCGAACTAGAAGTGGCCGATGCTGAAAAGAGAGAGCTTCTCCTCACCATCGCCGGTGCCAGAGCAGAAGAAATATTTTTAAAATTCAAGTTCTCCAAAGGGCAAAACAGGAGCGACTTCCAGGCAGTCCTGGACAAATTCGGCAAATACTGTGAGGAAAACACACTCCAACCAGCAAGAAAAGAGAAGAGAAGCGCCAGTACTCACCACGAGGCCGAGATCCCGGAGCAGAGAGCAGTTTTGATCGGCGGCCATCTTTCTAAAGGGACTGCACTTGAGACGCCGCGCATGTTCAATCACAAAAACGGCCCCCGGTACAGGAAGCGCAAACGTTTCCTACGTATGTCGTCACATGCGTCATGACGTCAGAGGCCCAGGACCACGCCCATTTAAAGGGGAAACATCCCAAAACAAAGAAAAAATCTTCTTAAAGCCGTAAAACAACCTTCTTTCACCTGGAATGACAGCACAATGCCTCACATTGAACCAGGAAATGAAATTAACCTCCGAAGAACCCTGCAACAAGAAGTTACCTATGAAATTAACCTCCGAAGAACCCTGCAACAAGCAGTTACCTACGCCTAAACCGACGATTCCGACCTTGAATACTTCGATACCGACCTTTACATTTTCTCTGGACCGCGAGCCTAATGCCAGCTCCGACGCAAACAGTGATGATATGGTCCTAGAAGACTACGACTCGGATGAACCTTTCACCTTGGGAGGCTACCCCAGTACCAAATCCGAACCGCAACGGGAAGTGTTGCACATTGACGACCCCGACGACGTATTCTTCGGATTAGAGGATCTTCAGCCCAGCAGTTTTGACATCCTGACTCGTGAGTGCAGGATTATGCGGCGGCCTGAAACCAAGAGACAGAGAGTGGTACAAGCCCACAGAGAGCGGCCTGCTGTCACACAGAGCGTGGTCCATTCACCGCTCAGGGTTCCCGACTCTACGAAAAAAGACACGCAAGACTCCACACCGCAGTCCTTGCATGAACAAGTAGTGACTCCAGTGTCACAAGCCTCCACAGCGAGCTCGTGGACAGCCTCCACGATAGAAGCAACGCAAGACTCCGACGCGCAGTCCTTGCAGGAACAAGACCATGATAGTCTAGCAACCTCCTCTGACCAACTAGCGGCAGATGATGCAAGTCTTCCATGCTCAAGCAAACAGCAAGAAGACTATGACAGTCTACCACGCTCCAGTGCACAGCAGGACGGCCATGACGGTCTATCATGCTACAGTGAAGAACAAAGCGACGATGATAGTCCAAGCCCAAATGTAGGGCAACAGCAAGACAATGACAGTCCACCCACATTGGTTGCACCACCAGATGAAGACTCTGACAATTTACCCAACCTAAGTGAACAACAAGCAGCTACTGAGGATCTACCCACGGTATGAGAGACGAGTGACGACAGGATCCCACTTCCCATGCAAGATGTGCAAAGTGACAGACCTCAGCTAGTGTGTACAGAGGTACTCGACGATCACTGTGAGACCACAGGTGACTCCGGTGGCACCACGTTACTTCCACCCTCATTCGCTCGAACCTCTCCACAAGTCAATGCATTCCTGCATGTTCCGACTCCAGACGTGCAGCTTCAAGAAATCTCAGCTGACTCCAGTGAACCTGCTAAGACACCGGACGGGGAGCATCAACAAACCAACACTGACTCAGTTAAAACAGACAAGACTCCAGATGGGGAGCAACCAAACGCCGACTCTGATTCACGTAAGCCGGACTTTACTCCAGACAGGGAGTGCCGCAACCTCCGTGATGGCACGCTCAGGGTGATAGCAAATGCCACAACGACAGGAGATGGATCACTTAACAATTACACTGGGTCAGCAATAACAAGCAGCGGCTGCAGTCCAAGAGGAATACACCAATATTCACCACAGCTATATCCACACATTTATTCCACACCAGCAGTGCAGCCAATGACAGCTCATGCTGGACAAAACCCAGTATTCAGGCATGCAGCACCCAGCAGTCTATGCAGCATATTCTCAAACCAGGCCAACACTACGGATTGCCCACTAATGGAATCAAGACCGAAGGAGGACTACCACAAGCGCAGTCTGCACTACAGACTGGATGCCTTCGCTACAGCCTAGGATTTGCTACACCCCAGCCTGGCCAGATGGCATATTCCTATCAGATGCAAGGTTCTAGTTTCACACCATCAGCAGGTATTTATGCGAGCAGCAATTCTGTTTCCAATTCGACAAGCTTCAACCGTTCTCAGCAGGATCACCCTTCCAGCACAGCATGTGGCCAGAACCAGTATGTACCAGTCTTATCCAACTTCAACACATGGCCCATCCATGACCTCGAATGATACTGTTGATGGTACCTCTTCAACGTCAACACCTTATCAGCTACAAGATGCCATCCGACAGCACCATCACAAACACCGAAAAAGAAAAAGATTCCAAATCAGACAGCGAAGTGATTTGACCACTTCTTGGTTCCTGCGGCACAGGGACGTTGATGGCATTCATAACCAAGAGAGACATTTGACCATGATGATTGATGGTTTATGGACTCACACAAATGATTTGGACTTATTGTTTAATCGCTGTTCCCATGACTTGTACATACCTTATCTTATCAACCCGTTCTTTGTTCAATTTTCTCAAAGTGTTCAGAAAATATGTAACATATAAAAAAGGGGGGATGTGGTGATGTGCATCAATGTAAATGCATGTAGGCTAGCTAGACATTAGAGGGAGCACCAGAGACATCACACTCAACCAATAGATCAGTTAGATAGGACCAATGGACATTCACGATACACACACAGGTGACACCACCACAGGGGGGCATTACACCAACCCATATATAAAAGGACACCACACACATTATCTGCCTCTTTCCAGTGGAGACACAGGGTTGATTCAATATTACATCCACCATGTGGATTGCAGCAACTGGTTAGTCAGTCTGGGTAGCTATCGTAGGATTCGCAGTAGTGTCAAACCCGAGTAATAGAAGTGTAAATAGTTTAATAAACGTTGAAGTTATCTCCATGTCTGAACCTTCCTTTGTCAAGTGCACCACAAGGAAGCCGCTTATGTTACACCGAGAACATAACAAATCAGGGTAAAATGAAGAATTATGCAATGCTGGCAATTGGTCGTTTTGAGGAATTGGTGGATTGGTCACATTCAATGTTTAGGCATCTCAAGATCAAAATAGGAGCTAAATCCCCAAAAGAGGAAGCCTTTATTTCCTATAGTTTCACAATCACTTGTTTCCAGCTTGGCACAGAATCCTGCAGAGGCCATACAAGGGCTGGACAACATAAACGCGAACCAGGGGTGACTACAGAAAGGAAAATTAGGAAAATAATTGCTCTACAGGATATATTGGGCCCAAAGCTTGTAAGAATGTCTCACAAACACTAAAGTTGGAAAGGTATTGCCAAACAAAGATTTGTAAAGCCGCTAAATTAGTTTCAGTAATCTTAGACGGACATTAAAATCAACTTTTGTTTTGCTCAGTTTATGATGATTTTAATTAGAATAAATTCTTGCACATTAGAAATTAAGGGAAGCCAGGAAACAACATCCTAACTCTCCACATTAATGAACAAGGCTGTTTCAACATTAGTAACCAAATCCCATTTTCATTAACAATAATAATCGCTTATTGTCACAAGTAGGCTTCAATGAATTTACAGTGAAAAGCCCCTAGTCGCCACATTCCGGCACCTGTTCGGGGAGGCGCTGCTGGTCTTGTTCTGCATTACAGGCCAGATGTTTATCCCACTGTGCCAAACAGGCCCCTTATTAGACCGGTCCCTGTATTAGATTTAAATTCCGATTAAATATTGAAGGCATCTAGCGGAAACTCATTTTTGGTTGGCCTACTGTGACTTACACTCAATTCAGAACTGGGTTCTGATGAAGGGTTACAGTCTGAAAGGTTAACGCGGTTTCACTCTCCACAGATGCTGCCTAACCTGCGCTCAGCATTTTCAGATTTTATTTCAGAGTTCCAGAATCTGCAGTATTTCACTTGGAACATACAAGAGCGTCAAATTAGCCAGCCTTTAATTTGGCAATCCATGTTAGTCGAGGGAATGACACAGAATTTGCAGAAACTTTCAAAGCGCAGAAACTCAGCAGACACTGGAATTTGTTCAATAGATCGTTTTTTAGTTAACAATGCGACTATTGTTTTTCTTTCTTGACTGTTGTTCCATTATTTTGTTAAACCTCTGTACATATATGCCGTATGCTTTTAGCTCTCAATGACTCATACTCTTGTCATAGTTTTAAACAGTGAAATCTGACACTGGTCAAGCAAAAACAACTATGAAACAGCTGAGGATTCACATCAGCCTTGAAGCTTCATTCCATGTCTGATATGATTCACAGCATCATGTTTGAAAAAAAGAGAACATCTTATAACAGTTAGATCTTTAAAAAAGACAGAGATATTTGGCCTGGAGACAGCACAATGATCCAAAATGATCATATAAGCTACTGTATAGCCAACTTCCTTTTAACAATTCTCGGAAAAAGACAGCTTCCTGCTCTTCTCCACATTGCAACCAATTGTCAAAAATCTCACACTTTGCCTCTCAGTTATCAAGATCCAAATTTTTCTTTCTTTAAAAAAAAAGAAAATGCCACAACGTTGATAATCCAGAACCCGAGTTCGGAGAGATGTTCCCACAGATCAACAAAACCCGTCAACTAGTGCGGCCTGCTTTCAGAAAGCCTAGGCCAGCCAATCTCTGATTTCTTTCAGCAGTCAAATCCAAACTCACATAATAAGTACATGCTATCCTGCATAAGGAAGACGTTTGATAAAAAATAAAATTATAGACAGACAGATATCAAGAGTGGTGGGTTTAAATTGGTTCTGCCATGGTGAATCCTATTGCATTCAAATTTTTCCCCTTGGTCTTGGCCCTAGAGGGTGATGGCATTGTGCACAGATTAATTCCGAAGTACAGTTGTATTGATAACTTGACTTGTTAAATTTCACTTAATCAGAGTGATGCTCGATCAAACTCCAGAAACGAGATTGGATGGCAATTGAAGGCTTTATTGGACTAGATGTTTCCCCCAGCAGCGCAGGTACGGAATGCAGTTGCTAGGGAGACACAGACTCTTATACTCCGCCTTACTGGGCGGACCCAGCAGGCAGGCTCCACCAATGATATTGCTGTCTCAGGTACCTCCCACACCAATGGTCTTACAGCCTCAACCTACGTACCGTAATATCCCTAATACAGACTACCACACAGAGATCAGGATGGACTGTAGAGAAGGACTAATTTAATGCATACTGCATCTCAGGAAAATTTTATGTTTTGGAATGCTATAAAATACATTTACGCAACGTTTAAAATTACTATTGATTTTCTATTTCAAAACAAAGGAAACCTAAACCAGAGCTAAGAATGTACGGATCTTATTGAGAATATATTTAATTAAATATTTATATTTAATAAAATATAAATAAACTGCATGTACTAACCTTAAAGTAACTTCAAATGGCTGACTTTTAAAAAATCAGAGAAAAAGAATTAAATGATCCAAAATGTAGAAGCCTGTTGAACATGAAGTACATTCTGCACTGTAAATTCTATGTCTACATCTGTTTCAAGCGGTGGCTAACTATTATTTTAGCACAACTTAAATCAATCAAATATTCACCTGCTCCATTACTGTCCTGACCTAATTTAGAACTGGGTTAATATCTCTTGACCGAGTCAACCTCACTGTATCCCTCTCTCTCTTACCTTGACTATAATAGAATGGGAAGCTCGAAGCAATGGTAATCATCTAATCAAGGGGTTCAGAACTTCATTAAGCAGGAGAGTAATTCCTGTGCGGCCCAGGTCAGCTATCTGAACCCCAAGATTACATCAGTCTCTTGCACACATACAACCTAGAGAGGGGTAGAAATAGAGGATCCCCAATGTTTTGAGAAGGTTAGAAAGCGTATTGGGAACGTGGCACATTTCAGTATTGTTCACAGTGACAACCACCCTGCGATAAATAAATCGAACAACTGAAATGCTTTAAAGAGCTAGTGCAGGGTTACTTCCTCAATTCTAAAGCAGTGCTTTCAAATTCTTTAGTTGACCAGCCAATGATGATCTCAGTCTCCTTCGGTCTGCTTGGGGGGGTGGGGGGAGGTGATCTTAGTGAGCAAGCCAACTGTAATGAAGTTTAGAGCTGGCCAAAAAGGAAAATACAATCAAACACTTGCAAAAAATATATTTAAAAAGTTAAAAGTACATTGCCGTTTTACACAAAGCCTAAACGCAGAGGCCAGAGAAGACTGACACTAATATGACCAGAAATTAAAGTGTGCCTGCTTCCATTAAACCAGCCATCCTCTCGCACTGAAGCAGGTTTGTTAAGATTGAATAACAAGTTACTTCAGCGCCTCAAAGTGAGTAATTATACTCAAAAGGAAATAAAAATTGAAAAAAATCAATCATCAAATAAATGTCCTGAAACCAAAACTCAATACCCCAGTACGTCTCAGAAAAGTTTCATTACATTGAAAGGCGTAATTTAAAAAAAAAAAATGAAATAAGTTGCAAGATAGCTCGTTGATTAAGTCTGTGGCTATTAAGCTTGGCAGATGTGCAGCATCTCGACTTATTACACAACGTGTCTGGGTTGAATATGACAACAGGCAGCTAAGAGAAAGGAGAGACAGGTTCGAGTAAAATATTGTTGTTTAGGATAAGAAATAAAATGGGGGTGAGGTGATGGGGGGGGTGAGGGGAGGGTGAGAGGTGAGGTGAGGGAGGGAAGAGGGAAGGGAAGAGGGGGGGAAGAGGGGGGAGGGGGGGGGAAGAGGGGGGAGGGGGGGGAAGAGGGGGGAGGGGGGGGGAAGAGGGGGGAGGGGGGGGGAAGAGGGGGGAGAGGGGGGGGGAAGAGGGGGGAGGGGGGGGAAGAGGGGGGAGGGGGGGGGAAGAGGGGGGAGGGGGGGGAGGGGGGGAGGGGGGGGGGAAGAGGGGGGAGGGGGGGGAAAAGGGGGGAGGGGGGGGAGAGGGGGGAGGGGGGGGGAGAGGGGGGGGGGAAGAGGGGGGAGGGGGGGAAGAGGGGGGAGGGGGGGGGAAGAGGGGGGAGGGGGGGAGGGGGGGGAGGGGGGGGGAAGAGGGGGGAGGGGGGGGAGGGGGGGGAAGAGGGGGGAGGGGGGGAAGAGGGGGGAGGGGGGGGAAGAGGGGGGAGGGGGGGGAAGAGGGGGGAGGTGGGGGAAGAGGGGGGAAGAGGGGGGAGGGGGGGGAAGAGGGGGGAGGGGGGGAAGAGGGGGGAGGGGGGGAAGAGGGGGAAGAGGGGGGAGGGGGGGGAAGAGGGGGAAGAGGGGGGAGGGGGGGGGAAGAGGGGGGAGGGGGGGGAAGAGGGGGGAGGGGGGAAGGAGAGGGGGGGAGGGGGGGGGAAGAGGGGGGTGGGGGAGAGGGGGGAGGGGGGGGGGAGAGGGGGGAGGGGAGGGGGGAAGAGGGGGGAAGAGGGGGGAGGGGGGGGGAAGAGGGGGGAGGGGGGGTGGGGAAGAGGGGGGAGGGGGGGGGAAGAGGGGGGAGAAGAGGGGGGAGGGGGGGGAAGAGGGGGGAGGGGGGGGGGAAGAGGGGGGAGGGGGGGGAAGAGGGGGGAGGGGGGGGGAGAGGGGTGGAGGGGAGGGAAGAGGGGGGAGGGGGGGGAAGAGGGGGGAGGGGGGGAGGGAAGGGGAGGGAAGAGAAGGGGGAGGGGGGGATGGAAGAGGGGGGGAGGGGGGGAGGGAAGAGAGGGGGGAGGGGGGAGGGAAGAGAGGGGGGAAGGGGGGGAGGGAAGAGAGGGGGGGGAAGAGAGGGGAGGGGGGGGAGAGAGGGGAGGGGGGGGGAGAGAGGGGAGGGGGGGGAGAGAGGGGAGGGGGGGGAGAGAGGGGAGGGGGGGAGAGAGAGGGGAGGGGGGGAGAGAGGGGAGGGGGGGACGAGAGGGGAGGGGGGGGGAGAGAGGGGAGGGGGGGGGGAAGAGAGGGGAGGGGGGGGAAGAGAGGTGGAGGGGGGGGAAGAGAGGGGAGGGGGGGAAGAGAGGGGAGGGGGGGAAGAGAGGGGAGGGGGGGGAAGAGAGGGGAGGGGGGGGGAAGAGAGGGGAGGGGGGGGAAGAGAGGGGAGGGGGGGGAAGAGAGGGGAGGGGGGGGAAGAGAGGGGAGGGGGGGGGAAGAGAGGGGAGGGGGGGGGAAGAGAGGGGAGGGGGGGGGGAAGAGAGGGGAGGGGGGGGGGAAGAGAGGGGAGGGGGGGGGAAGAGAGGGGAGGGGGGGGGAAGAGAGGGGAGGGGGGGGGAAGAGAGGGGAGGGGGGGGGAAGAGAGGGGAGGGGGGGGGAAGAGAGGGGAGGGGGGGGGAAGAGAGGGGAGGGGGGTGGGAAGAGCGGGGAGGGGGGGGAAGAGAGGGGAGGGGGGGGGAAAGAGAGGGGAGGGGGGGGGAAGAGAGGGGGGGGGGGAAGAGAGGGGGGGGGGGAAGAGAGGGGAGGGGGGGGAAGAGAGGGGAGGGGGGGGGAAGAGAGGGGAGGGGGGGGGAAGAGAGGGGAGAGGGGGGGGACGAGAGGGGAGAGGGGGGGGAAGAGAGGGGAGAGGGGGGGGGGAGAAGAGAGGGAGAGGGGGGGGGGAAGAGAGGGGAGAGGGGGGGGGAAGAGAGGGGAGAGGGGGGGGGGAAGAGAGGGGAGAGGGGGGGAAGAGAGGGGAGAGGAAGAGAGGGGAGAGGGGGGGGGAAGAGAGGGGAGGGGGGGAGAGAGGGGAGGGGGGGGCAGAGGAGCGAGGCGAGGGGGGGAGAGAGGGGAGGGGTGGGAGAGAGGGGAGGGGGGGGGAAGAGAGGGGGGGGGGAAGAGAGGGGAGGGGGGGGAAGAGAGGGGAGGGGGGGGAAGAGAGGGGAGGGGGGGGAAGAGAGGGGAGGGGGGGGGGAAGAGAGGGGAGGGGGGAAGAGAGGGGGGGGGGAAGAGAGGGGAGGGGGGGAGAGAGGGGGGGGGAAGAGGGAGGGGGGGGAGAGAGAGGGGAGGGGGGGGAAGAGAGGGGAGGGGGGGAAGAGAGGGAGGGGGGGGAAGAGAGGGGAGGGGGGGAAGAGAGGGAGGGGGGGGAAGAGAGGGGAGGGGGGGGAAGAGCGGGGAGGGGGGGGAAGAGAGGGAGGGGGGGGAAGAGAGGGGAGGGGGGGGGAAGAGAGGGGAGGGGGGGGGAAAGAGAGGGGAGGGGGGGGAAGAGAGGGGAGGGGGGGGAGAGAGGGGAGGGGGGGGAAGAGAGGGGAGGGGGGGGAAGAGAGGGGAGAGGGTGGGGGAAGAGAGGGGAGAGGGGGGGGAAAGAGAGGGGAGAGGGGGGGGGAAGAGAGGGGAGAGGGGGGGGGAAGAGAGGGAGAGGGGGGGGGAAGAGAGGGGAGAGGGGGGGGGAAGAGAGGGGAGAGGGGGGGGGAAGAGAGGGGAGAGAGGGGGGGGGAAGAGAGGGAGAGGGGGGGAAGCGAGGGGAGAGGGGGGGGGGAAAGAGAGGGGAGAGGGGGGGAAGACGGGGAGAGGGGGGGGAAGAGAGGGGAGGGGGGGAAGAGAGGGGAGGGGGGGGGAAGAGAGGGAGGGGGGGAAGAGAGGGGAGGGGGGGAAGAGAGGGAGAGGGGGGGGAAGAGAGGGGAGGGGGGGGGAAGAGAGGGGAGAGGGGGGGGGGAAGAAGAGGGGAGAGGGGGGGGAAGAGAGGGGAGAGGGGGGGGAAGAGAGGGAGAGAGGGGGGGGAAGAGAGGGGAGAGTGGGGGGGAAGAGAGGGGAGAGGGGGGGAGAAGAGAGGGGAGAGGGGGGGGAAGAGAGGGGAGAGGGGGGGGAAGAGAGGGGGGGAAGAGAGGGGGGGAAGGAGGGGGGGGGGAAAGAGAGGGGGGGGGAGAAGGAGGGGGGAGAGAGGGGGGAAGAGAGGGGGGGAGAGAGGGGGGGGAAGAGAGGGGGGGAAGAAGAGCGGGGGGGGAAAGAGAGGGGGGGGACAGAGAGGGGGGGGGAAGAGAGGGGGGGGGGTGAAAGAGAGGAGGGTGGGAAAAGAGAGGGGGGGGGAAGAGAGGGGGGGGAAAGAGAGGGGGGGGGAAAGAGAGGGGGGGAAAGAGGGGGGGGGAAAGAGCGGGGGGGGAAAGAGAGGGGAGGGGGGGGAAGAGAGGGGAGAGGGGGGGGAAAGAGAGGGGAGAGGGGGGGGGGAAGAGAGGGGAGAGGGGGGTGGGAAAGAGAGCGGGTGGGGAGAGAGAGAGGGAGATGGTGGGATGAGAGGGGAGAGGGGGGGGAAAGAGAGGAGGGGGGGAAGAGAGGGGAGGGGGGAGAAGAGAGGGGAGGGGGGGAAGAGAGGGGAGGGGGGGAAGAGAGGGGAGGGGGGGGAAGCGAGGGAGAGGGGGGGGAAGAGAGGGGAGAGAGGGGGGGGGAAGAGAGGGGAGAGGGGGGGGAAGAGAGGGAGAGGGGGGGGAAGATGAGGGGAGAGGGGGGGGGAAGAGAGGGAGAGAGGGGGGGGGAAGAGAGGGGAGAGGGGGGGGACGAGAGGGGAGAGGGGGGGAAGAGAGGGGAGAGGGGGGGGAAGAGAGGGGAGAGGGGGGGAGAAGAGAGGGAGAGGGTGGGGAAGAGAGGGGAGAGGGGGGGGGAAGAGAGGGGGGGGAAAGAGAGGAGGGGGGGGAAAGAGAGGAGGGGGGGAAAGAGAGGGGGGGGGGAAGAGATGGGGGGAAGAGAGGGGGGGGGAAGAGAGGGGGGGGGAAAGAGAGGGGGGGGAAAGGAGGGGGGGGGAAAGAGAGGGGGGGGGAAAGAGTGGGGGGGGGAAGAGAGGGGGGGGGGAAAGAGAGGGAGGGGGGAAAGAGAGGGGGGGGGAGAAGAGGAGGGGGGAAAGAGGGGGGGGGGGAAAGAGAGGGGGGGGAGGGAAAGAGAGGTGGGGGGGAAAGAGAGGGGGGGGGAAGAGAGGGGGGGGGAAAGAGAGGGGGAGGGGAAAGAGAGGGGGTGGGAAAGAGGGGGGTGGGGAAAGAGAGTGGGGGGGGAAAGAGCGGGGGGGGGGAAAGAGAGGGGGGGGAAGAGGGGGGGGGGGAAAGGAGAGGGGGGGAAAGAGAGGGGGGGGGAAAGAGAGGGGGGGGGAAAGAGAGGGGGTGGAAAGAGAGGGGG